>NC_067405.1:95185504-95488534 GCF_009764475.1 Pristis pectinata | reverse complement strand
TCTAATGCAGCAGCCATTTTCAAAACACAAATGGCATTGTGATAATATTATTACTGGTGTTGACTGGAAGATAAATATTGGCAAGGGCAGAAAGGGGGAATTTCCCTGCAATACTTCAACATATTTCCATGGGATTTTTTTTCTCCATTTGACCATACTTCAATTTAACATCTTATCCAAAAGACAGTGTTCTTGGTACTGCAGTGGATCACTTGCCTAGATTTTATGTTCAAGTCATTGAAGTGGCACTTGAACCACAAGTATGGAATTGAAAGTGCTGCCAAATGAGTCATGGATAACACCTTAGCATCAAAGGATAAGCTTATGCATAAGCAGATTAGTCAAATAAATCAGAATTGTATAGGAATTCTTGAGCTCAACAACATTCAAAGTATCAAAGAGGGGTGGGTGACATTTAATTTAGTTAAAATTCCAGCACAATTGAGAAGAAAATGTTCAGTGCATTGATTCAAAACCCTGAAAGCACAGTAGGGAAAAATATTAATCTGTGTGATCTGAAAGGAGATATTGGTTGGTTATGTGCTATTATTCTGCAACTGTTTTATCCTCACCTTTCGTGCTGGCCTCTGCCAAACTAAAGGATGAGAGAGTATCTCGAGCCTCCTGCTCCTATGATTTGTTTAGTTGTTCAATACTATTCATGGGCTACAGTGCTTTGAACTAATCTGTTGGTTGTGGGATGACTTGGCTCTTCTGCTGCCACTGCTCTTGATCATGCCTGTAGTCTTATGTTGTTGCTTTAATAGATTGACAGTTTGTATTTAAGCTTGTGTGATGTTGCATCTGTCTCTCCTCATGAATCAGGGTTGGTCCCCTGGATTGATGGTCATGGAAAAGTTACAAGGTTACATTTTGTAGACCACTGTAAGGGAGGCCACTTCTTGAGCAGTGAATATAATATTTTAAATAGAAACACTGCTTCACATGGAGGGTGTAAATGAAGCCCCCTGGTCTGTGTGAATGGAGGAGACAAAGGGGTGGGTGTTGCACCTCCTGACCTTGCATGGTCAATTGCTATGGAAAGTGGTATTTAGGATGTTGTTCATTCCTCCAATGATATTGCAAAGCAGTGGTATCTTCAGATTGCTAAAAGTGGAAGGGAGGAGAAATTCTGTTGGATTATGGCATCACATTGGAGCTACTTTCCCTTTAATGCTACATTCAGTCCATGGACATGTGTGAAGTTTGGGTACTTTAAATACACCAGCAGTGTGGTGAAAAAAGAATGTTTTTCTGCTCCCTATCACCCATGTCCAGGGGTGAACAATCATGAATGATATTATGTACATCTAACACAAGACATGGGATGGGGACACAATAGTAGACAAATTTTAGGAAAATGTATTGGTTTATTATTGTCACTTGTACTGAGGTACAGTGAAAAACTTGTCTTGCATACCATTCATACAGATCAATTCATTACGCAGTGCACTGAGGTAGTACAGGGTAAAATCAAAAACAGAGTAAAGTGTCACAGCTACAGAGGACGTGTAGTGCAGGTAGACAATAAGGTGCAAGGTCATAACAAGGTAGATTGTGAGGTCTAGAGTCAATCTCATCGTACAAGGGAACCGTTCAATAGTCTTATCACGGTGAGGTAGAAGCTGTCCTTGAGCCTCCGTGCCCTCAGGCTCCTGTATCTTCTGCCTGATGGGAGAGGGGAGAAGACAGAATGACCCGGGTGGGTGGGGTCTTTGATTATGCTGGCTGCTTCACCCAGGCAGCGAGAGGTATAGACAGAGTCCATGGAGGGGAGGCTGTTTTCCGTGATGTGCTGGGCTGTGTTCACAACTCTCTGCAGTTTCTTGCAGTCCCAGGCAGAGCAGTTGCCATACCAAGCTGTGATGCATCCAGATAGGATGCTTGCTATGGTGCATCAATAAAAGTTGGTGAGTGTCAAAGGGGATATGCCAAATTTCTTTAGCCTCCTGAGGAAGTAGAGGGGCTGGTGAGCTTTCTTGGCTGTGCCATCTACATGGTTGGACCAGGACAGGCTATCGGTGATGTTCACTCCCAGGAACTTGAAGCTCTCAACCTTCTCGACCTTGGCACCATTGATGTAGACAGGTGCATGTGCACCGCCCCCTTTCCTGAAGTCAATGACCAGCTCTTTTGTTTTGTTGACATTAAGGGAAAGGTTGTTGTCATGACACCATATCACCAAGCTCTCCATCTCCTTCCTGTACTCTAACTCATCATTATTTGAGATACGGCCCACTACAGTGGTATCATCTGCAAACTTGTAGATGGAGTTAGAGCAGAATCTGGCCACGCAGTCATGAGTGTATAGGGAGTAGAGAAGAGGGCTGAGGATGCAGCCTTGTGTATATATTTTATAATGTCTGAATTCCTTTACAACACCAAGCACTTTTTGGAAAGATTTTTTTTTAATTGTGACTTTTTTTAAAAAAAACAGAAACAAACCTGTACCACCTTGTTATTTGCTCACCAACAAGTAGCTAAGTTCCATCACTTTTACCTTTACAAAGTCATCAGTGTTAATCATCTTCAACAATCTCAAAACCACAAAAAAGTGCATCAATTTCCAATCATGGTTTTACCCTTTACGGGAATATCCCAGGGAATCCACACTGCAGCCTGCACAGCACTCTTATATTCAAATTACTTGCTGCCCAAAATGCTCCACCATACTTTAAGTGTGACCCAAATAAATTCATGTAGAAGTGCAACACTGTCATCTTGTCATTTTTATTCACTACAATACAATCACCAAAACCTTACTACTCTTGGAAAATCACACCAAAAAGTTCATTGGTCAGAAGTTTCATTGAATTGTAGTCCTACTTGAATAGTACTTGCTCCATACCTTGTCTTTTCCTATCCTGGCTTTTCTTCATGTTAAAATCTGGATGATTATGTGATTTCATGCAGGGATCGCAGCCAGTCTTTGTCCTGTTCTCACCATATTCACATGTGCAGTTACTAATAGCATGCAGTGAATTGTGATAAAGATTTGCTCGTTTCATTTTTCCTCCTCCATTCACTGTGCTGAGGCCAGTTGTGGGATGCAGTTGAGATCAACTATGTTGGCAGAGGGCATGAGGAAAAATAAAAACTCAAAAATGTTTACATTTTCATTAAGTGCCACACTGTCAATGAAGTACTCTTGAAGTGTAATCATCTCTGCAGTGCAAGGAATTGCAGCAACCTATTTGCAGACAGCGAGAATACGCAAGCCCCAATGAGATAAAAGACTGCGTAATGTGCTTTTGATTATTGGAGAAATTTTGTTCCAGGATACTGAGAGAAATCCCAGTTCTTCATCAAAAAGTGCCACAATATATTTTCTGTGCAACACAGAGGCTGCTTAGGGCGTTCCTTTAATTCGTATCCGAAAGACTACTCTACATCTTTGATAATACTGAACTGCAGTGGCAGCCCAGATTTATGTGCTCAAGTTTCTGCAGTTGGAACCTCAGACCTCTTGATCTTCATGGCTTTCCACTGCACCGAAAGCACCCTTTAAACTGGTTTTCTTAAGAATGCAGAGGTATACGCAACCATTACCACTCAACATTCAAGGCAGGAAAACTATCTACTGTAATTATTACAAATGAATTATGGATTTCACAGATTGTCAGGGTGTGAGTTTCATTTCCAGCCTCTGCTGAATCCCAAATTCTGATTACACATCCATGGATATCTCCCTCAAAGGTGAGGTGGGAAGATTCTTAACACCAGAAATGGGAGTCATGGCTACACCTTTTGAGAAATCTATGTACGTAATCTTTGGACATTTGGAATATTTTTTTGTTTCGTGGGTGGTGACCTGAAATCCACCCCACAAAGTAATTAAAACAGATCATCTGTCAGGACAAGCAAAATTGCTTCAAAATACTATTGATAAGAAATAAAAGGGTGGACTGACTAAAGTGGGGTGGGTGGGGGGATCAATTGTTCTGTTTAGTTGGTTTCAGAGGTAACAGTTTCACACATACTGGCCTGAATTACTACCCGCTGTACACCACATTGTTCGACAAAAAGCAGCTGTTTTGCCAATAACTAATGCTTTGCACCATGAAAGTTGGAAAATCAGGAATCAGGACCACAGCTCAGCTTCTTGTAAAAAAAATCATCTATGAAAAACCACTTTTCAATGTTGTACAAACTGAAACTACTCTGTTAATAGGGAAGAACCACATCTGTTATATGTCTTCATTCAAGAAAATGTCTTTGCGACGTGATTGTTTGTGTACCTGCAGAATCAGTTGTTACTTACCTAAATATTTAAACCAGCTCAGAGATACTTTCATATAGCTGTCTTTCATCTTTGTTTTTGTAACAGACGCAATTTTTGAACAATCCAGTTGACAAACAAACTGTGGTCTACTTGGACTCTGTGAAAGGAAACAAAATGCACAGCGTTAATAACTGCTGCAGAAAGGATCTAATGGTGGAAACAGATTCCCAGTGCAATGAGAAATACAGTGTGCGTGCAGAAAAACAAAGCAACAGCCAGCAAAACAAACTGCTTGGATAGAAACATGAAAAAAGTTGGCTTCTGAACTGATGGAGACTTGGCAATAATTCAAAGAGTGTGCTCCATTCACCAGCCTTGCCTCTTCTGGTTTCCATTATATTTTGAGTTAATGATTCCAGCTTGCTATCTGTGTATGATTCAGGTACTTGCAAAATAACAATTACTTTTAAAACCATATGTCTTTATTGACTTTCCTATTCATTTAAAATGCCCAAAAGAATTAAGAGAGAAACTTGCCAAAAAAAGAGAAAAAAACAGTAACCAAGCCAGCAAATAAACATCAAACTTTTCAGTACTTTTGTACAATATACGGGAAAAGCAGTGTGGGGATAAAACATGGGGAGGAGTAAGCCTTTAGTCATTTACTGTAACCACTTTATTCAAAGAGTATTTAATCAAGCAATGGTTTCATTAAAAATGTCCCCAGTGTTGTAGAATAAGCATTTTCAAACACAGGTGGATTTTAGTTTGTTTAAAATTGATGTTTTGGAAATGTGGTAATGGAATATATATTTCTTAATGTCCTGAGAGAATAAAGTAGTATTTTTCCTTGTGCAGGAGAAATCTTTAAAGATTATCTTTCATCATGACATTTTTCAGCACTAGTAGTAAGGTAAATTACTGGGAACTAGAGAATAGCTGAAAGCTGACACTTTATTCCACCTCCAGAATACATGCAAAATATTAAAACTTTCACCAGACTTTTGAGTGGTGGAATTTCTCATCAATTCCAAGACAGCATGGTAAGTGCCAAGACGGATGTACAAATGGCAAAATAGGAAATGAAAGATACCAAATTATTACTGCAGAAATATACATTTAACTGTAGCATTATTAATATTGCTGTTAACATTTGCTATGGCAGTAATTTACATGTCGTATCAATTCCTATACCTGTACTCTATTTTCATTGTGTTGAATGTATCCACAATTTTTGTTTGTGGACAGATTGCCACTGCAGTTTGTAAAAGGAATTGAACTGAGCATTGCTGCTTTATTTGACTGGCGACAACAAAGCTCAATACAAATGCCTAAAGCAGGGAAAGCTAACATGGAAACAGTGTATTATCAGCTTTAAATTAAAGGTATTATCAAATTTCTGAATGAACCCCAGTTTACACACCACCTAGGATAGATGGGTCACAGAACAAGGAATAGTGCTAAAATATTTTTGACACATGGTAATCTGGTTGGGGAGGATAGTGTAAAGAAGTTGAACATACTGTAGGTAGTGTATGAATGATGAAGAGCACATACCTCCCCAAGCAGTTCTAGCTTCACCTAGGCTTAAAATGCAGGCTTTACCCATTTACAGTGCTCTAATGGCTGAGATTAGGATAAAAAGAATTTCAAAATATTTATGGTATTTTGAGGTGTCAAGGAAGAGTGAAACGTTGTAACTACTCTTGTAGTTTAAAATGTGGGAGCACAGGGAATATGTTGGTAAGCTGTGGCACTTTGTAATCAATGTTACTAATAACATTAAGGATTTTAAGAATAGCCCTATTGATACCAGGCTGTGAGCGTACAAATTCTTTTAAGTTGTAAGAAGTTTCAAGTATTTTTGTAGATACCTAGTTTGCAGATAATTGAGCAAAAGGGAGGAGAGTTTCTTAATTTATTTTTTCAAATAGCTTAATTTATTAATCTAAGTAGAATCATCTGTATAGAAGAATAGCAGAGGGCTTAACAATTCTGTTTACTTCTATTTGTTACTGTGATTAGTAGTCCAATAAGTTAAGATGTGGCAAAGCTCTTTGGCCATGCAATTTTGCTGGCTGTTATGCTGAGATAATGCTATTACCTGATCATATGCCTTTTTAAAAAAAACCTGTAAACCCCTTTGCTGTACTTTTTATGTAAGTTCTTATTTTTTTTTTGTTTAACTCTTTACTGTTGAAATATAGAGATCTAAATTGCTTATTTATTTACAATAATGTGTAGTAGCTCTTGTAAATGCACATGGCCTAGCAGCTGGGTTGTAACTAGTAAAAAGGCATTTACTCATTTAATAAATTTTGTTGTGGAACTTGTTTGAATCTGTGGTAACATATTTTTCCAAATCTGCTATGAGAAACAACTAATCAACAAGAAGTGGCATATTTCAATTTGAGAATCTGCTTCAACCTAGCCTCCAGGATAATATTTACAGCATTGAGAAATATATATTTCATTATCATGAGAAATACTCAGCAAGAAAGAGTTTTTCATTTATTACCTGTTCAGAAAAGCAACATCTGAGAAATTACCAAGAGCTTGATAAATATCTCTTGATAAACAAAATTTAGGAAACTGAGCATTATTGTGTAACTTTCCATATGATTAGGCCTTGTTTTGGAGTATGTTGCAAAGTGAACTGTATAACACATTTTAATAATTTTCAGTCAATAATGGATTGCTAAAATAAATAGTCAGTGTCCTCACTGGAAATTGTTTGGAAATTACTTCTTTTGCAGAACATTTTGGTTTTTTGTATTTCCATTCAGTGTTACTCTCTGCACATAACTTAGTAAGACGTTAATATTTAGGAGCAGAATTAGGCCATTCATCCCATCGAATCTGCTCCACCATTCAATCATGGCTGATTTTTTTTTTCTCTCAACCCCATTCTCCCACCTTCTCCCCATAACCCTTAACCCCCTTACCAATCAAGAACCTATAAATCTCATCCTTAAATACACCTAATGACTTAGCCATCATAGCTTTCTGTGGCAATGAATTCCACAGATTCACCATCCTCTGGCAGAAGAAATTCCATCTCGGTTCTAAAGGGACATCCCTTAGAATAAAGACTGTGCCCTTGGATCCTCGACTCTCCTTCGAATGGAAGCTTCCTCTCCATGTCCAGTCTGTCCAGTCCTTTCAATATTCGATAGATTTCTATGAGATTCCCCCCCTCATCCTTCTGAAATCCATCGAGTACAGGCCCAGGAACATCAAATGCTTCCAATATGTTAACCCTTTCATTCCTGGAATCATTCTTGTGAACCTCCTCTGGACTGTCTCCAGGACCGCACATCATTTCTTAGATAGGGAGCCCAAATTGCTCACAATATTTCAAATATGATCTGACCAACACCTTAAAGCCTCAGCAGTACATCCTTGCTTTTATATTCTCATCCTCTCAAAATGAATGCTAACAATGCATTTGCCTTCCTCACTACCAACTCAACCTGCAAGTTAACTTTGAGGGAATCCTGAACTAGGACTCCCAAGTCCCAGGTCCTAAGACAAACAATGTTTCTAAAATAATAAAAATGCTTTGAAAATTTCCACCCCACCTGCCCATCCCCCCCCCCCCACCCCCCAAAACAAATACCACTCTGCTCTAGGTAATGGAATCCTTTGCTAAAACATATTCGGGAAGCTGCAAACTTCATTTTTATTGATTTAATAGCCCACAAAATCTATTGGATAACCGGAAGTGAGAACAAGATTCATAAGATACGTGCCTTTTCAGCCCTGTCTGTTGTCCAGAGGGAGCCAGGTTTGACAAGGTACCCACTAAACATATCCCCTAACCCTGGAAATGGACCGTAGCTTCTTCAAAGAAACTATAGGAAACCTTTTTCAGCAATACCATCAATCATGGACTTACTCCTTCCTCTGGTGTACTGTAGAGATGTTAAAAGTTCGACAAGTATTAGAACATTGGCAGTCAATCTGGTACCAGAATGGAATATTTAGTTGGGAAGGAGAATGAATCTGAGTATCTGCTACAGTACGAGGGGAATGTGAAAGGGGAAATGCCTAAAATTCCAAAGCTGCTGAAAGAACCAACACAGAAAGAGACTTCCAGCTGCCTTCAAGTTGTGTTGCTGATCCCATTAGAAATTGTGGGGTCATGCTAATTGAAAATGCAGATAATAGTGTGCTATTGCTGAAGACTCAGGGAATGTGTAATTAGGAGATGAATTGATGCTAGATTGGGGCACTCAAAATACTTGGAGGGTAGTGGGAGAAATAGAGTAGAGAGAAGTGAATGGGATGAGAGAAGGAGAAAGTGGTAAAGGAATATACTTAGAAGAGATGCAGCAGGAACAGGATGTAAAAATTTCTGTAAAACAAGTTTGGCAGCCAGCTCAAAGAAATGAGCAATGCATTCAGGAAGCCACATTTGATGGTTTAATGGATATTAAAAGTAGAAAGGATGTCATTTTGATGTTGCGAGCCAAAGCCTCCTAAGAATGGTATGTACACTTTTTGAATGGATGTGAAATATGACACTGAATGCTGGGAAACCTAGGAAATGTAATGACCTCAGCAGAGCACTCCAGATAAGCCATCAGCTTCCCCTCATGCATGGTAACCACATATGGTACACCTTCATTACAAATGTAGCACCAGAACCTCAACATGAAGTCTGATTGTGAAGGCTTTGCAGATGTCAGGTGCTGGGTCCATAGTCTGAGGACTCAAGTTCTTTGCATCTTGCTATACATTAACTGGGAAGTGCTGAAGACAAACTTGGAAAACCTGTGAGAGACAGTGAGGTCAATCCTAATTGTTTAAATGATTTATTGCAATATACATCTTCCTTTTGGAGAGAGGCCTCCATACAAAAGTGCATCTAAGTGCCATCCAGCACTCAGATCTTAGGAGTCTTAAGGAGAACACAATGGAAAACTGCTATCTCCAGCATGTACTGTATGTTGATTTCAGAGACATACATTGCTAGAGATTATATTGGACACAGGATCCACAACCCATTGGTTTCCATGGATTGAAAGGAAGAATAAGGTTAGTACTTTTTTTTAAAAAAATTCTTAATGATTCTTGAAGTGTTCTGATAAGTTATTGGCTTTTTAAAAAAATTTAAGCAAATTAATTTGTAAAATATTTTCTGGGTTTTGAAATATTTCTGAATATCAAAAACTTCTGAAACATTTAAAGACCTTTCATAGTATTGACAGTCAACAAACCTGCCAGCTGTTAAAGATTTCCGGAGATGTTCTGGCAGCTGTAAGGGTTTGTTCTGACTCACTTGTCATCCCATTTATTCAAAGCCCTACCAATGCTTGGGACCTTGCCATTGGACTCTGGGATGCTGAAGACAAGGAAGGTAAGCCAGGCTTTCCAGGCTTGGGTGAGGTAAGTTTGGCTAAGGAGTGAATGAGGGAGGTAAGAACACATAGCAGCCCACTCCATTGAAATCTTTTTTATTATATAAATAATTTGAAAATGGTATAAGAGGTAAATTTCAGTGTTTAAAGATGACACAAAATCTGGAAGTGACAAGCAGAAAGAATGAAGAGAAACAATATAGCCTGGGTAAATTTCCCTAAACCAGGAATGGCAGACCTGGGGATCTATTCGTGAAAGTTATAGGACGTGTTGAGAGGGCAAATGGTAAAGCATTTAGGTTTGTGGGCTTTATAAAATAAAGGTACAGAGTGCAAAAGCAGGGAGCAATGTTGATCACAACTTCAATATCCAATTCTATTGTGGTCATCACACAATATGGGAAGGGTATCCAGATACTGGAGATGGTGCAGAAAAAGTTGACTTGAATGGCTCCAGAAAGGAGGAATTCCAGCTATAAGGTTATATTGGAGAAGCTGGAGTTGGAGCAGGGAAGATAGAAAAGTGATTTGATAGAGCTGTATATGTCCAGGACAGGATTCAAAAGGGTAAAGAGAGAGAAGTGGTTCCCATCAGTGGCTGGTTTAAAGACCTGGGACACACATTCAAAGTTACGGGCAAAGGTACAAGTGTAATAAGAGGAAAAGCACTCTTTAAATAGAAAGTGGTTCTAAACTGGAAGTTACTACCTGTAGGGGTGGTGTAGACAGAATCTATCAGGATTTCCAAGAAGGAATTAGATAGGCACTTGAGGGAAAATAATTCACATAGGAAAAAGCAGGGGAATGAAACTGTCTGGATTGCTCTACAAAGAGCCAGTCTGCACTCAATGGGTTAAATGGCCTCTTGTGCCATAAGAATTCAATGATTTACTGTTGGCTAGAATACATTAATAATTGTGTACAGGGTCCAATGATCCTATTCCTTGTCATTCAATGAATGATTTTCACAGGCTCTTACCACCAAACAGGACAAAGCCATTTTTGTATATCTTCCAGTCATTTAAAAAAAACATTCTGATTAGATTTTATCACTTTTTAAAATTATTTTGTACTTTTCCTTCCTCTTCTATTCTTGTCAGAGCTTTGAACTTAACTGATTCTCATGCCCAGCCATGCAGTCAGGGGAACTCAGGCTACGTGACTTAAACTGGACAGTATCATAAGAATGATATTAGCAAAACACATCACATACATGTTGTAGCATAAACCTGATCAGATGTCCTTTCCCTTCTGATGTTTTCCACCCATTAAAAATTGAAAAAAGTAATTAACTGATAATGCGGATTGGCCACTTCAAAGCATTATTGATCTTTCCTCCAAGTGTGCTTTGATTGGCCAGATTAACCTGTCGAAATTCATCCACAGATGTTCGTATTGTAGCCATAATTTGTTCGGTCTTATTTATTGTAACCTGATTTTTCCCACCAGTTTGTAAGCATTTAGGCATAACTTGCACTAGTTAATTACCCCAATGTATCTTGTTATGATATGTTTATCTGCATGAAACATTCATCAATGACTGTTGAAATTTGAGCTTAGACAAGCTGTTGCCGGGGGAAGTGTGCTTTGTGCTGCCATCTCCCTCAATTTTTGCAATATTGCAATAAGCTTGAAGAAGTTCAAAATCTGAAGTTCAGCTAATCTGGGAAACTATACCACAGTGTTTTCTGTTGTCGCATGATATCTTTGCAAGTTTCCCTGCCGTGTGGCTACTCGAGTCTTGTATTTGACAAGACTGGTGGCACACCAATACTCTGGAAGGAGTGACGATAGTCCATCCTTGATAGCTCATCACTGCAGCCAAAAATTACAGGCAATTTCACTGAATTTCCATTCTCATTTCACCTTTTCAATAACCAGTACCTGTGCATTACTAATAGAAGCATTTCAACGCTAGCTTCAATACAAAGGCTTCAGCTGGAAACAGTCCTTGGATCGAATATGGCATTGTCTAGATGTTATAGTGGGCTGTTAATTTTAGACTGGAATTGGAGCCATAGCACCTTATGGCAGCACAGTGGTGCAGCATAAAGTGCTGCTGCCTCACAGCTCCTGGATTCAATTCTGACTGTGGGCACTCCCTATGTGGAGTTTGTATATTCTCCTTGTGACCACGTAGGTTTCCTCCGAGTTCTCCAGTTTTCTCCCAAGTCCCAAAGGTAGTTAATTGACCACTGGAAGTTACCTTTAGTGTCGGTGAATGCCAGGAGAATCAGTGGAAAATTGATGTGCATATGGGAGAGAATCGGTTACAGGGAATGGGACTAATGGGAATACTCTGAGAGAGCTGGCATTGATTCTAGGGACTAAATGGCCTCTCCCTTTATCATAATAAGATGATTCTCCACGATGAATGACATTAATACCAAATTATCTGGGAGTCCAAGAAAGTTCTAATTTTTCTATGACCCCAGGAGAGGAAGCAGTATAGCAAAGCCGAGAATGATATAAAAGCATAGGGTGGGTAAAAGAGTAAGTAAAGTTGGGAAAATATAAAAGAATAAGAAGTCAACAGTGGAAGGATGTAAAATGGAGCAAGAGATATCCAGTGCACAGAACAGGAAGCTGGAATTGATTCAGTTAGATACCTGAGAGGAAAAGAAGGGAAAATACAACTCAGGAGTTTAGAACAGAAGGGGAGGGGGAGAGATTGAAAGAAACTTTAAAAAGAATGAGACAAATGAGGAAGTGTCAGGGACTGAGTAAGATTAAGAGAAAATGGAAAGAAGGTAAAATTGGAAATGTGCAAAATGGAAGTAGGAGGTAGAGGGTGACCGTACACCTGCTTTTTCACTAGGTGTACAACTTATTTAGTGATCACTGATGTTACCAAATCAATCATATAATTCGCACAGTGCTACGTTGACGACTGCATTGGGGCTGCTTCCTGCACCCATCCGGAGCTCGTCAATTTCACCAGCTTCACCACCAACTTCCACCCCGCACTGGAATTCACTTGGCCCAAAGCCAACACTTCACTCCCCTTTCTTGATCTTTCTGTCTCTATCTCTGAAGGCAGATTATCTACCGACATCTTTTACACCCACTGACTCCCACAGTTACCTTGACTGTGCCTCTTCCCACCCTGTCACTTGTAAGGATGCTATTCCTTTCTCTCATTTCCTCTGTCTCTGCCGCACCTGTTCTCAAGAGGCTTTCCATTCCAAGACATCCAAGATGTCTTTTTTCAGAAAACGGGATTCCCCTCCACTGCTTTCAATGCAGCCCTCGTCCACATCTCCTCCATTTCCAGCACGTCTGCCCTCACCCCATTCCACCCCCCCCCCCCGACATTACAGGGATAGGGTTCCCCTTGTCATCACCTACCACCCCATGAGCTTCCACATCCAACATATCATTCTCCACAACTTCTGCCATCCTCAACGGGATCCCACCACCAGGCACATCTTGAAAAAACACTGTGATGCTGGAGGAACTCAGCAGGCCAGGCAGCATCCGTGGAGAAAAGCAGGCGGTCAACGTTTCGGGTCAGGACCCTTCTTCTGGACTGAAGATAGGAAAAGGGGCAACTCAATATATAGGAGGGAGAAGCAGAGCAGTGATAGGTGGACAAAAGAGGGGAGGCGGGGTGGGAACAAGGTGGTGATAGGTAGATGCAGGTAAAAGATAGTGATAGGCAGGTGTGGGAGAGGAAGGGAGTGCAGATCCACTGGGGAATGGGTCAAAGGTAAGGAGAGAGGAAAAAAAGGGGTAGAAGAAAGAGAGAGAGGCTAGAAAAGAAGAAGCATGGTTGGGGGGGGGGGGGGGTGTGGGGATTACTTAAAATGGGAAAATTCAATGGTCATGCCATTAGGCTGCAAGGTTCCAAGACGGAAAATGAAGTGGTGTTCCTCCAGTTTGCACTTGGAATTCTCCTGGCAGTGGAGGAGGCCGAGGACTGACATATCAGTGATCATGTGGGAGGGGGAGTTAAAGTGACTGGCAACAGGGAGAATGCAGATTGGGGGATCGCTTCGTCGAGTACTTCGCTCTGTCCACTGGAACAGGATCTCCTGGTGGCCAGCCATTTTAATTCCATTTTCCATTCCCGCACTGACATGTCTGTCCATGGCCTCTCCTACCGCCAAGTTAAGGCTAAATGCAGATTTGAGGAACAACACCTCATATTCTGTCTTGGAAGTCTCCAACCTGATGGCATCAACATCAATCTGTCTAACTTCCGGTAACCACTCCCCCCTTCCCACCCCCCTTTTGGTTTTCCCTTATTCCCCTTCACCCCTTCTCTTTCCCCTCCCCTGCCCTCACAACCTGCCCATCATCCACACCTTCCTCCCTCTGGTTCCCCACCTCCTCCTTTATTCCATGGTCTACTGTCCTCTCCTATCAGATTCCATCTTTTGCAGCCCTTTGCCTCTTCTACCTATCACCTCCCAGCTTCTCACATCATTCCCACTCCCCCTCCCCACACCTACCTACCTTCCCCCCTCACCTGGATTCACCCATCACCCGCCAGCTTGTGCTCCTCCCCCTCCCTTCCCCCCACCCTTTTATTCTGGCTTCTGCCCTCTTTCTTTCCAGTCCTGATGAAGGGTCTCGGCCCGAAACTTTGACTGTTCATTTCCCTCCATAGATGCTGCCTGACCTGCTGAGTTCCTCCAGCATTTAGTGTGTGTTGCTGCATATAATTCACACACTCATCTTGGCATTTACGTTGTCAGTGTGTGCTGAATAGGAATGTTGTTGTATACATTGACTAATCTTGAGAGTTAGAAAACCTTTTACAGCAGTGTGTGGGTCAGTGGAGGTTGCAATGACTGTTTGTGCCACCTCCTTCAGACACACCTGTGGTCCTATGGCGAGCCCTCAGATGCCACTCCCTCTGTGTCTTTATTTGTAAGTAACATGTTTATCTAAAATACTAAAGACCAGTTTCAACAGTTGAACCCCACCTTCCTCATGCAACTCCTTTGGATGATTCTTCAGAAGCTCTTGCTCTCATTGTAACACTGACATTTTGAGGCTGCTAACACCTTCACACAGTTGTAACATTTCCATTTCTCCCAGTAGCAGTGGGAACTGCACCACACTTGCCTTGCATTTGAGATTATGCTCTCCCAGCAAAAGGAGATGGATTTACGGCTGTGTCATGTCGCTAGGCAGAACTTCTGCCATGTTTCAACTACACAGCACAATGTGTTCTTGCACAGTTAATATCTTCAAAACAAGTAAATAATAATGACCACAGAATTTCAAATGTTCAGACCAACATTTTTTGAACGGGTGTATGTCATTCAACATTAACACACAATTGCACACAAAATCTCTTTTGTTTGTTCATATGCATGATTTTTATTCTAATCATGATATTTTGATTCCCAGAATTAAATGAAAAGTTCACTGAAAATTTGTCCAAGGAGTGTAAACATCTACTTTTCGAGCATCTCTTATAGGACTACCAGTTGGAGCTTTGGAATAACTCAGCAGAACATTGAACACTTTATTGCACAAGATGCTAACACACTGCAAACCAGTAAGTAAGTTTTAAAAATAAGCCTCGACTTGTTCTAGTTTTACGCAGCAGGCCAATAATGTATGCTGCTATCCTTCGTGTAAACGTCTCTGAAGATATACTAGACATCCTACTGCAGTGTATCAGCACCTTTGGCACAACAGAATCAGGACACCACATCAATCAGCATACAGTACTACTCAATGAGCATGCCATGTGGTTCAGTGGCTGAACAATTTTACCTTTTGTTTTTGGTCAAATTGCCACAAAGAATGAGTGGCGAGCTTTTTCATATAGTTTTGCACTACCACCTACAGGCTAAAGCAGAGATAACCGCAAACTTTGCAGAGTGCTGAAGGAAAGTCTGGTAACAGCAACAATTCCTACATTGACAGAACATTCTGCGGTTCTGAAATAAATTGTTTTGCAAAATTGCAATCCTTTTAATTGTGAAAAGACAAATCTGTTACTACTTCCTAACAACTGATTAATTTAGTGCAATTGGACAAGTCTCTAAGCTTTCAGAAACCAGACATCCATGAACCATTTTTTTAGCCATTGTGTCCACTTTTTCCACACTGACAGGAGAGATACAACTTATGAGAGCCTGGTGCATCACTAATGTTGACTGGTCAGTTTGCCTCTTCCTTGGCAGCATTACAAGTCCTGAGGTTAAGCATGTTTACGCAGAAGAGTTGGTGCCCTGTAAAATTTCTTGTTCGCTCACCCCCGACAAATGATAGAGTTGGTGGTGGGATGTGTGTGTAGATGACAACAGAAAGGAGTTTCTCAGTGACACCTTCCTGCTCAGTTGGTGAAAGGGAATGGGCTGCTTCTGCTGACAGGCAATGAAATAATGAAAATAAAAGGTCACTTATAACTCGTCATCAACAATTGCTTGCTCTATCTCTTCTCACCTCAGCACAGGGGAGAACATGGAGCACCTGCATCCCATTCCCAGCAGAAAATTAATATGAAAGGGTCAGAGATGTGTAAAAATACTGCCTGCTGCAGAATGCTTCCATGCCACAAGCTACCACATCCTCCATACTGGGAATTCTGGGGCTAGGAAATCCAACTGTCATTAGTAGAGCTCTGGGATTGGTTCCAACCTCGTGATCCTCAAACAAACTTTGCAGTTTTTCTGATATGTCATACAGTTTAAAAGCAGTTAAAATGGAAGAGATGTCAGTATATGTAAAATGGAGCCATTATGGCATTTTTTTCTTTGTTCCATTCAAATGCTAATTAAAGTCTAGGAGCGCATTCACGTAAGTTAGAAACAGTATAAGATTTACAACATTCAGCAAACTCCAGGTGTATTCCTTATCTTATAAATGCCTTCCATAAATTCCCTTTTGCAGTCACATCTGTATTTGAAATCAGCTCCCAATAACAATAATCCAGCCACATCTCCCATGTAGTTGCATGCCTGCTTCAGCACAGAACTCACCAACCCCAGGAAACTGCACACCTGGCCGTCTACTACAGGCCTATTTATTATGTTCGTTTGACATGTATTGGTAGACAGGAACAAAACACATAGGGCTAATTTTCTTGGGCCTCTTTTATCCATGCTCTTAGTCTACAAATTGCACCAGATGTGTGTTTTAAACAGAAAGTGTCCTGTATGTTCTTAAATCCTATTATTGCATATTTAAATATTGCTTATTTACACATGGGACGTGGACATTGTTGGCAAAGCCAGTATTTATTGTCCATTCCTAATTGGTTACTGAACTGTGATATGCATTTCAGTGGGCAATTAAAAATCAACAAACACATAGGCCAGACATGGTAATCATAGATCATAGAACACTATGGCACAGTACAGGCCCTTTAGCCCACGATGTTGTGCCGACATTTTAGCCTGCTCTAATATCTATCTAACCCTTCCCTCCCACATAGCCCTCCATTTCTCTATCATTCATGTGGCTATCTAAGACTCTCTTAAATGCCCCTAATGTATCTGCCCCCACAACCTCTGCCGGCAGTGTGTTCCACGCACCCACCACTCTCTGTGTAAAAAAAACTAATATAAAAGGCATGATATATGTGGCAGATTCCTTCCTTGAAAGATGCTGGTCAACCAGATGGTATAACAATTGGGTCATTTTACCTTCACTATTATCGATTCACAATACTCTATTATTATTCCTGATTTTATTTAATTAAGTTCCTTAGTTGTAATGGGATTTGAATTCATATCCCTTGGTTAGAGCAGCACAGTGCAGCAGCTAGTGGAGCTGCAGCCTCACAGTGCCAGAGACCCGGGTTCAATCCTGGCATCAGATCCTGTCTGTGTGGAGTTTGCATATTCTCCCTGTGACCATGTAGGTTTCCTCCGGGTGCTCCAGTTTCCTCCCACATCCCAAAGATGTTCGGGTTGGTAGGTTAATTGGCCAGTGTAGGTTGTCCCTGGTGTGTAGGTGAGTGGTAGAATCTGGGGGGAGTTGATGAGAATGTGGGGAGAATAAAAAAAGACTGGGAGGAATGTTAGGTTAGTTTTAATGGGTAGTTGATGGTCAGTGTGGACTTGTTGGGCCCAAGAGCCGGTTTCTGTGCTGTATGACTTTATAACTGTATTAAAAGTCCAGGCCCCTGGCTATTAGTTCAGACCATTAATCTGCATGGTGACTGTTGAATATTGTTACTGGATGAGAGAAGGAAGCCAAAAGTTCAGCATGAAATTGTGCAGCAGCTTTAAGAGAATGCTACACTTGTAAATGACCTGTGCTTCTTGATTACTGAAGCAAAATTGATTTTCCTGGGTTATTCTGTTTGTAGCAGTACTTTGTAGTGAGCATTGTAGCACTTTTCTCTGATGATTTTATCATATTAATATTGCCTTGGAGGAGCTGCTACCTCAGCGGCAGAAGCTCTGGCATTTCTAACAAAGGTTGGGGTGACTGGAACACACTGCTTTGACAGAAAAAGCATTGATTAATCATCTCTGGAAATGGAGCAGAAAAGTCTTCCTTCCTTCTTGTGACCTTAAGGTCACCACACCTAAAGGCCTTGCAGCATGGTAAGAGGTGGTAAAGTAATTACGGTGGCAGTGCTTTTCTCAGGACCTGGTTAGAGTGTAGGAGAAAAAAATCCCAATGGTCTCAAAAAAAAAGGAGAAAGGTAACTAACCCACGTTTTAGAGCTAACCTTTTGTGTGACATATTTGGAAAACAAAATCAATAATCTCCCAAATGTGGATTTTCTCCCGTCCAAATCATCTGCATACCCACTAGAAGCCACAAAGTATATTCAAAAGTCGACTCTCACTTTCTGATTATGAACAAGACAAACCCCCTGCTGTCTTCACCTATCCTTAAACACCACCTTTCTAATCCACCTTTGTCCATTGTAATTTATAACTTGATCCCTTTTCAATTTAACATGAATCAATTGTCCACGTGAAATTATGTGATTATTGTTAATAAAAAACATATGGTTTACCAGTGCCCTTTGAGAGAGTAAATTTCATGATTTTACCTGGTCTAGCCTAGGTGCAGTTCACTCTTAAGTGCTCACAAAATATCTAGCAGTTGATTTAATTGTACCAAACCAGAATGGACTGTCAAGAAGGCTTACCACTATGTTCTCAGGGCAATTAGGAGCAACAATAAATGCTGCCTTTACCACCTGCACCCATATTCAGTGAATAAATAAAACAAATGGAACTTCAAATAGGCCCTGCCCAATAAAATATCCTCCTTACCCAGAGTAGATATAAAGTTTTCCTATTTGTGCAGCGCAATGTAATGATGATCATTATTTGACTCTGCACATCATGGGCTCTTCTACACCAATGAGCTCAATGTGCTATGTACCAGTCAGGATTATTCCTGAAGCCTGATGAACATAATCTCACTCTAGGCTGAAATGAAAATTTCCTTTAATACAAGTTCAGCAGTTGTAGTGCATCTATATATGTAAATGTCATGTAGGTATAAAGTGTAATGATGTCATCATGAACATCTGACGTGCACATATTAGTGTGCCTTTCTATTAGACCAGAATAAAATAGATAGCCCGGTTTAGAAACTCTTGATGTTCAGGAGACGTTATTGTGGTTGGAGTTTACGGGTATTCCCAGTGGTAGCGTAGCGGTTAGCGCGACGCTATTACAGTGCTAGCGATCGGGGTTCGATTCCCGTCACTGTCTGTAAGGAGTTTGTACGTTCTCCCGTGTCTGTGTGGGTTTCCTCCGGATGCTCCAGTTTCCTCCCACAGTCCAAAGACGTACAGGTAGGTTAATATGGGTTTAAAAAAAAATGGGCGGCGCGGACTCGTTGGGCCGGAAGGGCCTGTTACCATGCTGTAAATAAATTTTTTTTAAAAATTTTAAAAATAGGCCAAGGTCAAACCAAAAATACATTACGATTGGCTACAAGGATAGTCATTTGTTCTGTTGTAGATCAGCACCAGTAAGAAAAAGTATCAAGAAAATAATTGTTCTGGCACCTCTAAGGGATTGCTCCTTCATTCCACTCACTGTGGCACTCCAAAGGTCAACTGTTGTTGCAAGGTAGAAGCAGTAGAAAAGGCAGAAAATGACCCTGAACTTCGATGCTCCTGTGTACAGAATCAACGAGCTCAGAAAGTCAGTTCTGAGAGTGAGAGAGAAGACCTGCAAGCAATAGCAGTTACTCGGAACCCTGCAGCACTTGCTCTTAAAGCTTCATCAATCACTTTTGAAGTAAAATTAAAGCAGGAAAGGCATTGTAAGTCTGCACCATAATGGAACATGTTGGGTATGAAGTAGAAGTTGATGATTGTGATGCTATTTTTGTGGGAAAAGAAAGAAAATAGCAGTTCAAGCTCAAACATGTTTCATGACTAGCCTGGGATGTACGACAAAGTTCTTTAATCATCTACATCCTCCATGGAAAGAATGGAGATCTCATTCATGCCCAGTAATATTACTGAGGTGGAGAACAGTGCTGAAAATGTATAGGCATTGAATAGTGCAATGGGGGAACAAAACAATTTAACAGCTTCAAAGTATTTCACACATTCACTAGCAGTAGCTCAACAGAAATCTAAAGATATCGTGTTTGTAGAGAGAGTTCAGAAATTAATGAGCACTTCAGACCACAGCCACCTGAGGTGCTGGACAGCCATAAATTCGACACATGCAATCGGAAGATGGGAGAAACAGTCAGTGATTACATTGCTGACCTAACGAGGTACTGCAACTTTGGAAAGTTTTTAGATTGTCCACTGAGAGACTAATTCACATGTAGTCTAAGGGGCAAACGGATGCAGTCAAAGCTGTTGGACACAAAGAACCTCATCTTTGATTTGGCTTGTGGAACCTGCAACTTCATGGAGAAGGCAGCCAAAAATGCAAGGGAGGTCACAGCCAAAGGATAACTCCGAAAGCTTTGGTCCAGAAGCAGCATCATGTGATCGCAAGAGATGCAATTATGTGTGGCCATTGTAGCAGCAGCCATTCCCTGCGCAATTACTATTTTAGAGTCCAAGTGCTGCTCATGCTAGAAGGAAGGACACAAAGGGGCAGCATGTAGATCATAACACAAGACAACAGATAACAGCTTTATTTTAAATGCAACACCAACATGCACAGAAGAGTTCTCTCACAAGCAATCATAAAGAGGGAATCTGCACAGTATTACAACTGCAGCAGATGACAAAGGATTTAATTTGTATAGCTATACTTTAGGCAACCATAAACAGGGACAACAGGACTTCCAGGTCACAGCTCTGACTGACAGCAAGTCAATTAGTGATACAGATAAACACAGCTGCAGATTGTTCCATTGTGGAGGAAGATAATTATGACAAGCAGTTCAGTCCTCAGCTGTCCTTAGTATGAGCACAGTCGTTCTCACAACTCATTTAGGAGTTTTGAAGATTTTTAACAAATATAATGTTGGATGTGGTACCAGAGCCTTGAGTTACCAATAGTTGTAGCAGAATTTTCCAAGGATTGGCTTGCAAAATTGACACTCAGTTGGAAGAATGTGCTAAAAGTTGACTGAGAACAGCCAAAGTCATGTTTGGAGACATTTCTGTCTGAATGTAATGACATCTTTAAAGATGTCTACACAGGAATCACCAGGTACAAAACACATATGTGGATAAAACCCGGTGTCAAACCAGTCTGCTGGAAATGAAAGCACTTCGTTATTCTTTGAAGATTCAAGCAGAAGAAAGTGGAAAAAAACTATTTAATCAAAGAAATATAGCAATTCGGCATACGGCAGATGAAACAGTAAGAGAATGCAGCCAGCTCCAAGATAACTAAGCCAGACAGAGAGCAGTGAATCCCTGGAATTCTTTGTCCCTAAGAGTGGTGGAGGTCAAATCCTTAGATATATTTAAAGTGGGGAGAGACAAATATTTGAAAGGTCAAGAAATTGAGGGTTGTGGGGAAAAGGTACAGAAGAGGAGTTGAAGACAGCATAGGTCAGCTGTGATCAAATTGAATGGCGGAGCAGGCTTCAGGGACCAAATGACCTATTCCTGCTCCTATTTTCTTGTGTTCTTGTGATTTCCTTATTGCTACAGTTGGTGCAGAGGATAATCAACATATTTTGGAGGAAATACTGAAACAACTCCACTTCTGCATATGAAATTGAAATAGTTTAAGTATGGCTTTGTACAACCAGAGAAGATGCATCTCAGTCTGAAGGTTGATGCTAAATGGCTGAAACCTGTCAAATGTCAGGTTGATGTTATTGTGAAAGGCAAGCATCCCGAACATGTCACAGAACTTTGCTTCATTGTGCAAGCAATTCAATATTATTCTGCACTCTTACCTGATTAAGCAACAATCTTTACACCTTTTCACCAGCTTCTTAAGTAAGAGAAACAGAATTGGACTGATACACAACAGAATGACCAATACAGCACCATCTGTGTACCGTATCTCTCTTAGTTCACTATGATTCAATAAGAACACTAAAACTAGCCATGTGATGATTCAAATTATAGCATAGATGCCGTCTTCAACAATGGTATGGATGATGGGTGAGAAAAGCCTAGTGAATTTGCCTTGCATACTCTTAACAAAAGCAAATGTCATAATTTGCAAATTGAGAGGAAAGCACTGACAAATATCTTAGGTGTGAAGAAATTCCATCAGTTCCAACTGAAAAACTCTTTGTTCTTCTCTACAGATCACAAGCTGTTATTGGCAGTCTAGGGACCTGAAGAGCAATTCCAAAAATGGCAGCTTCCTGGATGCAAAGGTGGATGGTTTGGCTGACAGTTTGTTTACATGACTAAATATCCTTCATCAAAGCTAAATCTAATTCCAGTCGCTGTGTCCAGATGAACACATGAATTGTCTGATAATAAGTAGTAAAAGATCAATTTTCATACTGGAACCTGTAGACAAGGATTCCTCAATCACAACCGTAAAGAACTCTCAGGCAATTCTTTAAGAAGTAGTAGTAAAGCAGATCTACAAACATGCTGTGAGAGAATGAACATACCTGGACGAATATCCAATGCAACACTTGCAGTCATTCTCCATCACAGATTTCAATTGTCAACAAATCAGGCATGTTTGAAATGGGGACATTGAGTAGTTGTTCCAAATGTTTTCAGAAAAGAGTTTATAGATAGGCTACATGCAGAGCAAACTGGTATTGTCAATATGACATCCATTTCAGAAATGTTGTCTATTGGTCAAATGTTGACAAAGATTCAGAAAAAGTCCTTTGCAGAGCAATGCCATCTAAAACACCATTATGGTCGTGGAAAAGATTGGCTTGACCATTCCAGGAATTCCTCAGAACAGTGGTGAGCCATGCCAAGAGGTTGCATGTTTCTCAGTTCAGGAAACTAACAGAATGTCAGAGGGAAATACACAGCTGAGATCAAATTGCTTTAAGGAAGCCAGTTTTCAGACTGAATCTATGGTAACTGTGTACACGAGTGAAGACTGTTCACATATTTTTTTATAGAGTAAGAACTGTAGTGCATAATATGTAAGTAAGCCATGGAGGTAAAGAATGGAACACTATGGACCACCCCTTGCAGTACCATGGACTTGTCTCTGATTATTTTTTTTTCACTAATGTCTTGTTTCACTCAGTCATTTTTTTCTTCACCTTCTGGTGTAATTTATGTATAATTTATGTTCTGGATGTTGTCTGAACCTACATGCCTGTGACGCTGCTGCAAGTTTTTCATCGTACCTGTACCTCACCGTACTTGTGCATATGACAATAAACTTGACTTGGGCTACAATGGCATCGTCCTGTGTACATATCACATAAGTACCATGTGTTAGTCTGCCCTGCTGTTTGACTAGAATAAAGTACATGCCCTTGTTTAGAAGCTTCTGGTTTGATTAGAGCTATCTATATTCCCAGCCGAACCCAAGGCCAACTTCAAAATAAGTTATACCTGGGTTAATTCATAGTAACATTATTAAAAGATTCAATACAACAATTATTATTAAATTTACAACAGATGATTAAATTGTGATCACACTGGGTACTTCAGAAATGACCCAGCGACACTTTTCTTTGAGTGCAAGGCATTACACGATACTTACAACTGAGAAGCGCATCCATTTAGCCTACATATGTTTATGCTCCTTCCACTCTTTCGTATTCCCCCTCAGCATAAACCACTATCCATTCCTCCCCAGTGCACAATTACCAGCTTCCCCTTAAATGTATCCATAACCACCTCTGCAACTCACTTTGTAGCAGGTTTAATACTCCTGATCATACTCTGGGTAAAGAGGATCCCCTGGATAGATACATACTCGTTTATATTTTAGCCCCTAGTTCTGATATCCCTCATCAGTGGGAACATCTCTGTGTTTACCTTTTCTGTTGTGTTTCTCTGCAGTCTTCTCTTTCCCAGAATGAAAAGCAAAGCCTATTCACTCTTTCCAGACAGGTAAAGCCTGATACTCTAGTAACTCTGTTTTGCACCTTCTCTCGTACCTCTATGACCATATTAAATGGAGATCGCAACTGTTCAGATGACTCAGTGCAATCGAATCTAACCTCGATATAAGTTCAAAATAACATGCATATTTTTCAGTTCGACGCCTCCAGAAAGGAACCCCAGTCCTCGGTGTGCTTAGTTCAGGATCTTATTAATCTGCGTTACTTTGCCTAGAGATATAATGGACAAGAGAAAAAGAAGTTTAAGTATTTGGAATGCTTGCCACGTACAGAAAATCACAGTGTGAACATACATCTTACTTGGCTCAAGCAGCAGTGCAGGTATGGAACTGATATACAGAAGTAGACAGGCTTTGCTTTGATTTACTGACCTCGACGAGTCTAACAGCTCAAACACACAGCTGTGAGTTTTGTGAAGATTTAATTGCAGGTTGGAGTTGTAAAGAAAATCCAAAAGTTTCTTCTAGTGTCATTTATTTTTCCAGCAGTTCCTTTTATCTTCACAGAACTAAAATTCCACATGTGACCCCATGGGTTGTCAAACTCAAGGCCATGAATCAGTAACTGTTACAAGCTCTGCATCTCCAAACACACATTTGTTACCAGTGAGGCATGGCAATGGAGCTTGGACTTGTGTCTCAAACTGATTTCCTTTTCGGTTCTCCAGTAGTATGGTTAAGTAAGGGACCTTCTTTAATTGAAGGTAAAAGGATTTATTGGTGTCAGACATAGCAGCATGGAGATTAATATATAATCCAGCTGCCGCTTCTTTTGATAGAAGTTAATGCCATAAAACGATTTGACTGAAAAACTTATGGATAGGAGCTGTACAATGCCTGAGCTGAGGACGTTAAGTGGATTTGTGCAACATTACAAACTCTTTGCAAAGGAAGCAAAGTTAGGATATCAGGTCAGTTGGTCATACAGTATCCTCTGAGTCAGATGGTCATGGGTTCAAGTGCAACTCCATAGGTTTGAGAATAAAAGCCCAGATTTCACTCCAATGATAAGTTTAACCAAAGCCCCTTCTGCCCTTTCAGCTGGATGTGAAAAGAATGTCCAGCATTCATGATTTGGAGTTGGACAAGGCACGTGACAGCAAACAGCCTATTCACTCAGGGAAAGCTGGAGTTAAGAGAGAAACTACAGCAGCTTTCTTCTTTCAATAAAATTTGGGTATTTTTCCTTGGAAAAATGCAATAATAGTTACATAAAATTATGCACATAAAATCAATTTTTGTCATTTACAGTATTATGATCATCAGGCTTGGTGGCAGGGAATATTATTGGATCATTCCCATTCAGGTTGGGATTATTAGCATTGTCACTATCAGCAGCATGATACAAAAGATCCAAAGTTGTGAATTGAAAGAGAGTGGGAGATTAATACCCAGTGTCCTGGCCAATATTTTTCCTTAAGCCAACAGCAGTGAAACAGAATATTTGGTCGTTATCATACTTCTCCTTGTTGCTATACTGAATAAATTCAAGACTTTCTTCCTTGTTAAACAAAAACTGAAAATACTGGAAGCCCTCCGCAAGTCAGACAGCTTCCATGGGAAAAGAAACAGAATCAATGTTTTTGATCGTGGACCCTTCATTGGAACTAGAAAAGTGAGAAAGCAAGTGGGTGCAGAGACGGGGAGGGAACAGAGAACAGAGACAACACATGTTTAGATGCGGACCAAAGTTGTCAAAGTAACAGTTCAAAGTAACAGTTGCTTTAGGGAAAAATCATAAGTTGGAGATAAAGAAAAGCAAATTGAAACAAAGATACAACCACTCTGTGGAGAGAAGGAAAAGAGCTTAGCTGAAATTATTAAATTTCAGTATTAAATTCCAAAAGCTGTACCTTAACTGTAAACGGAAAGAATTCACATGGCGTCCAGGGTTTACCTTCAGAACAAACTTTCTCTTTATTACAAGCTGACGTCAATAGGGGAGTCACTCATCCTGGAGCAAGTGCTCCACAATCCAAAGTTTTCATTATTCTTATACTATTTTGTATCTTCTTTCCCCCCCCCCCAACTATCTCTACCCCACATGTGCTGTATATACATGGAGTGAGGTAAGCCTTTTGTAGTGTCAAGCTCCAGTGCCTTGTGTGCTGCATGAGTTGTGTGCACTTCCGCTTTTAACTTATGTGTACAATGGCAAGCTTCCGTCCTGGAGTTTATGGGATTGTTATTAGGCTAGTAACCAGGCATGGATTTACTATAATTCACTTTCGCCTGCAGTTTGTGGTTCGAGCCAGTTTGAACCTGTTCCAGACTTTCTCTGCCTGGTACCAACCCTGTAGTCCCCCTTTATCACTCTGCTATATGATCATCCCCCTGTTCTCTACTTACAGTGCTACAGAGCCATTTCATTATCCCCTACTACAGTACCCACACAAAAGATGAGATGCTGTTCCTAGAACTTATGTTGGGCAACGTTGGAACAATGCAGGATGCTAAAGCAGATCAGGGTGGAAATGGGGAGGTGAATTAAAGTGACGGAGAGTGGAAGCTCAGGGTCATCCTTGCAGATTGAGCAGGGGTGCTCTGCAAAATGGTCACCCAACCTGCATTCGGTTTCTTGAATGTACAGGAAACCACATTGTGTGCTCGGAATGCAACACTCTAAATGACAATAAAAAACATTTAGTAAATGTCATTCTTCTTTGTATTGCTGTACTCTATGCACTGATGTTTTTCCTGCATTATAATAGTGACTACACTTCAAAAGTACTTCATTGGCCGCAATGTATTTTTGGACATTCTGATAGGGCAATAAAAGATGCCGCATAAATATGCCTTTCATTCCTTTGGAAGGATTTATTATATTTTATGTGTTTTGCACAAGATTTAGCACAGTATTAAAGGCCAAACATCATATGATCTAATGCCTCCAAGGGCATGCATTTAAGGTGAAGGGGGGAGGAAGTTCAAAGGAAATGTGCAGGGCAAGTTTTTTTTTACACACACAGAGTGGTGGGTGCCTGGAATGCACTGCCAGGAGTGGTGGTGGAGGCAGATATGAAAGAGGCATTTTAAGAGGCTCTTAGATAGGCGCATGATTATGCAAAGAAAGGAAGGATATGGACCAAGTGCAGGTAGAAGGGATTAGGTGTCATTAGCTTAATTAGTTCGGCACAACATTGTGAGCCGAAGGGGGCTGTTCCTGTGCTCTATTGTTCTATGTTCTCGTATAACCCAGCAGTTCAGTAACTGTAAATTTATTTGTGTTCAGTAAACTTGTTGGTGTATAACTTGAGCCTCAATCTTATAACAAATGATTATCAGAACATAGAAAATGAGCAGGTCACATGACACATTCTGTGATCAAACCCTACAAATGTGTCATGTGACCTGCTCATTTTCTATGTTCTGATAATCATTTGTTATAAGATTGAGGCTCAAGTTGTACACCAACAAGTTTATTGAACACAAATAAATTTTTCATACAGCAGCTCTCATCTCTCCAGGATATCACTTAGTCCCAATGAAATACTTCTTAAAGCCAAGTTACTATTGTAATGTTGAGAACTTGACAGCCAATTCGTGCCCAGCAAGCTCAACAAACAGCAATATGATAAAGACCAGATCATTTATTTTAACTGTTTTGGTTGCTGGAGAATTATAATTAAGACAGCAGGCAGAGCTCCCTGTTCTTTCAAAAAGCACATGGGATTTTTTTTATGACAATCAGCAGGAGATTCAACACTCACAGATCCTTGTAGAAACCGCCACGTATGATCCTTCACTGTGAATATCTACCCTTTACTCACATTCTATCCTTTCTATCCTGAAGTCAGCTAGCACTCCCTTAAGCTACTTCTCTCTTGACTCTCCCTTCTCTGACCACACTAATTAGTCAATTATGGGATACCTTATCAAAGGCCTTCTGAAAATCTAGATAAACAACATCTATCACATTATTTTCTCTACTCTCTTTGAAACCTATTAAAAAAAATCAGTGAGCAGTCAAGCAAAACTTTCCCTTTTAAAGTCTATGCTATTCATTACTTTACTTTTGTTTTTCTGATGTTCTCCCATCAATGGTCAGCTGACAGGTCTATAATTTCAGAGGTGTTCTCTTCTCCTCCTTCCGTCCAGTGCTTGCTTGTCTTGAAACCTCTGGCATTCTTTAAAAATCAGTTATGTGATGAGAATTTCATATATTTATCCCATCAAATGCCCTGAAAATTCTAGGCTTTGTTGCATGGGTTGTAAGTTTTTAATGGCCATAACTACAGCCTAACAAATTATTTAAAATTATTTCTATGTTAATCTACGTTCCAATGTTCATGATCTGTAAAATATTTAAAACGTCAGTTGTGTTTCCTGGAGTCCTGTCTAAAACCTGCTTGGTAATGTTATTGCTGAATTTCTGAGACCTCATAGAACCAAATGCCTGACAGCACCTGATGTCATGAAAGAGGAAGACTACATCACTGAAATTTCTGTGATAAACTTAATTTGAGTTGAGTGGCTTTGGTGCTGACTGCAAAATTTGGGGCTAAGTATGGCTTTAATTTATTGGAATAGGGCAAGGATGCCAATTGAAGGTTCAGGAATGATATGAGGAAGGTATTTTCATGCAGAAAGAAATGAACAACTAGAATGGACTACTTGGAAGTATGCAACAAAGATACTGGTTACAATACATTGGAAGAAGAGAAAACCATTCAAGCCCTTGATTCTCTTCCACCATTAGATTAAAGTTTCATTTTACTTCCACTTACCTCTCTTGGTTCCATATCCCTTAATAACCCCACCTTGCAAAAAAGCTATTGCAATTTTCATTATGGTGTATAGTAAAATTTGAAAAGCCAAAGAGTGTTTCCAGAAAGTTAAACTATTGGAGGCAAAAACATCATCTTCATCCACAATTATCTTGTGAACACTGAACTCCAGGACACCTAACTACACATTCACCAATGACGCTGGCATTAAACCTTATTTTCTATCCTTCAGTCTTCAGAGGCAAGATGGCAAGAGCAAATATGGCAGCATGAAACCCAAGTAAAATTTACCAATGGGATTCAGAATTTAAAGTCTCCATTGGCTGGAGTTATATCTTGTACAAAAATTGTTGGAAGCCATCACTACAGCAGCACCTTGGGACAGTGGCTTGGGCCTGAACATCTACAGCTTCTTCATCAATGATCATCGTTCCATCATAAGATCAGAAATCCTTAACCTCTACTACCAAGAAGGAAAGGACAGTAGGTGCATGAGACCACTGCCACCTGCAGGTTCTTCTCCAAGTTGTGTTTCAAGTCAGATGGCAGTTGCATCAGTGAAGTTGCGCAACAATCATCAAACCTCCAACCTTACCAAGCTTATTTTAATGGCACTTACCTTCTGGTCTGCCCTGATGTCTCCTAAAGGATGCTGGATTTTAGTATCACCAAAAGTAAAGTAAAATATTGAAACAATAAATGAAATTATCCTGACTTCTGCCCTTTCCAAGTCCCAGATTGAGCCAGAGACCTGTTCTTTCCCAGGGTCTCACTCACTCTGAGGCCTCTTGAGTGAGTCAAGAGGCCTCAGAGTGGTCGGCATGGAAGAGTTGGGCAGAAGGGCCTGTTTTCGTGCTGTGTAACTCTATGACTCTCACTGCTCAGCGATCTGGGTACGCTGAAAAATCTTGGTGGACCCTAGATCACTGCCTCTGAATGTCGCCCACTGACACAGAGGTTGGAAGCTTCTCCACCACAAGTGGCGCAGCAATGGACCAATGAGCGGTTAGTCAGAAGGTGGCTGGATTGGTGAGCAGTGAGCACCTCCACCAGTCTGGTCACCTTCTGACAAGAAAAGAAAGGCAGTCCTGTGGTATCTGCTAGGTATTGCTTTGGGTTTACCAGATAAACCGACTGAACTCCATTCAGAATTCAGCAAGGACAAAGAGAGCCAAAGGAACCATATGCATTCTGATGTAAGTGTGCTGAAAATATTCTTACTTTTCTAAGGCAGTCCCCAAGATCCAGGATGACTTGTTTCTGTTATGGTTTTGAGGTTCCTGATTAAGCCAATTTGGAACTCACAGACTCTACCACAGATGGAGCACGAAGTGTCTGATAGGGTGGGAGGGTTGATGATTTGTGAGATGTTGCACTTTTTCTTTCTTTTACATTAGGCTTCCATGTGCTGCCGATGCCTGGACTCGAAGCTTTCAGTGTCATTCCTGCTCTTGTCTACATCAAAAGTGCTGAGGTCGAGATGGTTGAGAGCTTCAAGTTCCGAGGAGTAAACATCACTAATAGCCTATCCTGGGCCAACCACATAGATGCCACAGCCAAGAAAGCTTACCAGTACCTCTACTTCCTCAGGAGGCTAAAGAAATTTGGCATGTCCCCCTTGACACTCACCAACTTTTACTGATACACCACAGAAAGCATCCTATCTGGATGCATCATAGCCTGGCATGGCAACTGCTCTGCCCAGGGCCACAAGAAACTGCAGAGAGTTGTGGATATAGCTCAGCACATCACGGAAAACAGCCTTCACTCTATGGACTCTGTCTATACTTCTCACTGCCTCGGTAAAGCAGCCAACATAATCAAAGACCCCATCCACCCTGACATTCTCTCTTCTCCCCTCTCTCATCGGCGAGAAGATACAAAATCCTGATAACATGTACCACCAGCCTCAGGGACAGCTTCTATCTCGCTGTTATAAGACTACTGAACCGACCTCCTGTATGATAAGATGGACTCTTGACCTCACAATCTACCTCATCATGGCCTTGCACATTATTTTCTGCCTGCACTGCACTCCACTCTCTGTAACTGTAACACTACATTCTGCATTGTTAGTTTTCCCTTGTACTATCTCATGTGATGCAATGATCTGTATGGATGACATGCAAAACAAAGTTTTTCATTATACCTCGTAACATATGATATTAATAAACCAATTTACCAATCTGAAGAGATTTGAGCACGGTACCTGAGAGCAGAGTCTGGGAGAATATGCATAAAGTCGAATTTCCATAAATCGGGTCTTTCGTAACCCTGTATTCCAAGTCTCAGAAGCATATGGAGGAAGGCTGCCTGGTATACCTTAAGTTTTGTGCTGGGTTTGATGTCTTGCATTCTTTTCCTCAGAGAGGCAAAAACTGTGCTGTTACACAGGTGAGGTCAATCTCACCATCCATGTCTGCTTTCACTAACTGGTGGCACCCAAGAAATGCAATATAGTCCATCTTTTACAGGGTGTCACTGTGAACACTTATTGTCAGGTAGAGGTGCTGTGCAATGCAGGTAGTTTGGTAGAGGATCTTTGTTCAACAGATATTTAATTTAAGTTATATCTTCTTTCTTCCTTCAGTGAATGAGTTGACAATGATTTAGAGCTCAGCCTCCGAATACACACAAATACAAACACTGTCTTCATCACAGCTTAACTACTGATGTTCTCGTGACCCCGCTTCTGAAGGGGAGGCATCATATGTTAAATATTTTCTGATTAGTCCTGTAGATTACTTCATCTCAAGCGGGAAGCTTGATTGGAGGTGAAGTGCAGCGAGAGTGATTGAAAAAACCATGGGGGTGATAACTGCCTTTCTTGACACTTATTATGTGTTATTATGTAGTTATAATAAACTACAGTTCCCAGCAGGCAATGTAAGGGGTCACATCAGGGAAACAGGAAGTGACGGTAAAAGCAGCCAGCCTGTCTGTTGCAGCCTGTTGTTGTTTTGTTGTTTTAATAAATGTTCAGATGTTAAACCTATGCCAAGTTTGTCTCGTGATGAAGAACAAACATACCAGACACCAGCCTTCATTTAGAGTAGTTCTGTTGTAGGTCCAATGGTTAGGATCACTGCTTGCATGCTATCATAAAGCAAACATGAAATGGAGATAAAGTTCTGCAGACAGCCAAGTTTGAGGAGGGTGCTCCACAGTCCCTCCCTGAAGACAACATCAACGCTTTAACAAGACCAAAGGTGCCACGTATAGTGGTTGGTGCTGCTCCCTTCGCGTCTGCTGTAACTATCACAAGGTGAAGATGGTATCCACTGTATCTCTCAGTGAATGCAATTCAGGGAACATCTCTTCGGCCACTGGTAGTAGGTAGTTAAGCCCCTCGTACTATTCTGATGAAGGAATTTTGACCTGAAACGGAAACTCTGTTTTCTCTTTCCACAGATGCTGCCTGACCTGCTGAGTGTGTCTGGCATTTTGTTTTTATTTCATGACTTTTCCTGTGGTAGACAAGAAATACCCACCCAGTGGGATTTGTCTCTTCTTTCCCGTAGATTTGTGACCTCTCTGGAGGGCTACTGGACCTTCCCTGGACTGGTGGCTGCAGCCAGGGTTTCGACCTTTGCCCCCATTATCTGCCCCGGTTGCCGTGGCCAAGTGCGTCTTGCCTCCGGGTTAGGTGGGCGCTGCGCATGCGCGGGGCGCTGACGGCTCTCTGACAGCAGGCTAGATGTTTGGCGCGGCGGCGGCGCGCTTGCTGCGGGTCTTCAGGGGGAGCCTGGGTCACCGAGCCGGGATGGCTGCGTGTGTGTGGGTGGAGCCCGGCCCCAAGTGCCTGTTCGACGAGCCGGTGCGGGTGCGGGTGGGCGGCCTGTCGCCGCTGCAACAGGTCACCCTGAGGGCCGGCCTCACCGACGAGAAGGGAGAGGCTTTCAGCTCGGTGGCTTTGTACCGGGCGGACGAGCGGGGCGAGCTGGACCTCAGCCGCTCGCCATCCCTGGGCGGCCACTACACCGGCATCGAGCCCATGGGGCTCTTCTGGTCGCTCACCCCCCACACCCCGTTCGGTCGGCTGGTGAAGAGGGACGTGGCCGCTTCGCCGCTGAGGGTCCGCATCGAGGTGTTTGATGGGCACGGGGGTGACCCGCGGGAGCTGCCGGAGAGACCCCTGGCCTCCTGTGTCAATGAGCGGTGGTTCATGAGAGAAGGGGTGACCAGGATCCCCGTGAGAGAGGGTAGGGTCCGCGGGGTGCTCTTCGTCCCACCTGGTAAGGCAGCAACACGGCACTTGTTCACTTGTAATTGAACCATGTTTTTGTTTGCTTTTACCTTGAACTAACTAATAACTAACCTTTGTCACGAACCAGCAACAAAAGAAACACACTGAGCATGATTCAGTGTTAAAAACTATTTTATTAATTACTACTTATGATAATACGTAAAATAAAAGTAAAAATGTTAGTATGTTAGAACCCCAAAACTAAACTCGTCGTGTGTGTGTGTGACAAAGTCCAAAACTCCTAGTTCCGGAATGGTTCTTAAAGTTCAGTTCCGCAAGCCATAAGGTGAAACATGAGCAAGGGCTTCTTCAACAACCACCGTTGTCTGAAGATAAGATGTAGATGTAGAAAAACATAGAGAGAGTACATACGAAATCCAAATGTTCCACGATGGAACTCAAACGACACTTCAGTGTTTACTCGGTAGTGACTTCCTCACCCCGCAAGCATCCGAACCGTGGTCGTCCACACACAAATACCTGTTTCCTTCTACAGGTCAGCAACAAAGTGAACTCCACCGGATTACTTCCAACTTCCATACATGGATTTCAGTGGCAAACACAGTTATTGTTTCTCATCCATCGATAGAGAAAACAAGCAGGCTGGTGTCTCTCTCCCTTCTCTCTCTCTCCTTCTTCTTCTTCTAACCTCTTCAACAACGTCATTACGTCCTTTATGTTCTATTGACGTAAGCACGCCCCACACACACATACACACACACTCTCTATCTTAAAGGGACTTTCACTGAGTCCGTAACACCTTCGAAAAGTTTAAAAATTAATACTGCATCTGGCAATCCGAAACAAAAGGTACTAGATAGATTTGCTGCGGCCGGCAGTTCGGTCTCTGCAGAAAGCTTTGGAAGATTTAATTCGGGTTGGGAAAGGGTGCAATCTCAATAGCAACCCTCTAGGGTTACCAAATGTTGAAATCGCCTTTGTCATGTTAAGGCATTGAATGCTTGTGCAGATAAACAGGTGAGTTTTGTTTTAAAACCTGCCCTCATACAAAGGCCTTGGGGAAAAGGTGGGAAGTTGATCACAAAGTTTTAGGTGTGGAATATTGCTGTTCCACTCTGAAGAGCTCTTTCTAGTCAAAGACCCCACCCACCCTAGGCACTCTCTCTTCTCCCCTCTCCCATCAGGAAAAAGATACAAAAGCCTAAAAGCGCATACCACCAGGCTCCAGGACAGCTTCTATCCTGCAGTTCTAAGATTATTGAATGGTTATCATCTTAGCAAGTATGATAAGATGGACTCTTTGACTTCACAATCTACCTCGTTATGGCCTTGCATCTTATTGTATGCCAGCACTGCACTTTCTCTGTAACTGTAACACTTTGTTTTGCATGCCATCCATACAGATCATTTCATCACATCAGTGCATTCTGTTATTGTTTTTCCTTGTACTACCTGAATGCACATGTGCAAAACAGTTTTTCACTGTACGTCAGTATGTGTGACAATAATAAACTAATTTACCAACTGTACTTAAGAGCCAATTTCCCAGCCTTCAGAAGCCACAAAGCATTCACAGCTTATGGGCTGCCTTGAAGTCCCCCATAATTGGCACCGGTGAAGAGACTCTTGGCTTCCCAATAAAGGTGTTTGGATTGGTTTGATAATGACCAGAGTATCAAGAAGCCAGTCCCAGAAATGTTAGGTGTTAAATGTCCACCTTTTATTCAAGAGGAAAAAAATTACAGCTCTACAATCACCAAAAGCAGATCAGGGCAGCCCTTAAACTGTGTGACACCCTGGAGAATGTGGACCACCTCGCATATCTCGAAAGTTACTGATCTGTGATGGCAAGGCATCAGTAATAAAACTCACCATTATATCAGCACAGCCTTTGGTCAGTTGAGGAAAAGGATATTTAAACATCATACCCAGTGCACGGTCTATGTGGTCCCTGTCTTCCTATATGTTTCTGATATCTGAGCTGCCTTAAGCAGACATCTCAAGGTACTGGGATAATACTCCTGACACTGTCTCTGCAAAATTCTCCAAATTCACTGCAAGGATCAGTGAACCAATGTTCGTGTCCTCTTGTAGGCGAAAGTCACCAGCACTGAGGCCACGGTTATTTGGAGATGGCTACACTGGGCAGGCCTCATAGTTAGCATGTCTAATACCTGACTCCCAAAACAGATATTCTATTCCAAGCTCTGACATGGGAGGAGATTACCAGGTGGGCAGAGAAAAAGATTCTAAGATGTGCTCACGGTTCCTTGAAGAAGATTCCAGGGAACCTCTGGCTCATAACTGTTCAAAGAGGAAAAGGTCCATTTGGAATAGTATTGAGGACCTCAAGACCATGTATTGGGATCCCGCAGAGGCCCTGCAAAAGGATCGTACCACTTAACAAACTACCCACGCACCAGTCCTGTCAGGCACCTGTGGAAGCATTTGTGCTTCCCATGTTGGCCTCTGTTGCTCCTGCTCTTTCTGAGCACTTTGATCAATATCCCTTTAAGTGTGTTTTGCCCCTGTGCTTTATACTATCGAGGCAAACAAAAGGATACAAGTTGGATTCCATTGCAAATGCAGCTTTATTTGCGCACTCACAAACCCAGTTAATCATGTAATACTTAACTTGGGCGCTAACTATCTGTCCCAAGTCCCAACACTATCTGTTACGCTTGGGGCGGTCACTGATGTCTTCTCTGGGCTCCTGGATTGCAGGGTTCCCTGCTCTTCATGAAGGTTGGTCTCTTGCTTCGGGTGGTGCTGACGCTGTCTTCACTCCCTTGGTTGGAGCCTTCAGAATTGGTCCTCACTGGCTGTGTCCTCTTTGGCTTTGCTGGTTGTGTTTTTAAAATGTATAAAAAAGAATAAACATTTTACATTCGTGGTCAATACATTCAGTGGTGTTAACTTTTTTAAAACCATATTACTGTTGCCACTCATGTGGCCCCCTGGGATGATGCACCATTTCAGTGTTTGAGGGGCTTCCCCACCCGACTCAGCCCCTCTGTGTACGGTAGCAGCTAGACTGTGGTCCTTCCCCACAGAGCCTTTGTATTGACTGCACCAAGCTTCAGTCCATCCCACAGTACATACTCCTGCAGCCTGGAATGGCCGCATTCCCTTACAGACATCTTGCTTTGCTGGAAGACCAACAAGTTTCGGGCAGACCAAAAAGTGTCTTTCACCGAGTTGATGATCTTCCAGCAGCACTTGATGTCTGCCTCGGTGCGTGTCCATGGAAACAGCCCATAGATCAGAGAGTCCTCTGTTACGTAGCTGCTTGGGATGAACCAAGACAAGGATCTTTGCGTCGTTCTTTGCTGTCTGCAAAGAGGTGGGTGACTGTCTCTTCTCCACCATAGCCGTCCTAAGGGCAGCATGCGTTGGGGGTGATATTTCATCTGTACAAGAAGGATCTGCCTGTGAGGGCCCTTCTCACTGCCAGCCAAGCGAGGTCTTGGTGGTGCTTATTGGTGAGTTCTGGTGTATGAGGCATTCAGTCAGATGAGGGAACCACCTCACAGTATCCATAGAGTCTCTGTCCCACAGTATCTGCAGGATGTTCTGTGCTGACCACTGGCTGATGGACTTGTGGTCAAAGGTGTTTGCTTGGAAGAACTCTTCCACAAAGGACAGGTAGTGTGTCAACGTCCAGCTAACATCAACGGGGCCAGACCTATCCTGCACAACATCAGGCTCAGGTAGAACCTCAGCACGTAGTGTTCCTTGGTGACCATGTACTTTGGTTCCACATACAAACATGCTGACACATACGAAGGTGGTCATCAGGATGAGGGCAACATTGGATACACTTGTGCTCCCGTCCTCTGGGGACTTGTGCTTCATGACCCATCGGACTCATTCCACCTTGAATCCTCGGATGAACTGGAAGATGGCCCAAGTGATAACCAAGGCAGAGGAGTGGGGGATGGGCCACATCTGCTCTAAGAACAGCAGCCCCAAGAGCGCATTGCACCTAATGACCAAGTTCTTCCCAGTTATTGAGAGAGAGTGCCATTTCCACAATCCCAATTTTTGTTTGACCTTTCCAATCCACTCCAGCCAATAGTTGTTACACACTTCAGCTCCTCTGAACCAGGTTCTGCACTGCTCACCATCAGGCAGAGTTATCGCTGTTTTTGCTTGCTGTCGGGGGTTAGTTATACCCCTGCTGTGGCCTTCCAGAAACTTCTCTTGGCTTGACCGATTGGGTGGCAAGATGGAAGGGCCACTGCTGGTCACTTCAAAGTATAATGAGTTTGAGGAGAGGGCTTTGAATGCAACCCTCCAAATAAGGTAGAGGCAGGAAACTCAGGCTCCGTTCCATCTGTTTCTCTATTGTTTCTCTTTCCCTGGACTGAGACTATCACTATCAATGGACCTGCATGTGCTCACTAACCTGTGAGCTCAGACTGAATGTCTGGCCCAGCTAGTTTTTGTGGATTTGGAACTTTCAAATGTCTAACATCAGCTTGGCCAATCTCCTCATGAGTCCCAGCTCCCTGTTACAGGGAATTGCTTAGCCATAGTTTTTCCTCTTGGTCAGATCTAGTATTTGCAGATTGGACAAAACTCCACATACTGCGTCTTTCCTGGGGATAGAGTTGGTATTTTGCACTTGCATTCTAACTAGCTAGACCTATCATTTTAAACAATAATCTACAGTTTAAATTACAACAAAAATTAACAGCATATTATTGTACACTATGTACAGAGGCAGTGACAAGATAACGCAACCATACATCATCATACACAAGCTGTGTATCGTGTTTGGGGCTGGGCAATGCATTCAGTAATAGAAGTAATCGCAGGTCCCTGTTTTTGTTGTGCTCTGGGAGTTCTGTCTCCTGCCCGTGACCCTAAAGTAAATTACTTTTATCTGTTGGGTCAATTATCTCTTCCATCTGACAATTTTGACTTCCAGAATAGTGAGGTACACCAGCGTTACAACAATGATTACAGTAGCTAAGTGTTAGAGGAGGTGGACTCATGGGTGAATTTGTATGTTCAAGCCCCAGTTCCATAAATCATCCCACTGATTGGTAACTTTGATTTCTTTTCATCTTATCCTTCAGATTTTTGGTGTGCTGGATGACTCAGGTAAAAGTTTTATGGGCGCTCACTAACTGTGTCCAGACCTGATTTAACATCTGGCAGAAATTCTATCTCGGTGTCATATTGTTCAAAGTATTCCCCCAGGGTCTGCTTGAGTTCCTCACTCGCATTGATAAATGTTACCTCCCTCCTGTGGATTCCACCAGTTCGACTATCCTGGCAGGGATGCAAGGCCGAAAACAGAAGGTGGTGTTGATAACTTTGTACACTGACATTCCATATTGGTTGTGCTTAAGTGAGGTTCCTATGCAGTATTCCTCCTCTCTCTTGTATGCAATCCTACTGATATCAGTAATTAGGCATCAGGCCTCTATAATGCAAATTTAAGTCAGTACCCATCTGGAAACCACACAAGGCATGTTCATTCAGGTTAACAGTATGGACATTTGACAGTTCTGTCTGTCTGCTGGCAGTTGTCCCCACAGTCTTCCCCTCTTTCTCAACTGCGTGGTGGAGGGTGCCATCATATCTTATTCGTCCAGATTCACCAAATCAAGCATATTAACCGTGGACGCCCCTGCCCCATACAGTACAGCCAGATCATTAATCAAGTCCCTCCCCTTGTGACTCCTTAGTGTTGGCCTGGCCTTGCCCTCATACCACCCTGTTCCCTGTCCCAGTACCCTACGCGTCAGATGTAGGTGTAACTACTTTAGTCAGGGAGGGTACCACTCCGGTAACTGGATTTCTGTATGTCCACTACCACAGGTACTGGTTCATGATGGATGTTCTCATACAGGATCTTGCCTGTGTGTTTTTCCAGATCCAGTCCATTTCATGGTCCTGGGGTCCTTTTGGGACAGGTTGGGAGGGGTGCGCTCATTGCTGGATTTGGTCCATTTCTGATCTCATAATTTAGGAATTCTCCATGCTTTAGTCTTCCTGGGCACCTTTGCCCTATCTCCAACCCCTTCTCTGGGCCAGTGGCTAGACACCCTACTTCTGAAAACCCATTTGTGGAGAATCCCCACCAATCATCCATGACTCCCATGCTCATGTAACAAGGAGTGGAACTCCCATTGGGATTTTTGTACACAAAGAGTTGGTTGTATAACCAAAAATTACCACTTTCTCTGGATGAACCCAGAGGATTCCATTATTGCACTCCACCACATCAGGCGGGTCAAACCACAGATATCCAAGGCATCCATGCATTTCACACTGGGTAAGGACGGTAAATGTAAGCAACAAAAAAACGAATTTGACACCTTGCCCCTGATCATTCCCATCCACGGATCTTGGAGAAAGATCAAGATAGTTTTTGTTAACCTATTAGCTTAATGGCTGATTTTACCTCTCAATCAGCTTTTTTTTAATAAGTCCCTTTCCTCCCCTTTTTTTTGTTATTATTATCAGATGTGACCCAATTCACCTGACGCTGCTCTTTTTAAAGCAACAAACAATCCGCTTGAGGAACTTAGCGGGTCGAGCAGCATCTGTGGGAGGAAAGAAATTATCGATGTTTTGGGTCGAAACCCTGCTATTTCTTTTCTCCCACTGATGCTGCTCAACACGCTGAGTTCCTCCAGCAGGTTGTTTGTTGATCCAGATTCCAGCATCTGCAGTCTCTTGTGTCTCTCTCCTTTTAAGGTGGGCTCCAACATGGTCAATTTGCAAAGCAGTTCACAGGCTTTCATTTGCTTTTTACCAGGGATGTTGCTGAACTTCAAGCACATTCCACACTTGCATTCCAGCAGACAGAATGACCTGAATCCTGGCTCTCATTTCCATTCACAGGACAAGATTACTCCCCACTTGTTCCGATCTATCTCTCAAACACCAATTTCAAATTTCCAATTTAAGTATACACTTATCACCAATTTGCCAAAGTGCCACTTTCTCTCTACAATGTGGAAATCTCTTATCGGGGATAGAGACACTTATATTTCTAACACCTTGACCTGGATTCCGCGTGGCCACTGTGGAATCCAGGCTTTTCTCTCTCTCATATCAATTTCAAACGAAAGAAATAAAAGAACACAAACTTAAAAACAATGGTGAGACAAAACAAAAGTCCATGCTTGTTTCAATGTCTTCCTCCAAAAGTCTTGCAAGTAACTGGAAAACTTAGAATAAACAATTTCTATGTTGAAAACTCTATTGAATTGGAATTAAATAGGTTTATTATTGTCATTTGTACCGAGGTACGGTGAAAATCTTGTCTTACATACTGTTCACACAGATCAATTCATTACACAGTGCATTGAGGTAGTACGAGGTAAAACAATACCGAATGCAGAATAAAGCGTTACAGCTACAAAGAAAGTGCAGGTAGACAATAAGGTGCAAGGTCATAACAAGGCAGATTGTGAGGTCAAGAATCCATCTTATCGTACTAGGGAACTGTTCAGTTGTCTTATAACAGCAGGATAGAAGCTGTCCTTGAGCTTGGTGGTATGTGCTTTCAGGCTTTTGTATCTTCTGCCTGATGGGAGAGGGGAAAAGAGAGAATGTCCTGGGTGGGTGGGGTCTTTAATTATGCTGGTTGCTTTACCAAGGCAGCAAGAAGTATATTACAGAGTTCATGGAGGGGAGGCTGTTTTCCGTAATGTGCTGAGCTGCGTTCACAACTCTCTGTAGTTTCTTGCGGTCACGGGCAGAGCAGTTGGTATGCCAAGCTGTGATGCATCCGGATAGGATGCTTTCTATGGTGTATCAATAAAAGTTGGTGAGTGTCAAAGGGGACATGCCAGATTTCTTTAGCCTCCTGAGGAAGTAGAGGCACTGATGAGCTTTCTTGGCCATGGCATCAATGTGGTTGAACCAGGGTATTGGCGATGTTCACTCCTAGGAACTTGAAGCTCTCAACCCTCTTGACCTCAGCACCATTGATGTAGACAGGTGCATGTACACTGCCTCCTTTCCTGAAGTTAATGACCAGCTCTTTTGTTTTGCTGTCATTGAAGGAAAAGTTGTTGTCATGTTGCTAAGCTCTATTTCCCCTTCCTGTACTCTGACTCATTGTTATTTGTGATATGACCAACTACGGTGGTATCATCTGCAAACTTGTAGATGGAGTTTGAGCAGAATCTGGCCATGCAGTCATGAATGTACAGGCGGTAGAGTAGGGGGCTGAGGACGCAGCCTTGCGGGGCACCAGTGTTGAGAATAATTGTGCCGGAGGTGTTGCTGCCTATCCTTACTGATTGCGGTCTTTTGGTCAGGAAGTCAAGGATCCAGTTGCAAAGGGAGGTGTTGAGTCCCAGGTCTCAGAGTTTGGTGATGAGTTTGCTTGGAATTATAGTATTGAAGGTGGAGCTGTAGTCAATAAACAATAGTCGAACGTAGGTGTCTTTACTGTCCAGATGCTCCAGAGCTGAGTGTAGGGCCAGGGAGATACATACACTGTAGACCTGTTACGGCGATAGGCGAATTGCAGTGGGTCAAGGTTGTCTGGGAGGCTGGAGTTGATGCGTGCCATGACCAGCCTCTCAAAGCACTTCATGATGGTGGATGTTAGAGCCACTAGTCGGTAGTCATTAAGGCATGTCACCTTGCTTTTCTTCAGTACTGGGATGATAGTGGTCTTCTTAAAACAGGTGGGAACCTGGGATTGAAGCAGGGAGAGGTTAAATATGTCTGCAGATGCCCTGGCCAGCTGATCAGCACAAGATCTGAGCCAGGTGCTTTCCAAATTATACACAATTTTTACAAGAACCCAATTAGAACAAAAAGACAAAGTCCATTTTAGTTCAAAGTGGTCATAGTGTTGTTAAACTGTAGTGATTAGGGTTTTGCTGGTTGGTTCTAGAATCGAATGGTTGAAGGGAAGTTGCTGTTGAACCTGGTAGTGTGGGACTTCAGGCTTCTTTTCTTTCAATCTTTTTATTAATTTTCAAATTAATACAGATTAATACATATAACATTGGTAATTATACACGTAATACAAAGAGATCGGGAAGACAATCATGACATATATAGTCATACAGAATAAAAAATATATTCTAGCCCCCACGGTTTCTTGGTAAACGAATATATTACAAAAATAATCAAAAGGAGAAAGAAAAAGATTATTATATAAAAAAAAACCCAAATCCGAAAAAAAATTGTAAGTAATAAAACGAAACAAACTAAAAAAAAATTTCAAAAGAAAGAAAAACTGGACTGATATTTCTCGATGAACAAAGAGCATTATTATGTCATCAGCTCCGTTGGGATCTATATCGTATGAAAATATTGGATGAATGGACTCCAAACTTCCTCAAATTTAAGTGAAGAATCAACAGTCCCACTCCTAATTTTTTTTAAGTTTAAACATGATATAGTTTGAGAAAACCATTGAAAAGTGGTGGGAGGTATTGGATCCTTCCATTTAAACAAAATGGATCGCTTGGCCATTAATGTAACAAAGACAATCATATGACAAGCAGCAGCAGATAAGTGGCCAAATTCCATCACTGGTAGCCCAAAAATTGCAGTGATTGGGTGAGGTTGTAAATTAATATTCAATACAGTTGAAATAATGTTAAAAATGTCTTTCCAATATTTTTCCAAAAGAGGACAGGACCAAAACATGTGTCAGGGAAGCCACCTCCAAATTATATCTATCACATATAGGATTTATATAGTGATTAAACGGGCTAACTTATCCTTCGACATATGGGTCCTGTGAACCACCTTAAATTGTATCAAAGAGTGTCTGGCACACATTGAAGATGTATTAATTAATTGAAGAATTTTCTTCCATGTCTCTATAGGTAAAAGTATCTGAAGTCCTCTTTCCCATTCATTCTTAATTTTATCAAGTGTCTCTGGATGTATTTTCATAATTAGATCATAAATTATTGCTATCAAGCCCTTCTGATAGGGATTAAAGCCTAAAATTTTTTCCGTAATTTCAATTTTATATGGAGTTGGAAAAAAAGGCATAGTAACTTTTAAAAAAAAGTTCTAATTTGTAAGTATTGAAAAAAGTGTGATCTAGGCAAATTGTATTTATGAGACAACTGTTCAAAAGATAAAACAGTTATCAATGAATAAATCACGGAAACATGTTATTCCCTTCATTTTCCATAGAGGAAAAGCTAAGTCGATTCTGGATGGTTGAAAGAAAAAATTAGATTGAATGGGGCTTGATAAATTAAATTTATTCAATCCAAAGAATTTACGGAATTGAAACCATATTCATATTGTATGTTTAACTATTTGGGTTAGTCATATGTTTACTCAATTTAGTCAGTGCAAAAGGTAGTAAGGCTCCTAAAATAGAAACTAATGAAAATCCTTGCACTGACTCATACTCAAGGTATACCCATTTGGGACATTGAATTACATCTAAATCTTGTGCCCAAAAAATGAAATATCTGATATTAATTGCCCAGTAATATAATCTAAGGTTAGGCAAAGCCACGCCACCATCCTTTTTTTTAATTTTTGTAAATATTTCTTACTTAACCTTGGGTTTTTATTCTGCCATATATATGAAAGAATTTTAGAATCAATAGTGTCAAAAAAAGATTTTGGGATGAAAGTTGGAATCGCCTGAAATAGATATAGAAATTTTGGTAAAATATTCATCTTAACCACATTAATTCGGCCTATCAATGATAGAGATAATGGGGACCATTTCGTAAATAATTGTTTAACGTGATCAGTTAAAGGTAACAGGTTAACTTTAAACAGGTCCTTATGCTTCTTGGTAATGTTAACACCCAAATACATAAAATGGTCTGTTACTAATCTAAATGGTAATTGCCTATAAATTGGGGTTTGCATATTTAATGGAAAGAGTTCACTCTTATTAAGATTTAATCTATAACCAGAAAAAACACTAAACTGAGCAAGCAGTGATAATACTGCAGGGATGGATTCCTCAGGGTTAGAAATATAAAGTAACAAGTCATCTGCGTATAGAGATACCTTATGAATCCCCTCTCCACGAGTGACACCAAATATGTTAAAAGAATCCCGAAGGGCAATTGCCAAGGGTTCCAAAGCAATATCAAATAATAAAGGACTTAGAGGGCAACCCTGTCTAGTACCTCAAAAAAGCCTGAACAGAGGGGATCTCTGATTATTAGTAAGTATTGAAGCCATAGGTGTATGATAAATCAATTTGATCGCAGATATAAAATTGGGACTAAAATTAAATTTCTCAAGTGTATTAAATAAATATTCCCATTCGACTCTGTAAAACGCCTTTTCAGCATCTAATGAAATAACACATTCTGGAATTTTAGATGAGGGGGTATATATAATATTCATAAACCTTCTAATGTTAAAATGCAAATAACGATTCTGGATAAATCCTGTCTGGTCATCAGAGATAATTTGTGGAAGAACCTTTTCCAATCAAGAAGCCAATATTTTGGAAAATATTTTGGAATCCACATTTAATAAAGAAATGGGTCTATAAGATGCACATTCAGTGGGATCTTCATCCTTTTTAAGAATTATAAGCAAACTTGTTAAAAAATTTAAACAAGAGCAAAGGATATTAGCAGTCAACATTTAGAAAATACAGTTTTATAATTATTTCAAAGAAAAAAAAATCAATCACTTTGTCAATTTCTTGATTATTATTAAAACATAGCATTAAAAAAATTGAACTAAAAGAGATAATAGAAAAAGGAAAAGAAGAATCATTAAGTATGGTAGGTGCCCATGTTCCAGAACCAAGCAGGAGAACGACAAAAGAGAAAAAAGTATCTCCAAAGTTAGGAAGAGTCAAATCTGAAAGTTAATTATTATTTAATAGATCAAATAAGTATTAAATCAAGGAAAAACACATTTCTTAATCCTCTAAAATTGAAGGCTAGTCCATGAGAAAATCTTTGGCATCCTTGACGGAGTTAAACCATTTATGAGATTTATCGGGTAATGTAATTCGCAGCCGTGCTGGAAATAATAATGCTGGATGGTAATTGCTTTGATAGAGATGCAACATAACTGGTTTGTAACTCAGTCTCTCTTTCATAACTTCTGGGGTATAATCTTCAACCAAACGAAACTTCCACTGTTTGTATTGAATCGTTCCACCACAACGAGCAATTCGAATCGAATGTTCTTTCATTCTTGCGTAGTGAAATCTCAATATTACTGGCCGTGGTTTTTGCTCTGGCGGAGGCTTTGGTCTTATTGCTCGATGAGCACGATCAAGAATAGTCTGAACAGAAAACACTTCAGAGCCAAACACATCGACCAGAAGTTTAGAAAAGAATTCAATGGGGTTTCCAGTTTTGGCATTTTCTGGAAATCCGATGATTCTTACATTCTGTCTCCGACTGCGACTCTCTAAATCAATAATCCTCTGTTTTTGCTGTTGCAGCTTTTGTATGGTCATACTGAAATCTTTTTCAAGTGAGTTCAGTCTGGAATCTCTCTTTCTACCAGCTTGATCCAGCTCATCAATTAATTGCTGCTGTTTAGCGTTTTCCTGAATTAGTGTATTTTGTCTGTCTTTCATGTCCTTTAAAAGTGCTTCCAAATCGGCAAATCTTCGATCAAGCTTTTTATCCAGTTTAGAAATAGCTTCCAAAGTAGGTTGAAGGTCTCCATTATCCTTGCCATTAGCTCCAGCTTTGGATCTGGTATTCATTTCGACAGTTAAAAATCAAAATTAATCTTATAACAGTATTATAAAAGTCTTATTGAAAAGTTAGATGGAGCAGAGCCAATATATGTCTCACGCCATGCAGCACCACCAATAGACTCCTCAACTTCAGGCTTCTGTACCTCCTGCTCGATGGTAGCTGCGAAAAGATGGCATGGCCCAGATGGTGGGGATCTTTGATGATAGATGTTGCCTTCTTGAGGCAGCGCCTCATGTAGATACTACCAATGGTGAGGAGGGATCACCCAAGCAACTGTGGCCTCACACTATCAGAGATAGTCCGTTTTGTCTTGTCCATCCCTCCGTCACCATCCCTGCAACTTAAAACCAACTTGCTTTCTCTTTTTCCAGTTCTGACGAAGAATCTTCAGCCTGAAGTGTTAACTCTGATTTTCTTTCTGCAAATGCTCTCTGACCATCTGTGTGTTTCTAGCATTTCCTGTTTTTATTTCAGATTTCTACCATCTGCAACTTTTTGATTTTCTTCTGACATTGAATCAAGGTTGGGTGTTGTGAAACTAACATGAGTAAAAATGCAAAGGGACAAATTTTCAGGATCTGATAGTGTCCATCTCAGTGCTTTGAAGTAACATAGAAAGAAAATGCTGGAAATAAATGACAGTTCTGGGCAGCATATGTTAAGAGAGAACAGTTAGAATTTTAGATCAGTGACCTTTCATCAGGACTGGGAAAAGTAGGAAATAAAACAAGTTTTCAGTTGCATAGAAAAAGTGGAGGGGTTGGAGAGAACAAAGGGGAAGGTCTGTGATAGATAGAGACCCAGAGAGATTGAATTTCGCATGTAGTGGTGATGTCATGTGGAAGGGTGACAAAGGGTATTTCTGAAAGAGATATAAACAGGAGATGAATAAAGGAAAGAAGCAAAAATACAAGAAATGTGAAGTTGATTACCTGAAATTACTTCATGCAGTGTTGTCCTGAAACGTGCAATGTACTGAGACTCTCTCAACTTTTTAAAACTCATGAATTGTCCTTTTAAAGGATTTGAGTGATAATATGGCATGTCCTCTGATAATTTTGCAAAATCCTTATTATTCTAACCATGGTCCATCACGAAAACTGCCTACTCTCACCCCAATAATGTAACTATCGCATGCCCTTTGCCTTAGCTGATCTGCTAAAATTCTTATATTAGCATTGCATTATTTGATTTTCTCCTGGCTAGGCACCCATCTTCCACATTCTATAAACTTGATTCATCAAGAATTCTCTGCATTCTAATCCATACCAAATCCCATTCACCCATCATACCTGTCCTTGATTTGTATTCTCTGCTGTTTCCCAATGCCTTCACCTTGAAAATTTAATCCTCATTTGCAAATCTCTCCCATGGCATCAGCTGTATGTCTGTAACTTATTTCAGCCCTATAGCACTTGAGAACTCTATCCTTCCAAATCTTGTCTATTCCCTGCATTGGCTCCCTGAACCTCTTGTCTAAAATCCCCTCCATAAATTTGCATTCCTCTCTGATTTTAAGAGACTTCTTTTAAAACATATAAAAAAGAGCAAGAGCAGGCCATTCGCTCTTAAAGCCGACTGTGTCATTCAGTATAATTATGGCTGATCCTCTATCTCACCACTATATTCTCACTGTCTCTCCTTTTTCATGCCTTTGTGTCTAGAAATCTTCTACCTCCCTTAATATAATCTTACCCTGTATCCTGAGAGTGTGACCCTTGTTCAAATACCCGGCCAGGAGTAACAGTCTCCCTGCATCCAGTCTCTCTCGCCCTGTCAGAAACTTGTATGTTTCAATGAAATCCTCTCATTCTTCTGAATGTGAGTGAATACAAGCTGAGTTAACCCAGTCTTTCCTCGTACAACAATCCTGCCATCGCAGGAAAATGCTTGGTGCAGAAGTGTGCTTATTTTCAGTGACTGATACACATGGGCAAATTATTGCCTTGACCAGTGGTGTGCCGCAGGGATCGGTGCTGGGTCCACTGTTGTTTGACATCAATATTAGTGATTTGGATGACAATGTTGTTAACATGATTAGTAAGTTTGTGGATGACACCAAAATTGGTGGCGTAGTGGACAGTGAAGTAATGCAGTTACAATGTTTGAAAGACATTTGAACAGCTACATGGATAAGAAAGGCTTATAAAGATATGGGCTAGATACGGGCAAATAGCTCAGATAGACTTCTTGGTCAGCATGGATGAGTTGGGCCAAAGGGCCTGTTTCCATGCTGTATGACTCTATGGCCCAGTTATGTGTCCTCATAAAACTTAGAAGTAACCAGGAAGGTTGATGAGGTGGTAGGTGTAGTCCATCTGGACTTGATTCAGTAAGGCCTTTGATAAGATTCCACATGGTTGGCTGCTATGGAAAGTTAGATTGTATGAGATCCATGGAGAGTTAACTAATTGGATACACTATTGGCTTGATGGTAGGAAGCAGAGGGTGATGGGGGAAGGTTGTTTTTCAGACTGGAGTCTTAAGACTAGTGGTTTCCCCAGGGGTCGGTGTCCATTACTATTTGTCATCTATATCAATGATTTGGATGAAAATGTACAAGGCATGATTAGTAAACTTGCAGGTGACACAAAAATAGGTGGTGTTGTTGACAGTGAAGATGGTTATCAGGATTTAGAGGCACCTTGATCAGCTGGGAAAGTGGGCCAAGGAATGGCAAATGGAGTTTAACTTGGATAAGTGCAGAGTGTTGCATTTTGGGAAGGCAAATGAGGGTAGGACTTTCACAGTGAATGATAGGGCTTTGGGCAGTGTTGTAGGACAGAGGGACCTAGGAGTATAAGTATGTGGTTTCCTGGAAGTGGTGTCGCAGGTAGACAGGGTGGTGAAGAAGGCTTTTGGCACATTGCTCTTCATCAGTCAGGGCACTGAGTATAGAAGTTGAGATGCTACGTTGCAGTTGTACAAAACATTGGTGAGGCTGCATTTGGAATATTGTGTTCAGTCTTGGTCACCCTGCTATAGGAAAGATGCCATTAAGCTGGAAAGACTGCAGAGGAGATTTACAAGGATGTTTCCAGGATTTGAGGGACTAAGTTATGGAGAGCGGTTGAGCAGGTTGGGACTTTGTACGTTGGAGTATAGGAGAGTAAGGAGTGATATTTTAGAGGTGTATAAAATCATGGGGCATAGATAGGGTGAATGCACACGGTCTTTTTCCCAGGGTTGGGGAATCCAGAACTAGAGGATAAAGGTTTAAGGTGAGAATGGAGAGATTTAATAGGAACCTGAGAGGCAACTTTTTCACCTAGAGGGTAGTCAGTGTATGGAATGAGCTGCCAGGGGAAGTAGTTGAGGCAGGTACATTAACAACATTTAAAAGGTACTTGGACAGGTACATGGATAGGTTTAGAGGGATATGGGCCAAATGTGAGCAAATGGGACTAGCTTAGATGGGAATCTTGGTCAGCATGAACCAGTTAGGGTGAATAGCCCATTTCCATGCTGTATTACTCTATGACTCTACTACCTTTAGTTTCTGTGCCAAAATTATTGATATATTTTGTGAATAGCAAGGATCTAAATACTGATACTTGTAATTTCCCACTAGTCACTACCAGCATCCCAAGAAAGCCCTATTTATACCTAGTCTCTGTTTCCTGCTTAATACTTAATATGCAGACAGTCTTAATTATATCGTAAATTTCAGTGATGAATCACTTGTAATGTTTGCATTTGACAGGTGATGGACCATTTCCCGGGATTATTGACCTGTATGGGTCAGTTGGTGGGGTGGTTGAGCACAGAGCTAGTCTCTTGGCAAGCCACGGATTTCTGACACTGACTTTAGGATATTTTGGATTCGATGACCTTCCAAAGGATTTTCTCAACCTTGATCTTGAATATTTTGAAGAAGCTGTGAACTTTCTGAGGCACCATTCGAAGGTAAGATGCCTTGTGTTCCATTTAAAAAATAGTTTTGAATATGATTCTTTGAAAAAGTAAAGGGCCAACTTGTTCAATGCAAAAGAGTGCAATTAATTCACACCATTTTCCCTTGCCACCTTGTGATGTCAAGTTACATCCTGTAAGAGAGGAAAAAAAGGCCAATTCTGGAAAATCTCTGGAATATGATTTCAAGACATTGAAAGCAGTGAAGGAAATACGCGTGGACATCAGTGCTTGCTACCACTGGGCAGCAATTAACCCAACTGGCGGGAACTCCTCCACCCCCTTTCCTGAGATGACAATACACATGTCAGCAAATTATTAGAGATTGAAAATTGGAAAGAAGTACTTCTAAGCATGTAATTTCTCTGCTGCTTTTGTCATAAATATTTTTGCCTCTTTTTAAAGAGTTCTATTAGTTGTTCAATCTTAAAGCATGCAAGCCTGAACATTTGACCCATCCCATAAAAACTGTTCACTTTGGGTAATATTTGAGAGGAGATCAGGGAGGGATGAAAGAATGGAGGGAACAATAGAAGTAGATGGAAGGAGTAGAGATGCCAAAATTCCATATTGGATGGGATATTTCCTTTTTAAAAATTAGGAAATTGCCTGTCCTATCCATTTTTCTAGATCATTTTCACAATCTGACATCCATCCCACAAAGATTAAGACCCCAGTTGAATAACCCCAGACTCTTTGTTCCAGAGGCACTTGGCAGACACAACCACCCAGGATATTGTGGTTCATTGCAAGCACTCTAATTGGCCAAGACCATCCTTGGCCTTTGAAACCTGAGGGGGGGGGGGGGGGGGGGGGGATAAAAAACAGGCCATTGATTTAAAATCTCATCTGAAAGGCTAATCTAAAGCATGTTTAATTTGTGTTAAAACCGCAGGCCTAAAAGAGTATAAAGATAAAACCTAAAGATAAAAGAATCAAGCTGGGCTGCTTTTTTTTAGAAAAAGAAATACTACAAATACTGAAGATCTGAAATAAAATCAGAAAATCCAGCAGAATCTGTGGAGAAAGTTCCAGAGTTAACATTTTGGGTTGATGATATTTCATTAGAACTGGGAAATGTTAATTATGCCATTTATACCCAAGGAAAATATTAAATGCCATCCAGAAGTTACTCTGGCTTAATTTACTAGAAGCATATACAATAAATTGATGCTTTTAACATGTGTGTAAATTACTTTTTAAGGTAAAGGGTCCTGGAGTTGGAGCAATAGGAATATCAAAGGGAGGAGACCTAGTTCTTTCAATGACCACATTTATACCGCACGTGACAGCAGCTGTCAGTATTGGTGGATGCAATGCAAACACTTTAGGTAATTTGCATTACAAAAACATGACTCTTCCAGGCCTGGGTGTTTCATTGGACCGAATCAGATTTCTGGAATCAAATCTGGTTGATATCTCTGAGGTGACAGATAACCCAAAGGATGAAGCAAATAAAGATTCCATCATTCCATTAGAAAAAGCTGAAGGTCATTTTTTGTTTGTGGTTGGGGAGGATGACAAGAATTGGAACACTCCACTCTTTGCTCAGCAAGCTGTTGAACGACTGAAAGAAAATGGAAAAGAGAACTATGAAATTCTCACTTATCCAGAGGCTGGACACCTGCTGGAGCCCTGCTATTTCCCATTCTGCTCTGCCTCTTTTCATCGGTTGGTGGGGCTTCCTGTGATCTGGGGAGGGAAAATAAAACCGCATTCATTAGCCCAGATAGACCTTTGGCCAAGGATCCAAATATTTCTGAGAAAGCATCTTGAAAAACAAAGCAAATTGTGAAAATATCTCATGCCTTCTTGTCATATTCATGAAATAGATTGGATTATCTCATGTATAATTGTCAGGTTTTTTTAATACATTATCATGCATTGGATTCCACCCGCATTTACATGTAATTTTGTGCACTGAGAATGATTGTAAAGCTTTACCACATTGAAACTAGAAATTTTATTGCTTACCTTTTCCATATCCATGATTAATGTTTGCCTGTCAATTTCAATAAATGACTTGAAAATTTTCTGCATGAATACTTTTGGTTTACTTCTGTTCAACTGAAATTCATTATCCTGTGACTAGGGGTGTGCAGTAGAGGTCGGTGCTGGGTCCATTGTTTATCATCTATATTAATGATTTAGATAATGTGGTAAACTGGATCGTCAAATTTGTGGATGACACCAAGATTGGGGGTATGGCGGACAGCGAGGAAGTCTATCAAAGCTTGCAAAGTGCTCTGAACCAGCTGGGAAAATGAGCTGAAAAATGACAGATAGAATTTAATGCAGACAAGTGTGAGGTGATGCACTTTGGGAAGACAAACCAGGGTAAGACTTGCACAGTGAATGTCAGGGCACTGAGGTGTGCGGTAGAACAAAGGGACCTGGGAAGAGAGATCCATAATTCCTTGAAAGTGGCTTCACAGGTAGATAGGGTCATAAAGAGAGCTTTTGGCACATTGGTCTCCATAAATCAGGGCATTGAGTACAGGAGTTGGGATGTTATGTTGAAGTTGTATAAGATGTTGGTGAGACCAAATTTAGAGTATTTTGTGCAGTTCTGGTCACCTACCTACAGGAAAGATATCAATAAGCTTGGAAGAGCGCAGAGAAAATTTACACGGATGTTGCTGGGACTTAAGGATCTGAGTTACGGGTAGGTTGAATAGGTTAGGGCTTTTATTCCCTGGAGTGCGAGAGAATGAGGGGAGATCTTAGAGGTATACAAAATTATGAGGGGCATAGATTGGGTAAATGCATGCAGGCTTTATCCCCTCAGGTTGGGTGAGACTAGAACTGGAGGTCATAGGTTTAGGGTGAAAGGTAAAATATTTGAGGGGGAACTACTTCACTCAAAGGGCAGTGCAAGTGTGAAACAAGCTGCCAGCGGAAGTGGTAGATGCGGGTTCAATTGTAACATTTAAGCGAGGTTTGGATAGGTACATGAGTGAGAGAGGTATGGAGGGCTATGGTCTGGGTGCAAGGTAGATGGGACTAGGCAGAAGATCAGGCCACATAGACTAGATGGGCCGAAGGGCCTGTTTTTATGCTGTAGTGCTCTATGACTATTATTGAGAATAAGAGCTAAGGAAGAGGATTGAGATTGACAAAGGCCTGAGGCTATTAGTTTTAAAGCAAACAAGTGAAAAAATCATCAGCTATTATCGGTCAGAACGGATTAGATTGCATCAGTAGGTCTAGAATGCCAGCGTCTAAGTGGTGGTAGGACAAGGATATTTTCACATCTAAGGGTATTTGATCCTCATATGCCATACTATTAACCCATAAGAGAAAACACCAAAAATGTTGTTATTTTGACAACAAATTCTGGCCCCTACCATTGCTTATAACTGGACAGCCCATTCCTTCTAAAATGGAGACTGGTTTTACCAGTGTGCTTTCCTGGGTTTTAACTTGAGTGACTGAGCCACTGTCTTTTACAGTTATTAACAAACGGCTCACTGTTTTTTCAAGAATTAATTTTTTAAAAAGTGTAAAACGCCAGATGAAGTTTTTAATTATCTGTTCTCCAGCTATTATGCAAACATCCCGTGAATTACTATGGGATATGGAATCGCTGGCAAAACAAGCATTTATCGTCCATTCCTAATATCCCCAGAGAAGGTAGTAGTAATATAGCTAGGAGAGTCTTTACGTCCAGCTAAATGCCACTGTTGAATCATATATCACAAAATAGATTTTGAATATATGGTGAACACCAACTTTTAAATTATTTTCTTTTACTATTTTCCTATAAAGGATTTTAACTTCGCATTTCCCCAAGATTCAATCCATAGAGTGTTAAGATATCCTTGAAGAAAAGTTGTTTGTATAACCACAAAATGAAATATTGGTAATGGTTTATAAGTTTGTACATTTATGGCCTTATGTGATCTTTGTACTGTAATTGTATTAATAACTACCAAATATTTTGCACTAGCTTTTCTGGAGTCCACGAATCAAAGAACAGTCTAAATGAGTCAACCACAAGATGAGAGCAGTGTCTCCAGGTTAAGCTCCCTCTTGTGATCATTTTTGATACGTGCAAAACAGTCAATCTTTCGGAGCCGCGATTCACGCTGTTCGTGCATATTAAGTATTTATCCCGAGGTCTTGGGAGCAAGAAATGAGGGAAAATTGAGATATGAAAAAATATTTATCTCAATAATATGAAATAAAAACAGTAAATGTTGAGCAGGTTAGGAAGCATCTGTGGAAAGAGAAATATCAACATCTTCGGGCCTGCGTCCCTTCGTCGGGTTTAGCAAAGGGTCGCAGACCTGAGACGTTGACTGTTGAATTTTTCCAGTTCAGATATTCAATATTTGCAGTTTTGATGTTCACAGAATAGTTCGAATCAGATTGAGAGACTGGATGTGGGTCAATTGGCGGTGTTGAGAAATGTTTAATATGAAACACTCAACTCGGTCCAATGCCAATTAACGTCTGAGCTCAGACTCAATTGAAATTACTGCAAAGGATGCCAGTTTGGACATTGCGGTTGCCCTCTCTTGTAAGCCCAACATCTGATATCGAATCCCTTTTGGATAGTTATCTCCTTCCCTTTAGAATGTCCTAGTATTATATTAAACAGAGACGGTAAAATATTCCGGAGTTTCAAAGCGTTCAGGTCGAGAAATAACCCCGCAGCTGCATTCTCGTTCTCACCCAACCCACTTTTCCAAGCTCCCCGCCCCAAATGTCATTGTGTCTCGAACTTCCCCAACTGGAATCCCTTAATTTTTAAGCAAAAAAAAATGCAAGTTTCTTTCGCCACGGGCATGAGTAGATGTTTACATCATTTTGCAGATGCGTTAACACACCAAAAGTTTGGTCGGTGAAAAACAAATCTAATTGGAGCGCGTCTGTGCTGTAGCCTGCTTCAGCGATTGAGTCTGCGTTTGATTGATTCCCGTCTGGAGTTGCTACTTTATGTTGGTTTGGGGGTGGGTGAACGTGAGGTGTAAAGGTCACCGTCGCTTTATTCGGTTGTGGCCGCAAAGATGTTGGGGCGAGCGGCCTCTTGGCTGCTGCGGGGTGGCTGCGGACCTTGGCGGTGCCCGGGCAGCAAGAGCTGCAGCCCAGGGTGGCGCGGTGCAGCCACGCTCTCGGTCACGCCGCAGCGGAGCCTGGCCGACGAGCCGGTGTGCATCCGTGCGGCGGGGCTGTCCCCGCACCAGGAGGTCACGCTGCGAGCCCAGGTGCTCACCGACAGCGAACAAATGTTCGACTCCAGCGCCCAGTACCGCGCCGACGACCGCGGGCTGCTCGACGTCAGCCGCTCACCCTCGTTGGGCGGCGACTACCTGGGCGTGGTGCCCATGGGGCTCTTCTGGACCCTCTCTCCCGCCAGCATGGAGATGCCCTACCAGAAACTGAGGCCCTGCACCAATCTGACCGGCAGGCCCATGCGAGTCGACCTGTCCTTGCACTCGGGCCACACGCAGGCTGGCATGATCCCTGGACAGATCCTGGCCAAGCAGGTCGTCGAGAGGTGGTACAGCAAACCCGGAGTCCGCTGGATAAGGCTAAGGGAAGGCAAGATAAGGGGCAGCTTGTTTCTGCCTCCAGGTAAGCGAAGGGGCTTCAGCTGCTCCGGGAGTCGTGGTGGTGATGAGGAGGGTGTTACATAGAACAGTACAACGCAGGAACAGGCCCTTCGGCCCACCATGTCTGTGCCAACCATGATGCCAGTCTATTAATCCCATCTACCTGCACGTGGTCGGTATCTCTCTTTTCCTCGCCTGTTCATGTGCCTGTCTAAATGCCCCTTAAATGTTGCTATTGTATCTGCTTCTTGCCCCTCCCCTAGCAGGGCGTTCCAGGCACCTATCACTCTCTGCAAAACAGAACACTTGCCTCCTACATCTCCTTTAATTTAACCCTTTCACCTTAAAGCTATGTCCTTTAGTATTTGACATTTCCACCCTGGGAAAAAGACTATCTAATCTACATATGCCTCTCATAATTTTATATACTGTACTTCTAGCAGTTTGCCCTTCAGCATCTGATGCTCCAGAGAAAACAATACAAGTTTGACCAACCTCTTCTTGTAGCTGATGCTCTCCAGTCCAGGCAACATCCTGATAAACCACTTCTGCACTCTCTCCTAAGTCTCCACATCCCTCCTGTAATGTGGCAAACAGAACTGCACACAAGACTCCAAATGTGGCTTTACTAAAGTTTTGTACAGTATTTGACCTCCCACAATGCAACAGTTCACACTTGTCCAGTCTAATCTCCATCTGCCATTTCTCCACCCAAATTTCCAGCTGATTTATATCCTGCTGTTTCTACTTCCTCCTTAATATTGACATGCCCTAGAATATCAACATATTCTTCCCGTTTCTTTCCCCTCCTCCATCTTCCAATCACCCACACTCTCCTTCCCCTGGGTCCCCTCACCCTACTGTTTCCATCTGCCCACCCCACCTCCCTTATCTGATTCCATGTTCCACCTTCCCTTTCTGTCAGATTCCATCAGCCTTTTGTCACCACCCTCCCCCCCCATCACCTCCCAGCCTCTTGCTGGTTCCACTCTTCCCTCCTCCATCTGCCCATCACCCCACCTATCACTTACTAGCTCTTGCTCCACCCCTTCCCTTCACCTCTTTGTACTGGCTCTCACCCCTCCATCTTTCAGTCCAGATGAAGGGTCTTGACCTGAAATACCAACTGTCCATTTCCCTCTACAGATGTTGCATGACCTGCTGAGTTCCTCCAGTATCTTCTTTGTTGCTCGAGATTCCAGTATCTGCAGTCTCTTGTGCCTCCAGAACTTTTTTTTCTTCTTATCCCAATTACCTATTTTACTAGGAGCCATAGTGCTGAACTCAGTCCAGTCCTGCTTCTGGAATACTGCTTTACCTTGTCAGAAGCAAGGCTATGATGAGATCAGGAACTGGAGTGCCAGCACTGCCCTTACTGAATGTCAACAAGATAGTAGTATGTGTGGCTGTCACTTGAAACCATTATTGATGAATCCTTCTGTTGCTTTGCTGATGATTGGGAGAAGTTTATAAGTGGCTGATTTCTGAGGACAGGTTGTGGATAATACTGAGAAATTTTTGAATGTTGCTCTGAATCCTTATCTGTGGTTTGTCCAGACACTGGTGTATTGTTGGGTTCTGAGGCACCCTAGTACTGAAAAAGACTGATGCACTTAAAGCCTGATCAACAGATCATAATTCGCCATGGACTTAGGAATACTCTGTGACCCGTGGAAGAATAATTTTGAAATTGTGTAGTATGAAATGTGCTTTCACATAAAGAAGTTAAAGTGAAGAGCAGAGACATATTTAAGGGATTTGCTGTATTCCACATGAGGATGAAAGGAAAAGAATGGTATACTGATGGTCCTCGTGAGCCTCCTAATCTTGCACCATAAACACCAATCTAAAACCGTGGGCAGAATTTTTTCTTCCAGTGATGTATTTGAAACAGTTACCAGAATTTAATTTTAATTGGAACTTGGTGTCTGCACAATTCTGTTAAAAGTGCTGCATTTTTTTTTATTCCAGTACTGAACAACTGTGATGATGTTAAAACTCGGGACAAAATTCGTGACTGTATTTCAAAGCAAATGGCTGCAGGTTTCAGAAAAAATATATATAAGTAATCATTTTTTTAATAAGCACTTTTGTTCTTGTTGTTTCTTCAGGAAATGGTCCTTTCCCTGGAGTAATCGACCTGTTTGGAGATGAAGGTGGTTTGACTGAGTTCCGTGCCTGTCTCCTTGCAAATCGAGGCTTTGCTGCCTTTGCTCTTCCCTACTTTGGGTTTGAGGATCTACCAATGATCCTGACAGATTTTCATTTAGAATATTTTGAAGAGGCTGCAAATTACTTATGGAAGCATCCTAAGGTAAGATCTGCCTGTGGTTTCCTCCAGTTATTTGTTGAGACCCAAGTTCCTTTGTTCACGTTTAATCACAACCATATAGTGATTATTATACCCTAAGCATAATTACGTGTGACCTATGTCTTCCAATTCAAAAGTTGCGCATCATGGATGAGCATTTTCATGACCAACCCAAGATGAAACCTCTGCCTTGGTCAGTGAAACATCCCTATGATTCAATCAATCAATGTCACCTTCCTCCAAAGGTTATTTATACTCAACAGGTCTGTTTTTGTGGCCATATTTCCTCTGAGGACCAACTGGGTTTACTCCTCTCCCAGCATTCTCAGAATAAAGGAACATCCCTTTAGAATTGAGATGGGGAGGAATTTCTTCAGCCAGAGGGTGGTGAATCTGTGGAATTCGTTGCTACAGAGGGCTGTGGAGGCTGAGTCATTGGCTGTATTTAAGGCAGAGATTGATAGGTTCTTGATATGTTTGAGAGTTAAGATTTACTAGGAGAAGGCGGGAAATGGATTGAGGGGAATTGAATGGCAGAGTAGACTCAATGGGCTGAGTGGCCTAATTCTCCTCTTATCTTATGGTCTTAATGGCCATTCTTGGGAATAAGCTTGTGGCTTAGGTATTTAGGTATTGTCAACCCCTAAATCTCTATCACTTTGAACCCCCAAACTTTGATTTGTACCAGTGGTATGAGTAGTTAATTGTATCAAAATCAGTTTCTCAGTTGGGTTTATGCCAGTGCTTTGGTTTAAGTGATTATCTTTCTATGAGCTACATTATCTGATTCACGCTTTGCTGTTAAGTATCTGTGTGTGTCCTGAGATCTCCCCAAAGCCAGTTCTTGGATCTCAAAAACTTACTGATTATGTTAATGATCCAGAGGAGAAAGCAGAGTGTAAGGTATCCAACATTGCCAGTAACACCAGAGGTAGATGGGAGGACATGTTGTGATGAAGATTTTTGGATTGTGCAACAAAATGACACGTGGGTGAACACTTGGCAAATGGAGTTTCATGTGGGGAAAGGTCTGAGGTCATGCACTTTGGGAAGAGGAATCAAAAGGTAGATTACCATCCAAATGGAGAGAAATTGCAAATGAGTGAAGTGCAAAGATATACTAGTATCTTTAAAAGATATACTAGTACTGAAGGCAGTCTAAAAGAGATTCATTAAACTAATTTGGGATGAAAGGATTTTGCTATCATGAGCTGCTGAAGAAGTTGGATCTGCTTTTAAGGGTTTAGAAGAATTAAGATTGATCTTATTGAAACCTAAGATCCTAAGGGGGCAGGAGAGGGTAGATGTTGAGATGTTTCCATTATTAGGAGAGCTTGAACAAGGGGACACGATTACAAGATGAGGGGGTGGTCATTTAAAACAGGTGTGTCATAATTTCTTACCACAGAGGGTGTTGAATCTCTGGAATTTGCTATTATAGAAGGTTGTGGAGACTTGATAATTGTAGACTAGAAGAGGAGATTGATAAATTTTAGAAAAGTCAGGGAATTTAGGGCTATGCGGAACTGGCATCGAGGTTACGGCTCAGCTATGGCCCTACTGAATGATGGGGCAAGCTTAAGAGGCTTGGTGGCCGCCTCCTGCTGCTATTTTTTTGTGTTCTTCCGTGCAAAGTCACCGAACATTTCCAGAGTAAGTTGCCTCAGTTGCACTTGCACAAACACACTGTGGTAGCCCAGCACCATGCCAGTGTCATCAAGTGTGAGTCAATCTTTAGCTTTCAGGTAATGTTAAAAGAACACCGGCTCTGGAAATTTAGGCTTATCTGTCCATGTCTCGGGCAGACGTCAAGTTATCAGACACATTTCTTTTTAAGTGTTCATATACGAGGTCACAAACTTTTCCAAGAAGGTAATAATTATATCCATTGCATCTTCCATGACTTCAACTTCAAAATCAAACTAATATGTCTTTTTGATTTGTACCCAGGTCATTTAATTCACTCAAAAACCATTGGCTCTTCCCAGTCGGTGGAGTAACTTCTCATTTGTGATCTAGAATGTGTGATTGAAAGTACCATTTCATCCTATTCAGGAGCTCTGGAAGACCTTCAATACAATGTCACACAGTCCAATAAGTTAACATTCCATGACCCTTCATCAGTTCTGAGCTTTTCCAGTATTTTCTACCATTATTAGTGTCACACATCACAGAACCAGGCCCTTCAGCCCCCCATGTCTATGTAAGCTATCATGTACTCATGTCATTTACTAACACTTGGTCTTAGCCTACTTTGCCAAGTGCTCATCCAGATACTGTGACATGGGGAAAAGTGTCTGAGTATTTACCTATGCCTCTCAATTTTGTAAGCTCCATCAGGTACCCTCTCGACCTCCTCTGCTCCAAGGAAAACAAACCCAGCCTTTTCCAGTGTCTGGATTGAAAAGACCATACCAGCCTTAGTTTATCCACTATCTTATCTTGAGGGCTGGGTAAGTTTGGTGGCCTTATATTCAATTCCCCCGGGATAGCATTTATTTCTTTTTGGGTCTGCTCCTTATCACTTCCTCACATACAGGATCTAATTTTCACTGTTACTTGTTTGGTATTCACTCTCAACTTACGACTAGTCTGTGGCACAATGCACAAATATGTTACAATACCACTTTACTACATTATATCAGTGTGAATGATCTTCCTTCAGGTATATAATCTCTTGGGACTGCCTCAAATAATAAATAAAATTTATGTCACATTCTGAGAATGAATGTTATGTTTTGTGATGCGTGTCTTTGACATGTCATCTTTGAAAATTACTTTCTGCCTTTCATGTATGTGTGGGAAAGGTTGAAATGGAATTAAAATGTCAATCATTTATTGAACAATATAGATTGCACTGTTGTGAATGCTTATTATATTTTTGAACTAGTTATGTATGAATGCTAAGATTTATGTTACTTAGAGTGAGTGTCTATAATGGATTTTGAATTTTTGTAGGTGAAAGGGCCTGGTATTGGAGTGATAGGTTCTTCAAAAGGTGCGGATTTGGCTCTATCAATGATCACGTTTATACCAAAAGTGAAGGCATCTGTTTGTATCTCTGGCTGTAATGCAAACACTCTAACGGATTTGTATTACAAGGATATGCATCTCTCCAGTGTGACTTGCAATATAGATAAAATCATTCGTTTGGACTCGGGGGTTCTAGATATGTCTGGATCACTTAGCAACCCCAACGAAAATCAAAAAAGCATCATCCCTTTAGAAAAAGCTGAAGGACACATCTTGTTTGTGGTAGGAGAAGATGACAAGATCTGGAACAGTAAATTGTTTGCTGAGGAAGCAATAAAAAGACTGAATGCACATGGGAAAGATAACTATGAACTCCTCAGTTACCCAGGAGCTGGGCATCATATTGAACCTCCATGTTCTCCATATTGTTTTGCTCTGATTGACCGGTTCCTTGGTCATCCAGTACTGTCAGGAGGAGAACCAATAAAACACTGCTACGCCCAAGAAGATTCCTGGCAAAAGATTCAAGAGTTCTTGCATTTACATTTACATTGAAATGCGTTACAGATTTAAGAAGATTCCTCTTTAACAAAAGTGTTACTTGGTCTAAGAAATTCTTCTGTACTTCATGCGGAAAAACTGTACAAAGAGCACAGTCCAAGAACATCTGAAATTCATAACTGCCAATAACATTACGGTTGGAATGCTTTTTGTTCAAAAATACTCCATTAATCAAGAGTTCTGCTAAAGTAGCAATATCCAGTACTGTAGTGGTTTATTTCACCTTTGCACTAAGACTTGAAAGCTGTTGATTGTAATTGTTAGTTGTATTTTGTTGTCTTGGTGACAATTTAATTTCCTTCAACCATAATTAAATTGATCTTTTCCCCCTCTGCTTCTAAGATTGTAACACAGGTTAGGTTTAAAGTCATGGCTTCAAAATTAAGAATTTCATATGTAACCCTCAACGTCTTGATTTTTTTGATCCATCATTTTATTTTCTCCATCTCTCTTTCGCTGTTAACTTGATGGTGTTTTGGGACAAATTGCACTGTGAGTTCACCGTTGGAATCTGGTTTTGGACCTTCTATACATCCACGCAATGGGGGTTTTAGCTTGGGTAGCTGACAGATAAACAGGTATAACAACCATGGTTATTTTTGTTTACTCTTCTTTCTTGAGCCATGCACTATCAAGGTCCCTTGTATGTTTCATTTCTCTTTGGGCAGCTTTGAATATGAAAATTCCAGGTACCTAATGTAACAATTCCTTCCCCTCCCACCCCCACCCCCACCCCACAAGTAAACTAAACCTAACAACAAATCAAAACTTTTGTTCATCTGGAGTTCTCCACCATAGTTATTGTGGCCTTTGAACATGCACTTCTACAGTGTATTAATCGATAAGCAGTATTAGTGGAGTGGCCGACTTTCAAAGTACCTCGTGTTAGTCACTTGGTGCTTGCGAGTGGGACAAAGTAATGGTGCATACGAAGGCAGTGATGACATTGAATTAGTACATTCAAATACATATGAGATAACCAGAATTGTACCAGGGATGAATTCGGTTCCAGATTTATTCTAACACGAAAATTAGACTTAATTGTAGTGTTTTTCTATGGAATGTGTGTAATTAAAACATATGCTTATTTTGATTGGATGATTCAGTTGTCAGTAGTTTTTTATTGGAAGCTCTTCCTTGTTGGGGGGGAGGAGAAGTGTGAAGAGGCAGTATTTTGTTGTACTATTTAATTATTAGTGGGCAATATTGCAAAGAATGAAAACTGGAAATTTGTAACCAACTTCCAACCAATTGGAAAGACGCCCTTACTGAATCAGAAGAAACAATCACTTGATTGTAGTTGGGAGTCTATAAATTTAAAAACAAACTACAAGCATTTAATAAGCCTATTTAATGATCAGTTGTGAGGGAGATTCACTTCTTTCAAATAAATGCTCAAACATTTTGCTATGAAAAGAAATTCTGCATGCATGTTGATAATGGGAGTACTTCATGTTTTAAAATTGTGTGCTTCTTTGTTGCAAAACATGCTACAGTTGTGACACATTTCTCAGTTGTCACCATAATATTCATCACATTTAAAATGGACATTGCATAAATAAGGATTGACAATGGTGCTTGAGGATATCACATTTATTATTAGACAGGAGACCATTCAGCTTGAGAAACAAAGGACTGCAGATGCTGGAATCCAGATGAAAAACACAATGGTGCTGGAGGAACTCAGCAGGCCAGGCAGCATCTGTGGAGAAAAGCAGGTGGTCAACATTTTGGGTCAGGACCTTCTTCAGGACTGAAGATAGAAAAGGGGGAAGCCCAATATTTAGGAGGTAAAAGCAGAGCAGTGATAAGTGTACAAAAGAGGGGAGGCAGGGTGGGCACAGGGAGGTGATAGGTAGATGTAGGTAAGAGATAGCGATAGGCAGGTGCAGGAGAACCTGCCTATCACTCACCTAAAGTGGGAGAATTCAATATTCATGCCATTAGGCTGCAAGGTTCCAAGACAGAAAATGAGGTGGTGGAGGGGCAGTGGAAATTTCCTGGGGTGGGAGCAGGATGGGTGGGGTGGGGGGGGAGGAGGAGTGAACTAGGGAGTCGTGGAGAGAGCAGTCCCTGCGAAAGACAAAGGAGTGGGGAGTGAAAGATGTGCTTGGTGGTGGGGTCCCGTTGGAGATGGCGGAAGTGACAGAGAATGATGTGTTGGATACGTAGGCTGGTCGGATGAAATGTGAGGACAAGGAGGACCCTATCCCTGTTGGGTCTGGGAGGGGTGGGGGTGAGATCAGAGGTGTGGGAAATGGCAGAGATACGGGTGCAGCTTCTCGACCACAGTAGGGGGGAAGCCACGGTTAGTAAAGAAGTTGGACATCTTGGATGTCCTGGAGTGGAAAGCCTCATCATGGGGGCAGAGGCGGAGAAATTGAGAAAAAGGGATAGCGTCCTTGCAAGGGACAGGATGGGAGGCACCTGCTCCCATGATGAGGCTTTCCTCATCAGACTCATCAACACACACTAGGTGACCGTTTCGCAGAACACCTGCACTCTGTCCGTAACCGTGACCTGCATCTCCCCGTTGCCAGCCACTTCAACTCCCCCTCCCACACTATCACAGATAAGTCAGTTCTCGGCCTCCTCCACTGCCAAGAGAATTCCAAGTGCAAACTTGAAGAACAGCGCCTCATTTTCTGTCTTGGAACCTTGCAGCCTAACAGCATGAATGTTGAATTCTCCCACCTTAGGTAATCCCCACCCCCTAGCCCACAACCTCCCTCCTCCCCACCCACCCACCACCATGCTGCTGCTTCCCTTTCCTAGGCCTTTTTTCCCTCTTTCTCCTCACCTTTGACCCATCCCCGGTGGATCAGCTCTCCCCTCCCCCCGCACCTGCCTATCGCTATCTCTTAACTGCCTCTACCTATCACCTCCCTATGCCCACTCTGCCTCCCCTCTTTTGCCCACCTATCACTGCTCTGCTTTTCCCTTCTATAAATTGAGCTTCCCCCTTATCTATCTTTAGTCCTGAAGAAGGGTCCTGACCTGAAACGTTGACCGCCTGCTTTTCTCCACGGATGCTGTCTGGCCTGCTGAGTTCCTCCAGCATCATCATGCTTTTCATTAAGACCAGTCAGCTCACTGGGTCCGTGTTGGCTTCCAGTAGATCAGTCCCATCAGTCCCATTCTCCCCTTCATTTACCACTTAAAGCTAATTACAGAGACTGATTAACCTTCCAGTACAACATCTGAGAGACGGGAGGAAACTTGGGCACGGTGGTGGTGAGGGGAACACACCTAGCCACATGAAGAACATGTAAACTCTATACAAATGGTAACTGAGGTCAGGTTCGAATCCAGGTTCCTGGAGCTGTGAAGCAGCACATTAAATGTTGTGCCGCTTCTGAGATTCTCAATGTATATGGTCGCAAAACACTGATATGCCACTTTTTAGAAAAGTAGAGCTCAGGAAGAGATGTTTCAAGATTACACCGGTTTTATCCAGTTTCCTATTAAAGGCTATCTAGGCAGTACAGAAATCCTAAATACAATACTTAGAGTCACAGAGCAATACAGCACAGATACAGGCCCTTCAGCCCAATGGGTTCACGCCGACCACGGTGCTAGTCCCAATTTCCTGTGTTTGGCCCATATCCCTCTAAGCCACACCCCTCCATGTAATTATCCAAGTGTTTCTTAAGTAATACTATTGTACCTGCCTCAAATACTTCCTCTGGCAGCTCGTTCCATATACTCACTGCCGTCTGCATGAAAAAGTTGCCTCTTGGGTCCCTTTTAAATCTTTCTCCTCTCGCCCTAAATCTATGCCCACTAGTTATGGACTCCCCTACCCTAGGGAAAAGACTGTTACCATCCACCCTAGCTATGCCTCTCATAATTTTAAACATTTCTATAAGGTCACCCCTTATTCTCCTACGTTCCAAGGAATAAAGGCCTAGCCTGGCCAACCTTTCCCTATAACTCAGGCCCTCTAGTCCTGGCAACACCCTCGTAAATCTTTTCTGCATACTTTCCAGTTTAACCACATCTTTCCTATAACGGGTGACCAAAACTGTACACAGTACTCCAAGTGCGGCCTCACCAACCACTTATACAACGGCAACATAAAGTCCCAACTCCTGTACTCAATGCCCTGACTGATGAAGGCCAGCATTGCTAAATGCCTTTTTCACCACCCTGTCTATGTGTGACAGCACTTTCACCAAACTATGCACTTGTACTCCTAGGTCCCTTTGTTCACTCCCTAGTGCCCTACCATTCATAGTACAAGTCCTATGCTGGTTTGACTTTCCAAAATGCATCACCTCACACTTATCTGCATTGAAATTCATTTGCCACCCCTTAGCTCACTTCCCTAATTGATCAAGATCGCCCTATAATCTGTATTAACCACCTTCACTATCAACAATAACGCCTAATTTTGTGTCATCCACAAACTTGCTGATCAAGCCTTGTGCAGTCGCATCTAAATCATTTATAAAAATAATGAATAACGAGGATCCCAACATAGCCCCCTGCGGCACACCACTAGTCACTGGCCCCCATTCCAAGAAACAACCTTCAACCACCACCCTCTGCTTCCTACCTTTTGATTTTGAATCCAACTAACCAGCTCTCCCTGGATTCCATGGAACCTAACCTTCCAGACCAGCCTACCATGCAGGACCTTGTCAAAGGCCTTGCTGAGTCCAAATAGATAACATCCACTGCCCTACCCTCATCTACCTTTTTGGTTACCTCCTCGAAAAGGTTCATCAAACATGACTTTCCATGCACATAACCATGCTGACTCCTCCCAATCAGACTCTGTCTATCCAAATGCTGGTAGATTCTGTCCCTTGGAATTCCCTCCAGTAACTTCCAAACCACTGATGTCAGGCTGACCAACCTTATCTCTTGAGCAACCATGATTTTCTGCTCAGTAAACACCGAAGAGCAATATTCGTTAAAAATCCCACCCATCTTCTGTGGCTCAAGATATAAGCAACCCTGATGATCTCTACAGGGACCTACTCTCTCCCTAGCCACTCTTATACTCTTAATATAGCTACAGAACCTCTTGGGGCTTTCGTTAACCCTACCTGCCAGATCCATCCAATACCCTCTCTTTGCCCTTCTGATTACCCTCTTAAGAGTATTCTTAACCTTTTCATAGTCATCAATGGATTCATTCGTCCTCAACCTCCTAAACCCAATGTATGCTTCCTCCATTTTCTTGACCAGAGCCTCAATACCTCTCGTCAGCCAAGGTTCCCTAAACTTGCCAGGTTTACCCTTCACCCTAACAGGAACATGCTGCCCCGGACTCTTGATATCTCACTCTTAAAAGCCTCCCACCTGCCATTTGTTCCTTTCTCTTCAAACCGACTCACCCAATTGACCTCTGCTAGATCCTGCCTAATTTCCCCAAAATTAGTCCTGTTCCAGTTCAGGACCCTAACCTGTGGACCTGTCCTATCCTTTTCCATAACTATCTTAAAACTAGTAGAATTATGGTCTCTAGAGCCAAAGTGCTCCCTGACTGCCACTTCAGTTACCTGCCCTGCCTCATTCCCTCAGAGAAGGTCCAGTATTGCACCCTCCTGAGTAGGGCCCTCTATATATTGACTCAGGAAACTTTCCTGGACACATTTCATAAATTCCACCCCGTCCAGGCCCTTAACACTCTGGGTAGTCCAGTCAATACCGAGGAAATTAAAATCTCCCACAAATACTGTACAACCCCATTATTCTTACAACTATGAGCAATTTCTCTACACACCTGCTCCTCAAGATCCTGCTGACTATTTGGGGTCTATAATACAGCCCCACTAGAGTGACCCTCCCCTTCTTGTTTCCAAGTTCCACCCACATGGCCTCACTGGACAATTCCCCCAAGAATGTCATCGCTAAGTACTGCTGTTACATCCTCCCTTATCAAAAAGGCAACACCCCCTCCTCGTTTACCTGTACCTCTGTCATGCCTGAAGTATCTGTATTCTGGAATATTGACCTACCAGTCCTGCCCTTCTCTCAGCCATGTTTCTGTTATGGCTATAACATCCCAGTCCACAGAGCCAATCCATGCTCCGAGTTCGTCTGCGTTACCTGTTAAACCTCATGCATTGTAATAAATGCAGTTTAACTGAGTATTCCTTTCCCTGCCTTTACTGTGCCCCTGGCTATCCTGATTACTAAACTTGCTCTCGCTGGCTACTGCTTTATCCCATGACTTGCGCCTGCTCAGAGTCCCACTCCACTGCCAGTCTGGTTTAAAGCCTCCCGTGTAGCACCAGCAAATTTCCCTGCAAAGGATATTGGTCCCTCTCTGGTTCAAATGCAACCCATCCCTCTTGTACAGGTCACCTCTACCCCAGAAGTGATCCCAATGGTTAAAGAACCTGAATCCCTGCCCCCTGCACCAGCTCCTCACCCACAAGTTCATCTGGGGTATCCTTCCATCCTATCGATCAGTCATTCTTATTTAATCTTAACCTTCAAGATTTCTAGTACCTCTGTTGAATCTTAGACTAATGTGAGCCAGGGCGAAGTACACTGGCTTTGTCCCAAATCCGTTTTTGTTATAGATGTAAAGAAAAAAAGTCACTTCAACTAAAGGTTTTCCCATATTCTCGAATTGAAATGAAATGCAGTCAACCTGCAAACAAGTCTTTCCTTGAGAATTCAGTTCCTTTTTCCTTCATTCCAAGAGCACTTGGGTATCGTGTGAGGGCAACAACACAGTGAGATGAGTGTTAAATGAACGCCCCAATGTGCAATGTTATTTTCACGAAGATGGATATTGTCTGAATATAACTTGGATTCAGGGCTATCCAGTCCTGGACAACTCTACATCATTGTACCACGAAGCTATTTAGTTGGCCATGGGCGGATGAATCATCTGATGTGTATTTTTTGTACTTCTCAATTGAGGATTTAGCTGTTTGAATGTTCCCTGTTGTTTAAATACTCGTTATTATTACTTGAACTCCCTCCAACTTGCAACCCTGTGACCAGTCGGGGAGGTGGCGCCCAACCAGATGAACGGGAACGTCAGCTCACTGCGCGACACAGACAGAGCACAGAGCCCAGGGCTGTGACTGGGACACACCGTGTACCAGGTAGCCAGAGTTTGTCGGGGTTAGGGGGGGTGGGGCCAGTGTTACCAAGCCTGAATGACCGTGTGTGCATGGACGGAGCTCAGCGGCCACTACACCGGCACCAAGCCCATGGGGCTCTTCTGGTTGCTCACCCCCGCCACCCCATTCAGACGGCTGGTGAAGAGGGACGTGGCCGCTTCGCCGCTGTGGGTCCGCATCAAGGTGTTTGACGGGCACGGGGGTGACCCTCAGGAGCTGCCAGAGTGGCCTCTGGCCTCCTGTGTCAATGAGCGATGGTTCATGAGAGAAGGGGTCGCCAGGATCCCCGTGGGAGAGGGCAGGGTCCGCGGGGTGCTCTTCGTCCCACCTGGTAAGACAGAGTTATGAAGTAGACAATAAAATAATCATAGAGTCATACAACACGGAAACAGGTCCTGAGACCCAACTGGTCCATGACTACCATGATACCCATCTAAGTTGGACCCATTTGCCTGCATTTGGCCCATATCCCTCTAAACCTTTTCTATCCATGTGCTTGTCCAAATGTCTCTTAAATGTTGTTATTGTATCTGCCTCAACCACTTTCTCTGGCAGCTCATTCCTTTACGCACCACCCTCTGCTTGAAGAGGTTGCCCCTCAGATCCCTTTTAAATTTTTCCCCTCTCACCTCAAACCTATGCTGTCTAGTTTCTGATTCCCTTTCCCTGGGAAAAAGACTGTATGCATTCACACTGCACCCTTAATGATTTTATACACCTCTGTAAGATCACCGTTCAGTCTCCTACATTCCAAGGGATAAAATCCTAGCCTGCCCAACCTTTTGCTATAACTCCTCGTGTCATGGCAACATTTGTACATTATTACTATTATGTATATTATAAGTAACCAATATACCATCAATAGAATGCTTAAGATCTTTTATTTTGCTTTTCTGCTTCAAGAAGTTTTACTAATTGTTTTCATTCCCATACCCTTGCCACCACATGCACATGACATTTGATGCATGGAGCCATCTACTATGATTTTTTTTCAACAGCTCAATGTGATTGATTTCTTGAAAAGCTTTCCAATAAAAAACAAGCTATTTTTCGTTTTGAGAATGAAAAAGCAGCAATAATTCTGAGTTTGTGGCTTTTAGGAGTTAACACGATTTAATACGATTGCATTTCATAAAATCTGATCAGTTTGTCCAATATGTTTTGCATTCTGTATTCATGCACCTTTATTTGTGTCGCCAAGTTCAAGTCAGTAGCATAATTGGAATTCGGAATCGGCATAGATGGGCAATTGAGGAAAACTGGTTTGTTTGCAGTGGTGATTGGTGCCCTGACACCTTTTGAATGCAGACTCAATTTGATTGAATCCAAGTTGTGATTGGACTTTGTTTTTGGTTTTATATAGAAACAATTTTAGTTGAATTGCACTTGTTTAATGATTGTGATATTGAATTTCATTTTGGGGTCTAGGATTGCAACTAGCTAACTTGGATTGCAAAAGGGAGAAATTACTAATATTGTTTTACTAATTTTGTATAATAGTGCACAGCACCCCTTTCCAGTGTTAAAACAAAGGAGCATGCTGCCAATCAAGTTGCACCTCCTGAAAGAGAAAATTATTGTTCTAGATCCTTGTCTTGCCCCTTTTAAAATTTCCATTGCACCATCACCTAGCACTTTCCTTTTTTAAGGCTTGGTTAATTTTCTTTTTACCAATATTTCTAATTGCATTGTTTGTACAACATACTGTGCAAACAATATCACCTTCAAAGTCTTAGTAACAATCATTAATTTATATAAATGAGTTACCAACCAAGGAAATACCACTTTGAATTGTGATGCAATTTTTTTCAACATCTGACCCTTGGGATCTTGAATATTTCAACAAAATCACCCCTCATTCTTCTAAACTCCAAAGAGTACAGATCCAACTTCTTTAGCTGCTCATCTAGGACAACACCCCCATCCCAGGAATTTGTCTACTGAATCTCTTTGGACTGATTCCAATGCTAGTAAATCCCTTCTTAAAAAGGGAAACTATGCACAATACTCCAGGTGTTATCTTATCAATTGTACAATTGCATCAATACTTCCCCATTTCTAAATTCTGGCCCTCATGGAACGAAGGCTAATATGCCATTGGCAGTCCAAACTACTTGCTGCACCTGCCTGCTATCTTTTTGTGGTTCATGCACACGATTCCTCCATACTTCACTCATCTGCAATTTCTTTCCATGTAATTTGTCTTTTGATCCCTCTTACTGAAGTGTGTTACCTCACACTTTCCCACATTAAACTCCATTTCCCAAGTTTTTGCTCACTCACTCAATCTATGTATATCCCATGGAAGAGTCCAAGTATCCACTGCAGCATTGCCTCCCACCTATTTTCGGGTCATCGGCAATCTGCTCTCTCCTCCATGTCATTAATATTATATAAATGAGGGCCAACAAATGATCCTCAGGACACCATACCAGTTATACTTCCAGCCTGAAAAAGACCCATTTATTCGGACTCTGCCTTCTGTGTGATAATCAATCTTCAACACACTTTACCAATACCATGAGCTCTTACCTTGTGCACCAGCCTTTTAGATGGCTGTTAAGGATTTAGGAATGATAGAATTATGTGAATATAGCAGGCATTAATTCAGACAAAAATCAGTCTTCAGTTCTAATATAAAATTGCAAGCAGTAATAGGTAAAAGGACAACTTTGTAAACAAACAGTGCTGTCTACGGAGCACAGGCTACTCAGAGATATGGTTTGCAAACTGATATGACTGTGAGATGTTCTCATATGCATAAGCCAAATGTAATACAATGGGGTATGTTAATTGATCAATTAATCAAACTAGGCAACAGACAACTTCAGCTAAATTATTTTCCATCATCGTGATAGCGGTCAAGGAAACATCAAACATTGTCAGAGGCATATTTGCTCTGTTTATCAATAATTGGAATATTTGTGTACTTGGCTCTCACAACACTAATTTTGAGTGTCTGGGTTCTTTGTCCTTGGAGGCTTTTAGACTATCCATGTGAATTACATTGCCCAAGCAAAGGTGTTTGAACATTGAGAGGTGTCTTGTCAGTTACAGTGTGCTCCCATTGGTAAATGTGTAATTCATTGGAACCATTCGTTAAACACAAAATATTGAAGTAAACAACGTCATTGTCGTTATTGAAATTGTATTGAATTACCTGCTGTTATCCTAAGAGTGTAAAAAGTTGACGTACTTTAAGTTCAGGAGACTCTACAGAGAGGGTCTCCAAGAGAATGCCTGCTTGTCGTGATGAATGAAGAGCTTTTCTATCAACTGGCTTCCATCTACGAGTGACTCAGTTCACAGTCACAACAGTGGCACCTTGTCAAATGCCTTCTGGAAATCCAAATACATGACACCTACAGGTTCCCTTCTATTGACCCTGCTTGTTACATTCACAAAGAACCCCACCAAATTTGTCAAACATGAGTTACCTTTCACAAAACCATGTATGTTAAGCTTTTCTACATGACTATCTATTTCTTTCTTGATTATAGACTCCAGTATTTTGCCAACAACAGACATTAGGCTAACAGGCCCATGGTTTCCAACTTGTTATCTCCCTCCCTTCTTGAACAAGGGAGTCACATTTGTGGTTTTACAATTGTTGGTATCCTACCGGAACATGATTAGTTTTGAAAAGCTTCAACCAACGGTTCCACTAGTTCTGCAGCCACTTCCTTTAAAACCTTGACAGCAGGCCATCAGGTCCGGGAGACTTGTCTGCCTTTAGTACTATTAGCTTTTCCACCATTTTGTTCCTCTGATAGAGATTGTTGCAAGCTATTTTGATGCTAATAAGGAGAGAGAAAACTGATTATGGAATAAAACTGGCTAGCAATATCAAAACAAATAGCAGTAGTTTCTATGGGTATATAAAAAGGAAGTGGGTGGCTAAGGTAAATGTGGGATTCCTGGAGGGTGAGACAAAGGAATTAATAACAAGAAACAAGAAAATGATAGACAAGAAAATGATAGACAGGTTAAACTAATCCTTTGCATCCGTGTTCACAGTGGAGAAGTCTGCCAATATCCCAGAGATAACAGTTGGACCAGCTACAGGCGCCATCTATTGGTTGAGCAGAGATCCTCAGCAACGGCTTGGCACCAGTGGGTTTGCTGAAGGTTTGGAAGAAGTACAAGCACGTTTTCACTGACTTGTACAGAGGCATTGTTGGGTACATGATCCACATTCACAAGTCTGGGGCCCAAGCCCATTTTTTTGTCATCCATGACCAGCTCCCTATACCTTTATGCCACAAGTGGAGGAAGAGTTACACAAGAGAAAAGAATGGGGTGCAGTGCACATTCAACGTGGTTACTGGGCAACACTTTTAGTGGTGGTTCTCAAAGCACACAAGATGGTGAGAATATGTTGGGACTATAAAGCCAATCAGAACAGGACTGTTGAGGATGAACAGTATCCATTATCTACGTAACAAGCTTTGTTCATGGAGTTAGCAGGCTCTTGATATTTTTCAAGGCTGCACCTCTCTCATGGCTAAATGTGGATCTGGGAGTCAAATCTACCTAACCATTAATACACACAAGGAGTTGTATGCTTACACCGTTGCCATATAAGGTTGAGCTGACCCTGAAGATCTTTCTGTCTGTAATGGGCAAAATGCTGCAGAGGATTCTGAAGGGCTTGTGTGATGCAGATGATATTCTCATTGTTACAGAGGCCGAACAGTAGCATTGAAAGTGTTTGGCAGATTGCACAATAACAATGTATGATTGTAGTGGAAAAAATATGCATTAATGATGAATAAAGGTTGATCTTGTGGATTAGGCATTCCTATCTAGTTCAGCACACCTGGATACATTACTGTTTCCACCCAGCACCCACCAGTCTCTGTCCCTAAACTCCCCCCTCCCCCACTGGGCTCCACCAGCCCATTATCCTCCACTTAACCTGTTTCCACCTATCACCTACCAGTCCCAGTCTCAACCCTCCCTCTCGCCTCTTTATACTGGCTATTTCCCCTCCAATTCTCAGTCCTGAAGCAGTGTCTCGACTGGAAATGTTGACCATTCCTTTGTCTCCACAGATTCTGCTTGACCCACTGATTTCCTCCAGCAGATTTTTTTTGCTGGATGCACTACTCTCCTTTCATCTGTGATTAACAGAGATTCTAAATAGCTGAAGCCACCTTCCTGATCCTTGTCACTCCTCAATAGTAAGTGCCAACATGAAAAGGAAATTCATTCTCATAGCCCTTCTAACCAATCCTCGATCCAGCTAAAATAAAACCACAACCCAATAAGCCCTTACTTTACATAATAGCTCTTGTGTGTCACCTTATCAAACATCTAGATATACTATATGTATCCACTAGGTCCCATCATTCACCTGCAGAAATGTTTCAGGACAAGGGGCATCTGTGCTGCCAACTACATCCTCAGAAAACTTTACTTGTCAAATTAAAGGTTGATTCCACAAAAGCATTTTTTAAAAATTCATTGTATGTGGGCTTTGCTGGCCAGGACAGCATTTATTGCTCAAATTAACTCAGCCATATTATATTTATCTTTTTCACTGCCCAGTACCACATCATTAACCAACAAATTCTGACAACTGATGTCACAAGCATAGTTACCCATCTCCTTCCTCCTCCCCCCACCCCCACCCCCATGGTGTTACAGCCTAGAAAATGAGATTCGCCTTTTTTTTGATGCACTAAACCATTGTTTGATTTGGGACCTTGCAAAACATTGTGAAACAGGTCAGAAAGACATCGGACACGTCATCCATGCAGTCTGCACCCACAAAAATGCACTAAAATAGTTTCCTGCCAAAATACATAATATGGATTGCTGCTTCTGAAAATTTGCTGTGCAGCAAACTGAGAAGGGCTCCAGCCCTTAAAGACACAGTTATTATCACAGCCACATACTGCATGACTGTGGGATACAGAGGAGAAAAAAATGACCAAGTCACATTCTCTCATTCTCTGCAGTAAGATAAATGCCAGAAGGGATGTTTGTTGTGGCACAACTGCTAGGGCAATATAAAAACCAAGCAGGTGGTGGCTACAAGTATCTCCTCCAAATGTAAAAGACCATTTAATTGTGCAGTGCACAAATAAATTTCATGTTATTTTATAGGCTAGTTGTGAAAAACGGCTATTAAAAAGAATAGCTGGCACTGGACATTGCCTGCCTCCTTTACTAAGCTGGGAAACAAGGCCATGCACAGGGGAGGATGTTATGCCTCAGCTGTCTAAAGCCTTGGTGAGACCCCAGCTGGAGCACTACATATCCTTCCGCTTGTTCCTCCCATTTCTCTTGCTCCTACTGCCGTTCAGGCACTGTCTCATGGCCCTCAGGCACCATGTCTCCTCACTGCTCTTGTTCTGACAGTGGCTGCTGTCTTCTATTTGCCAGCAGCCAATCAATCTGCCAACCAGCACATCTTTGGGATGTCAGAGGAAACCAGGGCACCTGGAGGAAACCCACACGATCACAGGGAGAACATGCAAACCCCACAGAGGCAGGACCTGAGGTCAAGATTGAACCCATGTCTCTGGCACTATCAGGCAGCAGCTGCATCACTGTGTCTTGCAAGATGGGCACTGCTGTACAGGCATCAGTGGTTAATTAGATTCAGGAGCAGCTTTCAATTAATCAGTAATCTAGGCATTGTCAGGAACTTATTACTTCATCTGGTTACAGTTCAATAGAGCAAAGTTTTTTTTAATGGTTTAGCAAGAGATTGCAGAGTACAAATGGAATGAACAGGCTGCTGATAAAGGTCTTGTAACAACTGAAAAATCCAACTGATTTTAGTCTTTCAACCCTGCAGTTCCTAAATTGTAGGCAGCAGTTTTCCCAGGGATGTAGGTACCAGCTTTTATTGGGATGCAGGTTTCATCTTTCTCTGGGATTAATTTGTCCTCAGTACAATAGTTAGTAATCATTCTTAATATGCCGAGAGGATGCTCAATAAGAAATTCCCACACAATGTCTTTGTCTTATCCATAGATGTGAACTCATGCCATTGACATAATTGGTTAGCAATGGGGAGCTGAAATAGATCAGCCATGATCTAGCTGAATGGCTTGACAGATTTCCACTTGACCTCTCCCATGGGATTTCTTCACTGAGATATAGTCCTTTACAATGAAATGTTAAATCAGAGCTCCTATTGGCATATAAGATAGAAATTACTGCACCCGGCCAGCACATTATCATTCAGATTTGGGCTGGTGGTTCCAATTGGTACATCTGGTCCAAAAGGTTTGCCTGTGAGCAGTGGAAAAACTCGAGGGAAGGCAAAGAGGGTATTGAAAATTTCAAATGCACTTTCCCATCACTTTGGAGCCACTAAAAGTCAATCGTTATGGCAACATGTGCAGTCCAAATTGACACAGCAGGAGTCCAAGTTGTTGTTCAAAAAAGTTTGTTTCTGGAAATAAAAAGTATCAGCACAACTTGTTGCTGTCACTGTAGCATTGGCGAAGGGTTGATGTAAAAAACAGATACAATATCCTCTTAGCGTTCTAGATAGTTGTACCTATTTCATTGTACATTTCACAATGAAGTTTTTAATTTCACTTTGGGACTTGGGGCTGTAGCTTGTCCCATTACTGTATGTGACACTTCATGGGTAACAAACAATCTGCTGGAGGCGCTCAGCAGGTCGAGCAGCAGCTGTGGGGGTGGGTTTGGATGTTTCGGGTCAAAACCCTGCAACACAGGACTTCATGGGTTTAAAGATGAAACGTGACATTGATGCGTTGTTGGCACAATGAATGTAAAGAGAGACATGCACCCATTGCATTGTATTTCTGGTTATATTTTTATGGAAAAAGAGTTTGTTTTTGGAAATAAAAAGTATCAGCGCTACTTGTGCTTCAGATTTTTCCGTCGCGCCAGGTGCTGCAGGAAACAGAGGCTGTAGTGGATCTGCAGCAGGTCGCAGAGCTTGGACAAGAAGTGCCCGGACAGCGGCCCGGACAGGAGGCCGAGCCCGGGGTCCAGGCGGCCCAGCGGCAGGTCCAGCAGCTTCAGAACTACGAAGCCGACGCAGGAGGCCACTGCCTGCAGCAGGTGCCGCCGAGACACCGCATCGCCCAGGCGGCGCTGAGCCGCCAGCCCGGCCAACACGGCGGCGGCGATGTGGCAGCCCAGGGCCAGCTCGAAGCCGCGGCGGTGGGCCAGCGCCAGGCCGTAGCTGGCGATCGAGGCCGCCTCGACTGCCAGCGCCCTGGGGAGGCGGCGGATCCTCCCGTCCTCCTCTCCCGCCAGCAGGTAGGCGGCCCACACCGGCACCCAGGCGAAGATGGGCAGCGTGAGCCACTGGTCGAGCACGGCCGGGCGCTGGGCCTGCCAGGCGATCCGGGCCCATTGCACCGGCCCGTAGGCCAGCACCATCCAGGCGAACGCGTCCTTGTAGTAGCCGTCGCCGGCCGCCTCCTGCCGCAGCCAGCGCGCCCCCAGCGCCGAGTAGCCCAGGTTGACCAGCGAGTTGGCCGGCATGGCCAGGGAGCGCGGAAGCCAGGCCACCGGCCGCTCGGCGTAGTGCTCGTAGCCCAGCTCGGTCCACACGCCGTCCAGGACGCCGCTGCAGGTGACGGCGATGCACAGGCCGAAGAGCAGCAGGACGTGCAGGAAGGCGCTCCTCTCCGGCGCCCACATCTCTGGCTCTCCTCCCGGCCCTGGGCCCGCTTCCTTCCAGCGGGGGGGGGGGGAGCTGCGATCGGTGCTCCGGGTCAGTTCCCTCCTCCTTCCCGCACCCGGAGCGGCGGCTTCCTGCTCTCTCTCACACACACACACACAAAGTGCTGGAGGAACTCAGCAGGTCAGGCAGTATCTATGGAGGGAAATAAACAGTCAACGTTTCCAGTCCGACACCCTTCATCAGTCCAATAATCGTTGACTGTTTCCCTCCATAGATGCTGCCTGACCTGCTGAGTTCCTCCAGCATTTTAAGATGATATTTATTTATTAGTCACATGTACATCGAAACACACAGTGAAAAGCATCTTTTCGTGTTACTGAGAATGTGCTGGGGGCAGCCCGCAAGTGTCGCCACTCTTCCGGCGCCAACCTAGCATGCCCACAGCTCCTAACCTGTACGTCTTTGGAATGTGGGAGGAAACCAGAGCACCCGGAGGAAACCCACACAGACATGGAGAGAACGTACAAACTCCTTACAGACAGCATGGGAATTGAACCCAGGTCGCTGGCACTGTAATAGTGTTATGCTGACCCCACTACACTACCGTACCGTGTGTGTGTGTTGCTCCAGATTCCAGCATCTGCGGAATCTCTTGTGTCTCCTTCCTGCTGCCAACTGTGTCAGAGTCTTGCTAAGGTGGCCAAGTTTAGCAAGACACAGTTCTGACACTGTCCTGTGGTGCAAGCAGCTTTTAGATTGATGGAGTTATACAGCACGGAAACAGGCCCTTCTGCTCAACTCCTCCATGCTGACCAAGATGCCTGTGGGGACACATGAGACTGCAGATGCTGGAACCTGGAGCAAAAAACAAGGTGCTGGAGGAACTCAGTGGGTCAGGCAGCATCCGTAGAGGGAAATGGACAGTCAACGTTTCAGGTTGAGACCCTATGTTTGGACTTCCAAATGAAGGGTCTTGACCCACAATGTCAGCTGTCCATTTCCCTCTACAGATGCTGCTTGGCCCACTGAGTTCCTCCAACATCTCGTCTTTTTTTGCTTCAGATGCCTATCTACACTAATCCAATTTGTCTGCATTTGACCCACATCCTTCTGGTCTGATGATTCCTTTCCCTCTACAGATGCTGCTTGACCCGCTGAGTTCCTCCAGCATATTGTTTGTTGCTCCAGCTTCCAGCATCTGCAGTCTCGTGTATCTCCCTTGAAACCTTTCCCATCCATGCACCTGTCCAAATATCTTCCAATGTCTCTTTTGCCACAGTCATAGAGCACAGAAGCAAGCCCTTCAGCCCAGCATGTCCATGGCAACTCACAATTGCCCATCATACTAATTCCATTTTCCTGCATTTGGCCTGCAGCCTTCTATGCCTTGATGAAGATGTGCTCATGAAGTTGTTGTGAGAGTCTCTCCCTCCACCATCCCTCATGCAATGTGTTCCAGATTCCATCTCCCAATGTCCAATTCCAGAGAATTGAGCACAGAATTCAAGGCTGGCACTTCCCTGCAACACCAAATGAGTGCTGAAGAGTTGGAAGTGGTGTCTCATGAATGAGCTGTTAAACTGAGTCCCTGTCTACTTTTGTAGATGAAGTACTAAAAAATCCTCCCTACCAGCACACTTGGGTTTTCCACTGATGCCCCAGAGGAGCAAACACTAGTATTTTGAAAAAAGAAAACTAAATTAAATCAAATACAATATTTTTTATTACAAATTGCAGACTATTGGTTTAAAACAAACCATGCTTTATTTTAAAGAAGAACAAGGAAGTTGGTTTCTCATTGAGTGTTCTCTCTCAATCAACATTGCAAATAATCAAATATCAGATCACCATCAATTATTATTTGTGCAAATTTCAGAGCACAATTGGCATGTTTCCTACATTGCAAATGACAATGCTTCAAAAGATACCTTATAGCCACAGGGTGTTTTGGGATGGAATGTGTTGTAGCAGAGCAGGTCATCTGTCTTTCTCTCTTATTTTCCTCTCTCTCACTGACGTAACTTCTCTATCGTTAAAAAGGAGGCATTGAAGAAAGTACAGCAATCTCCTCCCTTGCCTCCCACAACAGCGTGGGAGGCAAGAGAGGAGACTGCTAAGGCTTTGATAGGAATCTTCTCTGGCCACTGAAGAGTTGCCAGATGACTGGAGGAACAACAAATGAGATACCTTTATCTAGGAATGGCAGTAGGGATAAGCTAGATAATTGCAGCCAGGGAATTTTTAGAAAAGAATTTGAGCGATAAGATTAGCCTCTAGATGGAGAGGGAGGGCTTGATCAGGGTGAGTGAATTAAGGTGAGATCCCGTCTGACTAACTTGACTGAATTTTTTGAAGAGGTGACTAAGCATGCTAATGAGGGGAAGTGTAGTTGATGTATTCATGCATGAACTATGTTGGCAAGGTCCCACATGGGATACTGGTCCAAAAGGTAAAAACCCATGGGGATTGAGGGCAATTAAACAAATGGGATCCAACATTGGTTTGGTGATAGTGGAGGGTTGATTTTGCAACACCTGCTTCAAAAGGGCATCTATAGTACCAATGCCCAAGAAGAGTATGGTGACCTGCCACAATGATTACCATCCAGTAGCACTTAGATCCAACAGAATGAAGTGCTTCGAGAGATTGGTTATGGTGCGAATCAACTTCAGCCTCAGAAATGACCTGGATCCCCTTCAATTTGCCTATCGCCACAACAGGTCAGCAGCAGATGCTATCCCACTGGTGCTGAACTCTGTTATGGACAATCTGGACAAGAGTAATGCATATGTCAGGCTGCTGTTCATTGACTAAAGTTTGGCATTCAACACAGACATCCCCTCCAAACTTATCACCAGGCTGCAAGACCTGGGTCTCTGTAATTCCCTTTGCAACCGGATCCGTGAGTTCCTCATCAGCAGACCTCAATCAGTACGGATCGGTAACAACATCTCTGTTGACCGTCAACGCAAGTGCACCTCAAGGATGAATGCAACCAAAGAGCTAGTCGTTGACTTCAGAAAGGGGAAGTTGGGAGACCACGTGCCAGTTCTCATTGGCAGGTCGGAGGTGGAGAGAGTAAGCAGCTTCAAATTCCTGGGCGTTAACATCTTGGATGACCTGTCCTGGGCCCAGCACATAGATGCAATCACAAAGAAGGTGCACCAGCACCTTCACTTTCTTCGAAGCCAAAGGAGATTTGGCATGTCACCAAATACTCCAACAAGCTTCTACAGATGTACTGTTGAAAGTATCCTGACTCGTTGCGTCACAGCCTGGTACGGTAGCGTAGTAGTTAGCATGACGCTATTATAGCGCCAGCGATCGGGGGTCAATTCCTGTCACTGTCTTTAAGGAGTTTGTACATTCTCCTGGTGTCTGTGTGGGTTTCCTCCGGGTGTATCGGTTTCCTCCCACATTCCAAAGACATATGGGTAGTATAACATGGGTTTAAATGGGTGGCGCGGACTTGTTGGGCCGGAAGAGCCTATTACCATGCTGGATAAATAAAGTTTTTATACAGGAATGCAAGAGGCCGCAGAGAGCAGTGGACACAGCCCTCCCCACCATTGACAGCATCTATAGGACGCGCTGCCTCAAGAAGGCAGCATCTATCATCAATCTATGCCCAGATTCCACGTCATGCCCTCTTCTCGCTGCTACCATCAGGCAGGAGGTACAGAAGCCTGAAATCCCACAATGCCAGGTTCAAAAACAGCTACTTTCCTATAACCATCAGGTTCTTGAATCAAACTGCACAACCCTAATCCTACCTCAGCAACGGACCACTACAGACCACCTATTGCAATTCCACCTATTGACTTGTCTCTGATTGTTTTCTTTGCACTAATGTCTTGGTTTGCACAATCTTTATTTTCTTTTCACTGTCTTGTATAACTTATGTTTAATTTATGTATAATTTATGTTTTGTTTGTTGTCTGAATCTACATGCTTGTTATTGCTGCTGCGAGTTTTTCAATGTACCTGTACCTCACCATGCTTGTGCACATGACAATAAACTTGATTTGACTTGACTTGAACAGCAAAGAGAGTCTGTGAAAGATTAAGAAAGAAGGAAGAATTAGAATGTGAGATAAAGATGGCTACAAATGTAAAAACAGATGAAAAGAATTTCTACAGGTATTTTTAAAAGAAAATAATTAACAAAGTGAGTTTTGGTCCATGGAAAGTGTGTCGGGGATTTAATTACACAAAATAACGAAATGGCAGATGAATTAAATAGGTATTTTATATTGGTCTACCCTATAGAGGATACAGCATCCCAGAAATAATGATAAATTGGGAATTCAGAGGAAGAAGCTCAGGAAACTTCTAATCATCAGAGAAGCAATACTGAGCAAATTGTTGGAGCTGCAGGCCATCAAGTTCCTGAGTTCTGATGAACTTTATCCTTGGATCTCAAAAATGTAGCTGGTGAAACACTTGATTTATAGTCTTCCAAAATTTCCCAGGTTTGGTGAAGATACCAATAGTTTGGAAAATTGCAAATGCAACTCCTATTTTCAAAAAGGAAGCCAGAAAGTAGAAAAATACAGCCATTTTTCTTAACATCTGTCAAAGGGAAAATGTTAGAAGTTATCATCACAGGCATTAGAATGGCACAGGGCATTTAGAAAAATTCAAGGTAATCAGGCAAAGTCAAGATGGTTTTGTGGAAGAGAAATCATGTTTAACTGATTTATTGAAGTTCTTTGGAGAAGTAATATGTGCTCTGGATAAAGTGGATCTACATTATTTAGAAGGTATTGATAAGGTGCCACATCAAAGCAACTGCAGAAAAGAAAAGTTCAAAATGCAGTAGGTAACATAAACAGAAGATTGGCTGGTTAACAAGAAATGAAGAGTAGACATAAATGTGTCTTTTTCTGGAAGACAAGTATGATACAGAATTTTGACTCGATAATTGTGCCATGGAGTCATAGAGACATACAGCCCAACAAGTCCACACTGACCATCAACTGTTTACGTAACCCTACATTAATCCCATTTTTACTTTCCCCACATTGTCATCAACTCCCCCCCTCCCCCCCACCCCAACAAAAGTCTATCATTCACCACATGGAGGTCACCTACACGGTCACAGGGAGAATGTGCAAACTACATACAGATAGCATGAGAGGTCAGGATTGTACCCGGGTATCTAGTGCTATGAGGCAGTGGCTCCACTAGCGGTGCCACAGTGCTGTTTTTTAATTTTTAAAAAATTAACCATAACCATTTTATTCTCCCCACATTCCCATCACCTCTCTCTCAGATATTACAATCACCTACACACAAGGGACAATTTTAACCTACCAACCACCACATTTTTGGGATGGGAGGAAACCAGAGCAACCCGGGGAAACCTAAAGGAAAGGTTCCATACAGACAGCACCAGAGGTCACGATTGAACCAAGGTCACTGGAAATGTATGCCATTTGTGCTCTGTCACACTGGCCAATCAAGTACTATCACAGGAAATCCTGGAGTAACGTTAATCATTAATAAGAAAGTAGTGAATACAGATCCTGCCCAGACCCAAGAGTGATAGTAAAGGACATTCAATCAAACAGATGATTGACATTCCCAATATCTGCCATTTGGCAATCTGATCTAACAGACCAATTCATGCATGTGGTGTACATCTCCTCACTTTGGTTTAAATTGTTATCTGTGTCTCCCTGATAATATTTTTCAAAGGCAAAGTTGAATTTATTGTCATATGCACAAGTACATATATGCACAGGTGCAATGAAAAACTTACCTGCAGCAGCATCACAGGCACATAGCATCATATAAGCAGCATTCACAAAGAAAACATAAATTAAATATAAATTATACACAATTTTTACAAGAAAACACAATTAGAATGAAAAAATGCCCATTTTAGTGCAGAATGGTCATAGTGTTGTTACAACTCTAGTGATTAGGGTTTTGCTGGTTGGTTCAAGAACCAAATGTTTGAAGGGAAGTAGCTGTTCTTGAACCTGGCAGTGTGTGATTTCAGGCTTCTGTGCCTCTTGCCCAATGGTTGCTGTGAAAAGTTGGCATGGGCCGGATGGTGAGAATCTTTGATGATAGATGTTGCCTTCTTGAGGCAGCGCCTCCCGTAGATACTACTGTTTGTGGGGAGGGATGTGCCCGTGATGTATTGGGAAGAGTCCACTACTCTCTTCTTACTTGCCTGTGCATTCAAATTGCCGTACCAGACCATGATGCAACCAGTCAGGATACTTTCAACAGTACATCTATAGAAGTTTGTTTGAGTGTTTGATGACAAGCCGAACTTCCTTAACCTAAGAAAGTAAAGACGCTAGCGTGCTTTCCTTATGATTGCATCTATATGCTGGTCCCAGGACAGGTCATCCGATATGTTTACGCCCAGGAACTTAATGCTGCTGACTCTATCCACCGTTGATCCCCCAATGTAGACTGGTGCATGTTCGTCCTCCTTCCCCTTCCTGAAGTCACAATCAGCCTTTAGTTTTGCTGCTGTTGAGCGAGAGGTTGTTTTTGTCGCACCACTCAACCAGGTGACCAATCTCGTTCCAGTGAGCTGACTCATCGCCACATGTGATTCGTCCAACCACAGTAGTGTCGGCAAATTTGAAGATGGCATTGGAGATGTGCTTGGCCACACAGTCACATGTGTATAGAGAGTAGAGCGGGGGCTAAGCAGGCAGCCCCCTGCTCTACTCTATACTGTGAGCACAAAGTGACTGCTAAGTTACAAACACTGCAAACAGTTACTACACTTCAAGGATGTTTCATTGGGATTAAAGCAGATAAGAATGGAAACATTCAGCAGATCAGACAGCATCTGTGAAGATTTAGATTTTCAGATCAATGACCATTCATCAGAATTCAAAGAAGCGAGATATCTTTAGCCATGCTTATAGGCAGTCTGACAAACAAAAAGAAATGGAGACACATGACACTGCAGATGCTGGAATCTGGAGCAACATTGAAGATGCTGGAGAAACTCAGTAGGTCAGGCAGTATCTATGGAGGGAAGTAGACAGCTGACATTTCAGGTGGAGACCCTTCATCTAGACCGAAAGATAAATGGGAGATAGCCATACAAAAAGGTGGAGGGAAGGGGTGGAACAAGACCTAGCAAGTGGTAGGTGGATCCAGGTGAGGAGGGGATAGTGGAAGTGTCTGTAAAGGAGTGGAAAGCAGAAGTGATTAAATGACTGAAAAGGAAAATAAAAATTACCGTGTCCAAAAATAAAACATAAAATGATGGAAATATGCAGCAAATCAACTAGTATCTGCAGAGAGAGAAAAGTTAATGTTTTTTTGTTGTTGACTTCCATCAGGAAATGTTAACTATTTTTCTCTCTCCGTAAATACTTCCTGTGATTAAATGATAGCAGGGATGGTGGTGTATGAGAGGTTGATTGTGGGCAAAAAAAAAGCAAATGATGATTCAGAGGAGATGTAAGTGACAACAGCAAAAGTGTTTGGGCAACAGCAAAAAGCAACATAGCTTCGTCACTTCTTTAAAAAAGTGTTTAATAATTTTTAGAAGATATTATAGTAAAACCCTAGCTATTTCCAAGAGGCATGTGATCTGCCTCACACTTTCTTATGGGTTGGATCCCACCCCCCACCCCCTCCAAAAGTTGACATCTTCTGGCTGCACAGGAGCAGGCGGCGTTATTTATCGGAGTAGTGATCAGTTTGCTCAGGAAAGGGTTTTGTTTCGGTAAGGGGTAGGGGTGTTAAATGCGAGCCGCTGACAACAGTTTTGGTTGTGGCTGTGATTTTATGTAAGTGTTGAAGCAAGGGGCATCTTCCACTTCCAGTTCAGAGGGGTGAGGAGCGGCTGGTCAGCAAGGAGGAGGCTGCACTGCAGCGTGTGGTGTTGATGTCGGGCCGGGGCTGCCGTTAATCCACTGGAGGGAGCCGAGCCGATGAGAGGGAGAGGGAGCGGCGGCGGCGGCAGCAGCAGCGAGTGAGCGGAGCTGGAGGCGGCGCGATGCGGGAGCTCGGCCGCTGTCAGCCAGGCCCTGGGCCGGGACCACTGCTGCGGTTCCTGGGCCGCCGGGCGCTGAGCGGCGACCGCTTCCTCAAGGAGGGCTTCCAGCGCCAGCGGCTGTCGGGCTGCAGGAATCTCTTCAAGAAGGACCTGCTCGGCCACTTCGGCTGCGTCAACGCCATCGAGTTCAGCGGCGGCGCTGGCGAGCTGCTGGTGTCCGGTAAGAAGTGGGGGGCCGTGGGCCGGGCGAGGCCGGGTTGGGGAATGGAGCCGGACAGCCGCCTGTTTACATAGACGACGCGCCCTGTTGTTATGGATACGTACTCCCCCTCCACCCTTCTTCCCCTCCACCCTTCTGGAGGGGTCCTGCCTGCCATCTTCCCCCCTCCCCCCCCCCCCCCCCGCCTTGGGCTACCAGAAATCGAGGCCGTGGTCTGATGAAGCGCTGCAGGCCGCAGCCCAGCCTCCCACACTTTCCTGTCACCCTTGCCCCTGCCTCTGATCCAGGAGTGGCTGCACTTGTGTTTTCGTTAAAATCCCAGATGTTAACCTCCCACTTCATGTTCATGTCCTTGCAGAGACTGTTTAGGCAGAATTGGTCAACAGGTTGGGGGCATCCAGTGTTTTAAATTCCTTGCTGATATCTATCTTCTCACAGGGTAGCAAGGGAAGGGAAAAGGATTCAGTTTATAGTATTACGCTGTCTGCCTGTAGCCCCGGGCTGTCGATGCAAAACTCAACTTACGTTTGAACATCCTAGGACTAGATAGGAGCACAATTAGACAATATTTGATGTTGAACAACATGAGGGTGGATGGTCAACAACTTGGTCAAAGAGGTGCTTGTTCAGGAGGGTTCAAAACGGGAGAGGGGTAGAGCAGCACAGAGGTTGAAGGAGGTAAATCCAGCATCAAAATAAAGACACAGCTGCAATGATGGAGCATTAAAACTGAGGATGTTCAATGGGTCTGAACCCAGTAACGGATCTTGAGTGGTGGCGGGGATGAAGAATGAAAGGCTGTTGTTGCAAACAGTCTGCTGGAGGAACTCAGCGGGCCACGCAGCATCTCTGGGAGGAAAAGAATTGTCGACATTTCAAGTTGAAATCCTGCATTAGGATTCCTTTCCTCCCATAGATGCTACTCGACCCGCTGATGTCCTCCAGCAGATTGTTGCTCCAGATTCCAGCATCTGCAGTCTCTCCAAAGTCTCCAAAGGCTGGAGTTGTTGGACTAGATGAGGTTAGAAACACAGAGACTATGAAAGAATTTTATTAAAAATTTGACCATTTTAATATACAGCCAGTTTAGATCAGCAAACACAAAACACTGATAGATAATGGGGAGGGTGTGAGTAATGATAGGGGGATCAGAGTTTTGCGAAAAAGCTCATGGTTCACTTAACAATAAATTGCTAATGTAATCTGATCCTTCAAAGGGGATTTTAATTTAGCATTTCATAACTATGTTATTTCTACAACATAGATTCTAATGTTAACAGGTACATGGATAGCAAAGGTTCAGAAAGATGTGGGCCAAACACTGGCTAATGGGACTAGCTTAGATGGGCATCTTGGTCGGCATAGACAAGTTGGGCCAAAGGGCCTATTTCCATGCTGTATGACTCAATGTTTTTAAATATTGGCAAGTTGTAGCAGTGTTTTTTTTTTTGGTGGTAAATCTTCAGCCACAATATACCAGTGGTGAAAGGAATGAATGTTTACAGTAATGGATAGGGTGCAGTTCAAGCAGGTTGGTTTACATTGGATGATGTAGTTTTGGAGCTCTAAGTGGAAATAGTATATCAACTCCCTTTACAATATTGAAAAGACTTTAGAATTCAAAGTGAGCCAATTGCCTTAAAATACAGTATCTGACTTATAGTCACAGTATTTATGTGGCTGATCTATTAAGTACATTGTGATTCTCAATATGAATCATGAAGATTTAGTGATTGGTAATGCTTTTGGAAGTCAGGGCAAGTCTGATGTAGGTGAAGGCTTCCTAACACTTGTATTACACAGTTGTCCCGTACCACTTATCGGCCAAGGCAGAATTGTTGTCTAGGTCCTGTTACATGAGGGAAGGTACTGAATCATTATTTGTGAATAGAATTAAAAATACATTCATTAGCAGATATCTGCACTGCTGACATTGGGACTGATAGAAGGTCATTAATGTGGTAGAAGATGGCTGGGTCAATGACATAGCCCTGAGGAACTCTGACTGTGATTGCAGAGATGGCCTGCTGTCAAAATGATTGATCTCCAAATACCACAACCATCTTCTTTACTTCTACATATGACCGCAATTAATGTAGAGTTCCCTGCACTCCTCCCCCACATTCCCCCCACCTCCCACTCCCAAACACCAAAATTCCAACTGACTTTAGTTTTACAAAGGCTCTTTGATCCCATTCTCAGTGGAATGTTGCCGTTGTGTTCTGTCAGTCTTGTCTATCCTCTGGAATCCAGCTCTTTTATCAATACTTGGTCCAAATCTGTTATGATGGTTGGAACTGAGTGGTCTTGGCAGAACCCAAACTGATCACCTCTCACTAGGAGTGTGTTGCAAATCTCCATCACATTGAATAATGTTCATAATTTCAATCCTATATATCCCAGCTCAAATTTTGAGTTCTGGCCATGAGAAAATAGTTTTCTTCATGTACTTTTTTTTTTCCCCCCACTTACTTCCTTGTCTCCTTCTACCTTTCACCCAACTGCCCCTGTCTCCCAACTCCACTCTTGCCCCCCTACCCCCAGCCCCCATCCTGGCTCCTTCTGCCCATCATCCTTCTGTCCACCTATCACCTACTGGCCTCTGTCTCACCCCATCACTCTCCTCTTTATCCTGGCTATCCTCTCTCTCTGCTCTCAGTCCTGATACAGGGCTTCAACCTGAAACATTGACAATTCCTTTCCGCCCACAGATGCTGCTCAGTTTGCTGAGTTCCTCCAGCAGATTTTTTTTTTTGCTCCAGATTCCAGCATCTGCCATCTCTTGTCTCTATGTGAAAAAGTTTCTTTGTATCGACAGTATTGATCCCCTTAATAACTTTAGTACTTAAAATGTTGAGGGGTGAACAAGTCAAAACTGAGAGGAATGCAAACCAGCTTTTGAGTCTTTTCTTATAATTTAACCATTTAAACCCTGTCATTATTTTGGTGAAGTGAATTAGTACTTTATCCCTTTACAAAGCCATTGTATCTTTCCTGAAGTTTATTTTCCAAAATGGTATGCAGTACTCTACGGTAAAACATTTATATCATATGCTCGTTCCAGTGTTCAAACCTTCTTGAGGTAAAACCCAAGATTTTTTTTTGTATTTATATAGCTTTCAGTTATTTCTGCATTTATATCTAAAACAATCAAATGTACCCAAAATTCTTGATTGTTAGCTCCTTTTTTTTTGAGGGGAAGTGATATTCCTGCTGGAAAGAAAATGAAAGAGCTTTCGTGGCCTGTTGGGGCAGGCAATGCAGTTGGGCTCCGAAAGACAAAACTGATGGCAAGAGCACAATTCTAAGAGAAAGTTGTCTGCAGAACTTGCTCTCTCTGCCACTTTTGAGCCAGAGAATCATACAGCATGGAAACAGGCCCTTCAGCCCACTGAGTCCCCACTAACCATCAAGCCCCATTTGCACTCGTCCCATTTTGTTTTCTCCACATTTCTGTCAACTCCTCACATATTCTACCACTTAGCTGCACGCTGGTGGAAATTTACAGTGGTCAATTAATCTATAAACTTGCACACCTTTGGAATGTAGGAGGAAACTGGAGTACCCACACAGTTACGGGGGAACACACAAACTCCACATAGACAGCACCAGAGGTCGAGATTGAACCTGGTCACTGGAACTGTGAGACAGCAGCAGCTCTGCTGACTGTTCTGCTCTGCTGACTGTTCTACTCTGCTGCCCTCAACACTGAAACAGGACAGCTTGAATACAATAAAATTGAAGTTGATCAACTTTCATCAGTTGAGTTTATGATGGCTACCTTTGGATATCTTGTTAAAATTTATTTTTAGTAAACAAGTGTACAAATTGAAATCTGTATTGTTTATATGTTTATTCTCAAAAATGTTGGTCTTTATGTCTAATAATACTTCAGAATATGGTATGTTATTAAATTTGAAAGTTATTTCCCAGGATGGTTTCCAGCAGCAACTTCCATTCATGCAGCACCCTTAAAGTAGCAAAACCTCGAGTCACATCAGGAAAGCGTTATCAAACAAAGCTTGGTGCTGAGCAATACAAGGATGTAATATAGGCTACATGATACATGTCTAAAATCTTGAGTGAATTCTAGAGTTTATGGGCCTAGATCTTGAATCCACAATTCCCACTGGTGGCGTAATTAAATTTGGGGATAATCAAGTGACCAGCAAGAGTGGGCATTTTTAAAATTGGTGTTTGGTTAAGCAATACCTTGATGTAGATCCACAAATGTGAGATAATGTTTGAATGTGACCTGTCGTGAGTTATAATCTGGACCAGAGTTTTGGGTGACAGAAAATAAAATGAGTGAGGCTGGCCTGGGGCTGACTGGAATAATCAAATCTATTGGTAATGTATGATTGATGGTTTCAGCAGATAAGATGAGGCAGAGTTGAACAAAGTTTTATGAAGGTGGAAATAAGTGATTTCACTGATGGCATTAATATGTGTTCCAAAACTTATTTTGGTTCTAATGTGCACTTCTCTCTTCAATGTATGGTATTTAGTGGAGGATTTATTTTCTGTCTCCCCATTGCAAGATATTCTGTGCTTTTGTGGTGGTGATGTATTCTTTGAATAATTAGTTGAAATTGAAAATGATTAGAAAGCAATGGGTCAGAAAGCTATTTGTTACCTCATGGTTAAATCCTTAAAAAAAAATTCGCAGACTGCTTCAATTTCCAGGTGTAATCTGATCCTCAATTCCAGCCCACTGACACATTGCTTAATCTTTCCACTGCTCCAATGTTTCTAGATTGTTGATTTGAGGTTTTGTATTGAATGAGCAGAACTTTCCTCCAACTAAATATTTAGAAGACCAAACCAATTATCTTCAATCCAATTATGAACTCCGTTCCCTGGCTACTGACTGATTCCTCTTGTTGGCAACTGTCCAAAACTGAACTGGACCATTCCAATTCCCTTCTTGCAACTCTTTGGCTTCCCTCCTTTTAAAATGCTCCTTAAAAATTTGACCAAAATTTTATTTATCTGTTATAATATTTCCTATTTGGCTTGGTGTTAAACTATGCTGGAAAATGTTCCTGTATATCATCTTAGCAGTATACTGTTTTGAAAAGCAAAGTACTGTATGTGCTGGAAATCTGAAATAGAACAGAAAATGCTGGAAACATTGAACAGCGATATGGAGAAAGTATCTGAGTTAATATTTCAGTTCATCCACTCAAAATTGTGCTGAGACCTCCATCTCTGAATGTGGCAGTTGAATGTAGATTGTTGTTGAGAGTCTTAGACTAGACAGAGAACTATCAAATACTTCAGCTTATGGGTGTGTCTGGGTCCATGCAATTAGAATTAATCAGGGCCAGCATGAAGGGGGTGGGAGACATGGCTTCAGGAGATCTAAATTAGATACTGTTTTGAAATAATCTGTACTGTGTGTCTGACACTCAAAAGTAGGGCAAGGACAAGAAAGTAGCTGAAGCTCTTCCAAGACTTGCTTTTATTCCCTCTTACATTCTTGGGATACTTTCTCTTTTCTGGTACAATTATTACATGATGATGGACCTTGAAGAGTGAGTTAGCAATTGCATCTAAAGAGGCAGATTAGTGCGCCACTTTTGATAACCACAGCCTGACAAGGAGGGGTGAACGGGAAGAGGTCTAATTTGATGAGGCTTTGGGGATGTGGTAAGAATGGCATGCACTAACATAGTGATAGATCTATTAATGATACTGAAAGGCCATCCTGCAACTAGTTTTATATAACTTTCTCTCTGTACCTTTTAACCATGGGAGGTTTACTTTTTTTTTGGAAATGTACAATTTACAGCTGGAATTATGCTGGCTGGAAAAATGCATGGGATTAAAACAGCATGCCGAAAGTTTTCTTAATGTGGCAGATTAGACGTTTTTGTTACATACTTTTTAAGTGTTTAGGATGTTTTTGCACGTGAATTTAATTCTGTCCTTCTGTTTCATAATTATCATCTTGCTTAGAAGAGTGATGTGATTATTGAGGCAATGGATCTGAAGATAGTTGTTCTTCTTAAAAAAAAAAGTTACCTGTCAGCCACAGGTGAAGTTGTATTTTCCCCATTTATAAATATAGAATAACTGACAAACTTGAAGAATTTATTATTCCATGCGATCTTTTGCATATTCTGTATGATGGTACAAATGTTGATGTATTTTGTTTTCTTGTTTCCTGATATATGTGTGCCCTGTCATTTTAAAACTATCTTTAGAATTGTTTGACTTTGTGGAATATCTACAGTGAAACTCCATTAATCTGACATGCTGGGGATTTTGGTGCTGGAATGGCAGATTTTCCGGTCTATTGGATACTATTCCAGTTAATACTCCAACAGACTTTTGATTCACCTTTTTAGATGCTACACAGTGGTAAAATAAATTTTCCAGTAGACTGGTAAATTTAAAGGGAGCCCGGAAACCAGAGGCTCTAATATGTTAATAGGAGTGCAGGAAGCATCAAAATTTCCAAACAATCGGATAGTGACTTATCGGAGATTTACTGTGTACTGTATATTAATGTTCGTATGCCTAATTCATTACAAGATAATTACTGGTGTCTAATGACTGCACTTTAATAATTGTGTATCAGAATGCTTTCTCATTTTCTGTTTCCAACTCTCTTAATATTGGAAATGCATTCTGCCTATGTAACCTACCTAAGCATCTCAATTTTAATCGTCTCTATTAAACTTAAGATTATCAGGATCATCCTTGCAGCTCTGGCCTCGAACACTTAAGTCCCTTGCATCTGATACTGTTCTTGTCAGTTTATTCTGCAGCCTTTCATTTTATTCCGTGCACCAGACAAGGCCTAACCAGTGACATGTAAAAGCTTATTTGTTTTTCATATTTGTGCACGATACCTTGTATCTCAATAATTTACTAATATCTTCTTGAGAGTGACTGCATTTCTAGGTTTTGTGCCATCTGTGAGCTTTGAGACTTCAAACTCTTTAAAACTTAATGATCCGTATATTTTTTTTATAAAATGAAGTCCTAGCACTAACCTCTGGTACGCCTTCCTCTGATCTGAAAAAATTACCTTTTACCATTGCTGTCTGCTTTATAATCTTTCTGCCAAATTGTGCTGCAATTGTGTGAAGTTATCAATTATGCTATTACACACCTTGAAAGTTCATATAACAACAAACGCCGCCACCTTCCATGTTATTTCATGATAGAACTTCGTGATTTTTGTCAGGCAATGTTTGCTTTTAACAAATTTCCTCAGTGACAATATTTTTCATGAATGTTTCCCTTCTGCTCATTGGACTGATTGCTCTGTAGATACAGGCCATCCCCAGATAATGAATAGGTTTGGTTTTTACAGACATCCTTAAGTAGATTTTGTCTATGCCGGAAAATACACAAAAATCACTCTGTGGAAACCATACCTCCATAGTATTGTAATGAATGGCATCAAAAACACATATAATTGATAAGAAAGAACAATTACTCAAAGTGGAGAGAAAAAGAGGAATCTAGTTTTGCCATTCATAGGAATGAATGTATGTACGTACATCGGACTTTTGAATTTAATTATATTATGGGAGCTCGTTCGTACCTACAGGTGTCCATGGGTTGGGCGTTCATAACCTGGGGATGGCCTGTATTGGGATTAACCCTCTACTCTTTTTAATGACTATTTAACATTTGTAATTTTATGGTTCTATGGCAAAACTCCCACATCTGGACAGAATTAAGAACTTCTGCTATCTCCATCTTTTGGTTTCAGTGCAATATAATAGAAAGATTTTTTGGTATAGGAGCAATTTCTTTGATTCAGTGGTGTTAGTTGCTGCAATAGTTGTTTTCCAAGCTAAGTACATTCTGGACTGGGCTTGCATTGCCTAGTATCTGCTTATACGGCGTCATGACAAAAGATTGTAGCTAAAGTACCTCACAGTGATATGAATTGAGTATTCATGTATTTGTTTCCATGTGCCTCTCCAAATATTTTGTTCTGAAGTATTTCACAGTAATACCTCATTAGATAGGTTTGATGTGGAAGGCAGTGTTGATTTATATTTCATGCAAGGAGAGGAGGAAATGTGATCAAGCTCTGCAAATTCATCCACTAAAACTTTGATTACATAATATTACAAATAGATGAGCAACTCATACTACATTTGTAAGCTAACTTGCTTGGCTAAAGAAAATTACCAATAACCAAATCCAGTACTTGCCACTAACACCAGCTAAAGTTTAAGAAAATCTTCAACTAGGCCAAATTTTCAGTGCTTACATTTTCAGTAGCATTGGAATCAGTCTATAGAATAGTTCTTTGAAAGAACAGGCACAGATGTAATGGACAGAATTGCTGCTTCCTGTATTGCATGATTCCATAATTTACTTTTATCACCTTATTGATGACCAGAAAGGAAGGCCAGCTCAAGTATGGAGTGTTGCTCATTCCCTAACACTGTGTGGGATTTACTGATGACAAAATATTATTATTCTGTGTATACAAATAATATATTAATTATTCTTTATCGTCTTTGGTTTCTTGTGTGTGTTTTTTTTGTGGGGGCAGGTGGGGTAGTGGTTGGGATTGGTGATAAAGAACACCAATGGCCAACTCATTAACTTATTGGCAGTTTTTTGTGATCGTAGGCACTGATATCCAGAATAAGCCCAGACTTGCCTCATCGACATGCCAATTGCAAGAACTTGTTAAACAAAGGCAGTCAGATTCCCAGCAGCTGGGCCCAGTGGCATTTCTTCACACAAATCCCATCACAGCGAGAACTCACCTCACTTATGGAATAGCTTAAAAAGAGTCTCTGACAGGAGGAGAAACCATATCCCCAACCTTAAATAGTTCCCAAGCATTACATTTATTTTAAATGGTTTCTGTATTTATGAATAATTCAAAGATGTTAATTAAAGAAGATAGATATAAGTGAAAATACAATTGCTTTGAAAATCAGTTTAAAACAATTGAATAAATTCAGAAATTTTAAAAGAAGATTCTTCATCCCTTGCAAACGATCTTCCCCACTGTAATTGATGGAGAGAACTCCTTGTCCATACTAGTACAGGTATTTTGAGTGTGTTCCTTGCAACAATATGCTCTGCTGAATCCATGAGGAGTCGATTGAAGTGTTATTGCCGGAGTGCTGATTTATCTTTGATTTGGATATTTTTAATATGTAAAATACTTTTTAAAAAAAAGCCTTTTTATGTTCATTCACTATATGGCCACTCAGTGCTGAGAGGTGAGGCTTAATCTCCATGCTGACTAGCACCGTGAATGCAGACTATTGCTGGGGACTGGAAATAGCTGCTCCATATGACTAGAAGCTGTGGTCTCTTCACCTCCTGTTTGATCTGATGGAAGCTGCTGTCTGCGCTTCTCTTCATTTTGCTGCACAGCTCTCCCCAGGCTGTAGGTGTCTCTTTGTAATAAACACAACATTGGTCACTGGTATTTGAGCTTGCTAACATGGCAAAACCTCTGGGCTGAGAAGAAATGTACAGCCAAAGATAGGAGATGCAGCAATTTCCATCACATCCGACATGTGGTGATGAGAGGGACCATAGGACCCGTGTGGTCTGTCAGCACATGGAGCAAGCGCTGCCATTCCCTAGCAAAGGCCAGCACCCACTGGGTAAATGCAAGAATGCCAATGTCGAGTTCTGATATTTATGCAGAGAGCAAACATTACATAGTGACTGTGCTTCAAAATTATTTTTGAAGTCCCTTGAGGTCATGAAAAGTATATTTCATTCCAACCTTCCTTTCTACTGACTTGTATAAGTAACCTTAACTATTTAAAGTGATCAAAGGTGAACTGTACAGTTGTATGACTGAAGAGTAATTTGTAAAATTGTTTATGACAGGTGGAGATGATCGCCGCGTATTGTTGTGGCATGTTGATAAAGCTATTCATTCAAAAGCTAAGCCTACCCAATTGAAAGGTGAACATCTATCCAACATTTTCTGCTTGGCATTTGACAGCACAAATACCCATCTGTTTTCTGGAGGTAAGAAACTATGTGTGCAACATAATGATCCATCACTTAAACAATGATTTCTTTGAACATCAAGCAAAATCACATGGCTTGCTAAAATATTACAGTCAACATTCACTTTATATTTAAACTTGTATTACAAATTAAGAACTTAAATTTGTGGATATTTAGTGTTCATTTCTTGGTTACCTCTAAATGCTGTGCTTAAACTGGTTTGAAATCATTCAGGAGGCTATTTAACAAAGATGAGCATGCCTGCATTTTCCTGCTCTATCTAGGTACAGGTTAATGAAACAATTCTTTTAATTTTTATCAAAGAAGGGAAGGGAACTTGTTTAACAAAACATCCAATGGCCTTGTGTTGAGCAAGATACTGAATGTTGGGCTAACCAGGCAGCAACATAAGCAAACTGCAGTTTTGATTAAATTTTAAGCAAGTACTTGTCCCAGGTAGAAATATTGGAACTGATCCTTAACTCACTAGGATTCTTTTGCAGAAGTAGCACTTGATCAAATATATTTAATTAATATTTCAGATAAACTAATTAATTCCAAGCATAAACAGCATATATTCAATAAATGGATTCCTCTGCCTTATTTCCAGATTGGTATGCAATGAGTCAATAGTTGAGGCTATACAGTGATGGAAGTATATCGTACATAAATTAGCATAGGCAGTGTATAATACAGCATAGTTTCTTTACATTAAAAATATTCATTAATGTATTTTGTTTTGTTATGTTAACTTTGTTCAGATTTGGCAATGGAGCTGAAAATGCTTGTCATGCATATTATTTTTGTGTCCTCCATCTGGTTTTATTGGATCACTGTACACTAGTCCCTTAGTAAATTAAGTATTTTTAATACTTTAACATTTTTAAGATGTGCCAACAAGTGCCTGCACACCTAACAAACTCAATTTGAATACCTTTCTTAAATGGTGGAATTGGCAGAAACTCTGTGTATATGTTCAATCTGGGGATGTGGCCTGATTTGGGCTCCACCTATCTTGGACAATTGGGAGAGTATTATGTTTATATTGCTTTTCAGCTGAAGCTTAATGGAAAACAACTGTGTAAATAATGATTTTTGGCGATCATCTTATCATTTTACTGAACTTTTAAAGTCAGGTACATTCATTGACATTTGGTTAAAGACTGCAGTCCCAGGCAGTGAATTGGCCCATAGCTGCTTCCTACAAAACTGACAAAGAGGCAATTTCACGTTGCTTTCTTGAAGACTGGAGGAGCCAGCAGCTTTTTTTAAAAGCTGTTTCTCAGTTGGGACTTTTTTTTCGCAGTTCAGCCAGAGCAGTGGAAGGGAGGAGCCAGCAGCTTTTTTTAAAAAAACTTGTTTCTGATTGGCTAAGTGAGTGGCAACTCAGCCAATAAAAAGCAGGTAGGGTAAAGCGGAGCAGCCATTGTGTGAGTGAGCCAGTGTAAGAGTGGGGAGCTGAGGCTTTGACTCAAGAGGCTTAGGTGTGAAGAGGTGGAGGCTAAGTTGAGGTTCTGTTAAGTTCTCTTTCTTTCTTTATTATTGCACAGGTAGAGCAGTGGGAATGACATCTGGTGCAGTGGTGTGCTCCTCTTGCATGAAGTGGGAAGTCAGGGAAACCTCCAGTGTCCCTGATGACTACACCTGCGAGAACTGCATCCGGCTGCGGCTCCTTACAGACCATGTTAGGGAACTGGAGCCGGATGACATTTGTATCATTCAGGAGACTGAGGGGTTGTTACAGGAGTTACAGGGAAGTAGTCACACCTAACTTGCAGGAGGCAGATTGCTGTGTGACTGTCAGGAGAGAGAAAGGGAATAGGCAGTCAGTGCAGGGTACCCCTGTGGCCATTCCCCTCAATAACAAGTATATCATTTTAGATGCTGTTAGGGGGTGACAGCCTGCCAGCGGAAAGCCACAGCGGTCAGGTCTCGGGAAGGAGATGAGGCAAGCGGTAGTGATGGGGATTCATTGGTTAGGGGAGTAGACACGAGGTTCTGTGGACGATTGGTTTCAAAATAATTATGAAAAAGAATGTGACTGGTCATGGGGTTAAGATTCTAAACTAGAGGAAGGCCAATTTTGATGGCATCAGAAGGGATCTGGTAGATGTGGATTGGGATAGGTTGTTTTCTGGCAAAGAGATGCTTGGTAAGAAGAAGACCTTCAAGAGTGAAATATTAGGGAACCTTGGTTATCAAGGGATATTGAGGCCCTGGTAAAGAAAAAGGAGGTGCATATCAGGTATAGGCAGTTAGGTTCAAATGAGGCGCTTGAGGAGTATAAGAAATGCAAGAGAACACTTAAGAGAGAAATCAGGAGGGCTAAAAGAGGACATGAGGTTGCTCTGGCAGACAAGGTGAAAGAAAATCCAGAGGGTTTCTATAGCTATATTAAGAGCAAAAGGATAGCAAGGGGCAAAATTGGTCCTCTTGAAGATCAGCGTTGTCATTTATACGTGGAGCTGAAAGATTTTAAATTAATTTTTTGCATCTATGTTTACTCAGGAGACAGATACAGACTCTATAGAACTGAGGAAAAAGAGTAATGAGGTCATGGACTGTATCCAGATCACAGAAGAGGTGCTTGCTGTCTTGAGGTGAATTAGGGTGGATAAATCCCCAGGGCCTGACGAGGTGTCCCCCTCTGACCTTGTGGGAGGTTATTGCAGAAATTGCAGGGGCCCTGGCAGAGATATTTTAAATGTTCTTAGCCACAGATGGGGTACTGGAGGATAGCTGATGTTGTTCTGTTGCTTAAGAAAGGCTCTAAGAATGTTGGGAAATTATAGGCCGGTGAGCCTGACGTCTTTCGTGGGTAAATTATTGGAAGGTACTATGAGGGACAGGTTATGTAAGTATTTGGATAGACAGGGACTGATTAGGGATGGTCAACATGGCTTTGTGTGTGGCAGGTCAGGTCTAACCAATCTAATAGAGTTTTTTGAGGAGGTTACCAGGAAGGTTGATGAAGGGAAGGTGGTGGATATTGTCTACGTGGACTTTAGCAAGGCCTTTGACAAAGTCCAGCGTGGGAGGCTGGTCCAGAAGGTTAAGTCACTTGGCATTCGGGATGAAGTAGTCAAATGGATTCAATGTTGGCTTTGTGGGAGAAGCCAGAGAGTGGTAGTAGATGGTTGTTTCTCTGATTGGAGGCCTGTGACTAGTGGTGTGCAGTAGAGATCGGTGCTGGGTCCATTGTTTATCATCTATATTAATGATTTAGATAATGTGGTAAACTGGATCATCAAATTTGTGGATGAGACCAAGATTGGGGGCATAGTGGACAGCGAGGAAGGCTATCAAGCTTGCAAAGTGATCTGAACCAGCTGCGAAAATGAGCTGAAAAATGGCAAATGGAATTTAATGCAGACAAGTGTGAGGTGATGCACTTTGGGAAGACAAACCAGGGTAAGACTTGCACAGTGAATGTCAGGGCACTGAGGTGTGCGGTAGAACAAAGGGACCTGGGAATACAGGTCCATAATTCCTTGAAAGTGGCGTCACAGGTAGATAGGGTCGTAAAGAGAGCTTTTGGCACATTGGCCTTCATAAATCAGGGCACTGAGTACAGGAGTTGGAATGTTATGTTGAAGTTGTATACGATGTTGGTGAGGCCAAATTAAGAGTATTTTGTGCAGTCTTGTCACCTACCTACAGGAAAGATATCAATAAGCTTGAAAGAGTGCAGAAAAAATTTACACGGATGTTGCTGGGACTTGAGGACCTGAGTTACAGGGGTAGGTTGAATAGGGTAGGTTGAATAGGTTAGGACTTTTATTCCCTGGAGTGCAGGAGAATGAGGGGAGATCTTATAGAGGTATACAAAATTATGAGGGGCATAGATTGGGTAAATGCATGTAGGCTTTTTCCCTTCAGGTTGGGTGAGACTAGAACTAGAGGTCATAGGTTCAGGGTGAAAGGTAAAATATTTATGGGGAATATGAGGGGGAACTACTTCACTCAAAGGGTGGTGCGAGTGTGGAACAAGCTGCCTGCGGAAGTGATAGATGCGGGTTCAATTGTAACATTTAAGCGAGGTTTGGATAGGTACATGAGTGAGAGAGCTATGGAGGGCTATGGTCTGGGTGCAGGTAGATGGGACTAGGCAGGAGATCAGGCAGGCATCGACTAGATGGGCCGAAGGGCCTGCTTGTATGCTGTAGTGCTCCGACTATTTCTATTTGGGTTTTGTGCTATGGATTTGGATATTCAGGTAGAAGGGAGTTTATTTAACATTGTTTATGAAAGATCTAGTTTTTAATTGTATCACCATGCACAGTTTTATCTGTGGTATCAAAGATCTGCTTAATTTCTGCCAGTGTTCTTATTGGATTTTATGTCAAGTAATTATTACGCAGTGTCATGTATTCACGTAAGTTACTACACATATCTTCTTAAACAAAAAATTGAAGGGCTCAGTCTACGTCTTCGTTTCCAGGAAAGATTTGGGCACTTGATCCTTGTTATTTGAAATTTTTTGAAGGAAAACCACTGGGTTTTAAAAAAAAAGGGAGAGAAATTCTGGAGAAAATTCCCACAATGATATCCTTGGGGGAAAAAAATAGCTAATTGTTGTGTAGTTGAATGTCTGGGATGTAGTTAAAACCACAAACCAGAAAGTGCATTTGCAGCTTATTGTTACATACATAGAATCTCTATACTACCACTTAACTTCTTTATAAAGCAATACGATTATTTCAGTTACTTTAGATAATGAATGCGCAGTATTCCATTTGTGTTGCAACAGCTACTATATTTTGCTATGAAGGTAAATATCATTTTGGTGTTGTGTATGTTAGCATCTCCAGAGCTGATCCTGAGATTTGGGTAATTCTATTGACAAAGCAGATGTGCAATATTGTTAACAGCAATTTTTAGAGGTTGTTTTGAAGGCTAATTTTTTCCAATTTTCCTTCATAGGAAATGATGAGCAAGTGATTGTTCATGATGTTGAAAGGTAAGTTGAAGAGAAATGCCATCTAATGGCATAATATGTATAACATGGCAGAGGGTTTTGGGGGGGGGAAAAATACAAGGAGAAATCATGCAATTCACAAAAGTTATTACAGTACCAGTTATTAGAACGGTGCTCAGTTTTGAGTGTACTAAAAGTGTGGTTCACTGTTTGGATTATACAGTTTAAAGAAAAGTCTTCCAGGTTGGCTTCGTAATGGAGTGTTTAAGGCATTCTTGAATGTCTTATTCGGAATGTTATCTGAACCTGAAAATATTCTATCAATTTTTGTATATACTGGTTTGAAACTTATTTAATCCAGGCCCTTGTTTTGGCAATTTTCCTATCATTCTGAATTTTGGCCATAGTTTGATGAATGAAGACCTTGCCATCACACCATTCTCAGTGAAAGGGGGCTAATACAAGTCGTATATTTTCAAACTTGCAAATGTAGGAACTGGGACGTTATGCTGGATGAGGCTATAAATGTGTTTGTTGGTGGGGGGTGGTGGCAGAAGCAATGTCACTGAATGGATTTGTAATTGAGGGCAAGAGTTTTGAACTTTGATGTGGAATAGGGAATCAGTGGAGGAAAACAAGTGCAGAATAATGGGGGATAAAACCTCCACAAATCTCTAGTTAAAATGCAGCTGTCCAAGGTGAGAACTGGTATAAAACATAAATAGAACTTGCTATAGTTTAATTATGAAGGTCTTGTAAGTTATAACATAGATCCTGGGAGGCTGTTGGTGCCTAACAATGATAATAATTTAGGCTTCAGTGGTATCAAGAGTGAGCTGAATGATGGTCTGGAATTTAAAATAGACACTGCTAATGATGATGACAAAGTGAGATTTTATTTTGAACTGGGAATCTGACAAGAGCTAGCATCTTTCGGTTTGGTCTGAACAATTCACCCCAGTGACTGGTAGAATAAGGGCAAGTGTGCTTACTTTTGTATGAAAGTACAAAAGTATAGCTTGAGTAGTGCAAGTTTTTTGCTAGAGAAAGCAATGGTGGAAATGTGGGTTTGAAATACGAAACTTAGATCACAGCAATTTGTGTACTTGTTATCTGTGGTTCAGACAACTTTAAATGAATGTATTATCCAACCAGATCTGTCCAGTAACACTGAATGTTCTTTTGAAAATTCAGACTGTACTTGGTGGTTAATGTTACAGCAGTTGTACATAACCTGTACAACAGACGTATGTTTTTGTTCAGTCTGTTATGAATGTCATGATCACTTCAACATTCAAGTGAGCACTTCCTCAGCATAAATAGGGAAGGTTGTGCTAAGTGTTTGGTAAAGGTCTTTATGTGCATTGGGAGGTGTGGGAGAAGTAAAGATTATTTGTGCTACAACAATATTAATGTGTTTGATGTGGCAATGTATCTTGATGTACTTGGAGCATTGTCAAGCAAAATTTGAAGCTGAGATGCAAGAAGATAGTAAGGCTGATGATGGAAAGCTAGGTCAAAAAGGTAGGTTATGGTGCATCTCAAAGGAGGATAGGGATGCAGGGAAGGAATACCACAAAGTTTAGTAATGGGGTGGTTTAAATTTGAGGATATCAGGCCATTATTAAAGAAGCATGGATATTTCAAGGCATACAAGGTTTGAGGAAATTAAAAGGAAAGGCCATGGATGGATTTGAAAACTGATAATTTTAAATGTCAAGGCATCGATTAGTCTTGATCAACAAGCACATTTATGTGAAATTGGGACTTGGTGTGAGTCAACACTGGGGCAGCAGAGTTTTGAATGACAAGTTTAAGATGAGTGAAATGAGGAAAAACAAGTGAACAGTGTCCATGTGCCTAATTCATTGCAAGATAATTACCGGTCATATCTGGAGGTTACATGGGCATGGATGAAAGATTTAGCAGCCGATAGTCAGGGGCAGGCACTGGGTCAAGCAATATTACGGGTAGAAATAAGCAATCTTACTGATGAAACAACTGTTTCTGAAGCTCCTTTTGATGTCAGATATGATACCAAGGTTGTGATCAGTCTGATTTTTCTCCTGTTACCAGGGAGAGGAATGGTGGGAAATCAAGAACAGATGGCAATAGATTTGATCTTCCCAAGTTTTAGTTGGAGGAAATTTCTGGTCAACTAGCACTGGATATTGGACAAGTAACCTGAAAGTCCAGATACTGTGGAGGGATCAAAAGAGGTGGAAAAGTAGACGTGAATCTTGTTACTCTGCAGTAGCTGTGTTTTGAATGTTGTTGTGATGCAGCATGAAGATGCAAAATAGAAGAGGGGTTCGGTTAGATCCTTGGAACACCAACATTAAAGATGAAGGCACAGGAAGAGAAGCCATTGATAATGATTCTCTCACCAGGACTAGTGATTGATGTTTTCACATGAGCAGTTTTAGGAAAGCTTAGCATGAATTTGGAAGGCAATAACACATTCAAAGGATTTGGACAGAAAAGGAATGTTGGAGAAGGGATGGCAATTAACAATATGACCTCCATCCATGCTGTGACAAATGGATTGCACACTTTCCCAAAAGTGTGCAATCCATTTGAGACACTTTCCCAAAATCTCTTTCACTCCCTCCTTGAGGTTGTCAGGTGAGTTTAGTTTTATTCTGCTTTTTCTCATTGCTCCACAGTTAACAGCTTTTCTCCAGTTGTTAATCATGCAAATTTAAGTACATTCTCATTATTTGGATTTGTCTTTCAGCACTGAAATTGTGAATGTTTTCCCACATGATGATGCTGTATATGGCCTTTCTGTGAGTCCTGTGAATGACAATGTGTTTGCCAGTTCCTCAGATGATGGAAGAGTTCTTATCTGGGATATACGGGACTCTCATGGAGGTACGTGTTAAGTGTTATAAAGCTCAAATAACATGTAATGGTCCGTATTGAGATCTTCCTAGGCTCCCTATGGATCGAGGATGACTTGCTTCAATTCCAGTTCTGAGGTGACTGATGAGGTTCATTTTGGATCTGCAGACTTTACTGCAGATGGGGCAGGAGGTGCCTGACAGGTGTGCAGGTAGGTAGTGAGGTGGTACATCCCTTCTGTTGGTTTGCTGGGTTTCTGTGTGCTTCTGACCTGTGAACTTGAGGTTCTCAATCCCATCCCCAGTGCTTCTTCTCTTTTGAGCAGGGTTGTGCTTGGGATTCACGAGAGTCAGTGGGGATGTTGCCTCTTTTCAAGGAGGATTTGAGAACATCCTTGAATCTTGTCCTCTGCCTACCTGGTGGTCTCTTCCCATAATGGAGAGTGTATGGAGTGTCTGTTTCAAGAGCTTCATGTCAGGCTTAAATGATATGTTCTGCCCAGCAGAGACAACTGAGCGTGATGAGAGCCTCAGAGTTGCAAATGTTGCTCTGAAAGAGAGTGCTGTCATCGCTGATCCCTAGAATGGTTTTGGAGGATTTTGCGGAAACAACATCAGTGGTAGCTCTCCAGCATCTTGAAGTGCCTGCTATATATTGTCAAATTCTCAGAAATGTTTAATAGATCTGGTAGACGCTGGGTTTTGTGCCACGCTTGAGGACTTGAGATTTTTTTTCTTCAGGCAGCCAAAGAGTGTAATATCTGCCTTTTGCTGGGAGGTGGCTCTTGAGGAATGGGAAATGTTTCATGAGGCTTTATTGTCAGGGAGCAACATTGGTAGACTGTTTTGAGGATGCTGAGTGCAAGGCCAATCCTCTCGCGTGCTTCCATGAACAAGTCCATGATAACTTATTTACCCTTTAAGTGTGCATATTGCTGGTGTTATCTGTATCCTGTAGTTCAGCTATGGGGAGCAGAGGCAACATAGGTTGAACAGTTTACTGTTAGTCCTTTGCTCTGCTTCAGCACACATTTTGGTGAAGGCGAGGTGCAGTATTCAGGCACAGATCTGGATTCAATCCTGACCTCTGGTACTGTTTGTGTGGAGTTTGCAAATTCTCCCTATGACTGTGTGAGTCATAGGTGGATGTGGAGATGTGGAGTTTTGTGGGTTATTTGGCCACTGTAAATTGTAAAGTGGTAGAATCTGGGGAAAATTGATGGGAATGTGGGGAGTAAACAGGCAATTGATGGTCAGCACAGACTTGGTGGGCCTGTTTCTGTGCTGGATATTTATATTTTCAATGAAAGATTGAAAAAAAAGTGTTGGTTCAGTGATGCAGCCTTGCTTGACGATCAGCTACACTGACGTTGGTTCTGTGGACCCATTGGTTAGTATCATTGCTTGCATGCTCTCAAGCCTTCCTAATAAGGCAAACATTTATTCACGACTTTTGATTTGCTTCAATAAAATCGTAGCTTGAATGTGAGTGAAAGCTAGGAACATTTTAAAGATGTGCAGCAGTGATAAATGAATATCCACTCCTTCCTTAAGAACATCTTTATGGTTTAGAGTTAATAAATTTTTAACTTGGCCTGGAAGCAGCTGTCATTGAATATAAAGCCCTTTCTGCTATGTGGCCTTGACTTAATTCACTACGTGCATGAGGAGGTCAGTGATTATGATCTTCCAAAAATAAATTTTTAAACTAGAAAAGTCTGATCTAAAGTGTATTGTGATGTTTCCCTAAGTTGATTATAGTCTACTTTTTTTAATGCATCAAAGTGTTTCTGATAAACTCCTTAAAGAGCTTATAAATACACTTTTGTTTCTTCCTGCCACCACTTATGCCAGCCCCTCACCAAAAAAAAACAAATTCTGCATTTGGATTGCAAATCTGCAATTGATTAGCTTTGATAGGTAGGACTTGTTGCTTCATTTCACAAGTACTACAAATATCATAGCTTGCAGTGTGGTGCAATTTCTAATCAATGGTTCATTGTACTCTCAATTGCTGTTCAAGTTGTCTCAGTGGTGGAATATGTGAAGGAAGAAAACTGGCCTGAACACTGTTTCCCATTTAGTGGATAGGTCTAAGAATGTACAACATATCCTCGTGAAAGAATTTGAACCAGAAGCGGAAGAATGCTTCCGCTGTAAAATTTTGCCCTATCAAAATCCACATCAGTTTATAGTTAATATTTCCTTCAATACTTTTTTTTGCGTCCTGGAGGATTTTCTCATTAAACCAGTAAGTAATCCTTCTCCTTTAAAACTCTTCTTAAATATTGATCACCTCTCCTAGTATCTCCTTTATGGGTCAGAATTATTTTCTGGTTTTTCCAGTAAAGTGTCCTAGGACATTTTCCTACATAGAAAGTGCATTTATATAACCCTTGACCTTCACCCACTCTGTGAATCTATTCCATTGACTGAGGAAAGCTGACCCAAGGTCGGTTGTTTCAGTCAATTCAATTGGTATGCTCATCTTGGTGACGAAGTTACGGAAAAATTCTTTCTCGGATTAAGGCTGGATAGATGATCTTTTCACACTTGTATTACATTCCAGGCCAATTAGATTACTAATTCCTATAATTTGAATTAATAATTTATTTCAAATTAGGCTTTGCTTCCTGTTTGTAGTTACTGCATCATGTAGCAGCAAGAGAAATAAAAAAAAATAAAGATACATCCACTTTACAGGTGATTGTGCTGAAGAGCTATAGTTTGAAGGTGAAATATAACATGACTCTTGTTTTTGAATTGGGAAGGCAACCAACATAATCAAAGACTCCTCCCATCCCAGTCATTCTCTCTTATCCCACCCTTCCATCGGGCAGAAGATATAAAAGCTTAAAAACACACACCACCAGGTTCGAGGACAGTTTCTACCACGATGTTATGAGACTCTTGAACAGACCTCTTACACAATAAAGATGATCTCTTGATCTCTCATTCTACTTCATCATGGCCTTTGCACCTTATTTGTCTACTTGCACTACACTTTGCACTTTCTTTGTAACCAACACTATCTTCTGCATTCTGTTATTGCTTTTCCCTTTGTAATACCTTGACGTGCTTATGTTTTGGAATGTTCTGTATGGATGGCATGCAAAACAAAGCTTTTCACTGTATCTTGGTATATGTGATAATAATAAATCAATTATTAATTAATTTAATTGCATGAATAATAGATCTGAAATACCTGAATTCTTGATCCCTATGAAACCTGAAGTGTTGAGTGTAAATAATCTGCATTTGAGCATGATACACACAACAATTCTTTTAATAATCTTTGCCTTTAGATGTTTTTGTTTGGCCACATTAGTGTGCCTGACATTAAGTTATCCAATATATAATAATGTAGAGAAAGATCAACTGGCATTTAAATTGCATATACAGATAATAGTTTTGGTATCATTCAGCCAGAATTTGTAGGCAAAAAGTAATAGCAAATTAAAGCACTATTATTAATGTGTAATGATCTACCAATTTATGATGGGGAGGTGTGTTATGGATCGGTACAAGTTGTTTTTAATCAGTACAATTTACTTTTAACTCAGTTTTATAATTAACACGTACTTTAAATTTCTACACAATATATAGCATTCATATGAATGCACCCATGATCGGTTCTGGAATTTCATGAGTTTAAAGCATAGAATTAATCTGAAACCTAGTCAATAGGCTGCCTTATTTGTACATTTGTAAGATGCATGTCCTCTGCAGGGTATGACGGGTTCCATTCCTGTGAACTGTACACTGAACAGTTTGCAAGTTGGAAATGTAGCCATGAACCAAGTTCCCACATGGCAGAAAATGCCTGCAGCAGCTGACAAATCCATCCCACCCGTCTCCCAAACATTCATCCGTATATACAGGCTGTACACAAGTTGGGTATTCATATGCTGGAGGGGACCTGTATTGCAAAGTACACTTTTTTTTCTGTATGTGATTACAGTTGTAAGCTCTGTTTAACTAATATCCAAGCTGCCACTTCATAGCTTTATTAACAAATTAAATCCTTCAGTTGAATTGAATATAGATGAGAGTATTGATTTTTTTTTTCACGGACGACCCCCAGTGTTGCATTATCGGCTGGCATTTTTCAAAACTGCAACTTGTGGCACTTGGCTTTCATGAATTCTAAGCCAATATGTAACAAATAAAAAGAAATTAATATTACAAGTAAAACCACAGTTGTAACTTGAGACTGTCCTCAGCTAAAAATTTTAACCTTCATCTGCATCTTATTTGTTTCAGAACCTTTTTGTTTGGCAAATTACCCATCAGCCTTTCACAGTGTGATGTTTAACCCTGTGGAACCCAGACTTCTGGCCACTGCAAATTCCAAAGAAGGAGTAGGTCTCTGGGACATCCGCAAGCCACGAAGGTGAGCTGATTCTCAGATTTGTCTTGTATTTTTTTTAAGGTTTTGCTTTGGCATTTAAGGACCACATAAATAACTCTGATTTTTTGAGAGAGGTGGATGTCATGACTATCATTGCGGAACTAATTCATTTTAGTCAAAGTATTGAATAAAGATCCTTAGCAGTTAATCAGGTTGCATGACATTCATTTCATCAAATAATTTATCAAATAAGTCGTAGATCGTGCTGTGTGATGCTTATTATCAAGCCGCCAAGTAGTATTCATTGGTTCAAGCAAATGAACTTGATCACGTTCTTAAACATCAGTTAGGGCAGAAACGAACTCCTTTGCCATGTCATCTTCGATAATGTTGACAGTGTTGTAATTATTTTTTGTTTTAAATTGCAAATATAATGAGATTGGTTGCTCATAGTTTGTATTTAATTTAGTTCTTGGATATCTTTATAGACTATATAAATGTAATAAATTGTGAATATTCAGCAGCTGCATGAGATTATTTTAAGCTTTAAGCCATAGTCACAGTTGCTTAATTTATCTTTGTCTTTAAGAATTAAGTTCCCACTTTTTGGTTAAATTGCTTAATTCAGATTTATTACACATTTCAATTATATTAGTACAATTTTGTGTTATTAAGAATAGGCTGTAGATTAATCCTGAATATTTGCTAAAATAAGTCTGAATAATTGCTGTGAATAATAACTGCCATGAAATTATTTCTGATTCCCTTTGGGAGTGGAAAAAAAACATTGCCTATAATATAATTAATTGCTTTGGATGTTGAAACTATGTGGGAGGTACTGTAATAATTAAAATGTCTCATTAGTAGGTGTATAGACATGGGCAGTATGTAACTATAGGATTGTCTTAAGACTCAAATTCATCTGCTGTGCTTCAGCTCTCTGTAGATAATATAATCAAATTGAATTTAGGAAACCAGTATTTATAATTTTGATTACTTTTTTAAACATATTATAAGCAGAAAAGTACAGAGCAGCCTGATTAGTGACACCAAATATAAAATAATGCAGTATATTGTTATGGATTCACGGGTTCATTTAAATAAACTTAAATAAAACATGATTGATTTTCCTAAGTTTTAATTTTTCTCTATTTAATATGAAAAACAAAATACAAAAAAAAATTTGAATTTATTTTTGTAGTACCTACGGATTTTCCTTTCATGATTTAATAATGCCAAGATACTACAGGGTGTTAGTCTAACTCAAGCTAGCTGATCGATGCCTTTAGAAAATTAAAGACTGGTTGTTTCTTGAATAATAAGTTATTCTGGAGGATAACAGGCTGAACAATTAATAAACTAAACTGTCTAGGTTTGAAATATCAGTGCATCTAGTGTAGCAAGAAAACTTGCAAAATTACGGAGCACAATGCGTAGAGATTTGGATGAAGTTTTTGAATCTTCTGGATCGTAACTGCGTCAGAGTGCAGTGGAAAACTTTGTCAACAGAAGGCAGGGAAATCAGGTATACTGGTTAAGTAATTAAAAATTTAAAAACAACTGCAGATGCTGAAAATCTGATGAGATTCTTTCAAGTACAGGAACACTAAAACAGAAGGGCTCATTCTTTAAGCTACTTCCCTTGCACTTCCCTCCTCCACTCTTTACAATGGAAAGGAAACAACAGCAATCATGCTGTTTACTGCATTCCTTGTTGAGTTATTACATGGATGCAACAAATCCAGCTTTCTTTCAATCTTAGCCATACCATTTGGGTGGACTGTAGGTTGCAGCTTGCCGCAGCTGTATTTATGAATTCCCATGGGGCAAAACAGCACATGGAATGATAATGGGGAAAGACTGAAGGATGGTAAACTGCTTGACAAATTTTACAAATTAGAAGTGAAAGTGGAAGGAAATTATTAAATCCTTTCCAAACTTTCTTTTTATGAAATGGGGATTAGGTTCCCAAGGCACAATCACAAATTGCAGGACCTGAAGAATATATGAGATTCAACTTGTGCTATGAATTTTTATGCTAGCAAATTGACTTTTCATTTTGACTTTTGGGTGACAAATAATTATTTTAATGTATTTTGCATGATTTTTCAATATTGAAACTAAAACCCATTCCAGGTTACTTGCTTACTCATTGCATAATTTTTGATGGGAATTTTTGTAATTTTCTGTAATTGGCTCATCTGCCTTAATATTCCGGGTACCTGGTCTGGAAAGGAAGAAAGAATATAATAATTTTCTCTTAACATTTTAATGAATTGCTGGCAATCAGATGCACAACAATTTAAATCACTCCACTTCACTGTAAGCATTGTCTTTCTGGCAAATTTGTATGACAAATTCAAATAAGCACAGGATCAGGTCATTTGGTTAAATCATAACTAATATATAACTCAGTCCCATTTGCCACATTCTACAGTACCCTTATGTAATGTAAATCAACCTCCGCTTTGACTTTTTTCATTTGCCTCAAAGGTTTTTTGAAAATAATTCTAAATTTCTTTTGCTCTGTGTTTAAGAACCAGTACCCGATGTCACCTTTGAACAGCCTATTTCAAAAGGGATAAAGATACTATTATAATTTTAAGGCAATGCCCTTTTGCTCCTCCAGAGGAAATTGGTCTCTTTTCTGACCTGATCAATACTTAAATTAATTTCAATACCTTTCTTACTGGAGGAAATAGAAGGCTAAACAGATTATAATCTGTTAACATAATATGACCCATTGGCCTAAATATCATTCTGTTGAATCTGTGCTGCTTCTAACTCCAAGGGTTAAATAGGTACACAACACTAACAAAGCTTCTACCCCCATATATTTTATTGTCTTTTTAAACTATCTGAGCTTTTAAACTAAACTAGATGAGCTTTTAGTCAACTGGATATATGGGCCTCTAATTTTCTCTGCTGCTCTAAAGTTCATAGAGTATGTGGAAAATACTCTATCTTTCGTGGGTTCAGAGAGATGATTTATCACCCCTGCATTGAGCTCCACCAGTCACGGTTTTGTTGACTCACTTAGTGCATTGGTATCCCTTTTCCATAATTTTCTTCAAAGAAACAGTAGTAGGCCATTTAGCCCTTCAAGCCTGTTCTACTATTCAATATGATTGTGGTTGATATTCAAATTCAGTACTCTTTTCCTCCTATTTTCCCATAACTGTTGATCCCCTTAGCCTCATATCTAAATCCTTCTTGAATCTACTTAATGATTTGGCTTCAGTTGCTTGTTGTAGTAGTGAATTCCAGAAGTTTGCCACACTCTGGCTGAAGAAATTTCTTCACTTCTCGGTCCTATTTGACTGACTCTTTATCCTTGTACTGTGACCACTAGTTCTGGACTTCACTGCCATCAGGAACATCCTTCCTGCATCTATTCTGTTTAACAGTGTAGAAACTTTGCAGGTATCTATGAGATCCCTGCTCATTCTTCTCACCTCTTAATGGATGTAAGCCTTATCAAACCAATCCCCTCTCATACATTAGTTCTGTCATCTCAGGAATTAATCCAGTGAATCTTTGCCACACGTGCATCATAACAAGAACACCCTTGTATTCTCACCTTTACTTCAAACTGTGCCGCCAGATAGGAATGGTAACCGTGAAGCTTTTGGATTGTCATAAGCCAATCCAAGGCTGTAAGGAAAAGAAACCTGCATTACCTCCATCACAGACTTCAACACATACTATCTATCAGGAGTACTGCAACATCGCACTAAAGCTCGTTTGATAGTAGCTCCCAGTTTTGTGACCTCCATCCAGAAAGACAAAAGCAGAAAGCGCATTTAGAACACCACCTGAATGACTGATCAAGTTTCCCTCCAAGGTGCACGTCATTCTAACTTGAAAATATCTTCATTGTCACTTGGACAAAACTTTGAAGTTCCCTATCCAACAGCAGAACATCTGTGAGCCCTGTGAGAGTACCTTCACCATTACCACTTGTCCTTCATGTTCAATATCTTTACCCTAGCTGAGTCCCCCACAAGTCAGGATTATGATAGAATACTTTTAACTTGTCTGGAAGAGTGTCACTTCAACAACTGTCAAGAAGTCCAGTGCCATTCAGAACAAAGCAGTCTGCTTGATTGGCTGCCTATCAGCCATCCTAAATATTCATTCCCTCTTCCACCTGCGTATAGTAACTGATGTGTGTACCATCTGCAAAATTGACTACAGGTATTTATTTGGGCTACCCCAACAGCACCTCCCAAGCGTGTCAACTGTTCGAACAACGGCAGTAGCCACAAGGGGACATCACCACCTGCAGGTTCCCCTTCAACTTGCACACCATCCTGATTTGGATATATGTTGCTGGTCCTTCATCTTCAGTAGGTCCAAATTCTAGCACGTCCCCTTCGCAGCATTGTCAGAGTACTCTCACCAGAAAGAGAGCAGCCATTCAAGAAGGTCATCTCATCACAACTTTTTTTTTGAGGGCAATTGGAAATGGGCAATAAATGCTGGTCAGCACCCAGGTTCTGAAAAATGAATAAACAAGAAAAATATAGTTCATGAAGTTAGCTCACTGCCACCTTCAGAAAGACAGTTGACATGGATGACAAATTAAAGCATTTTCTATTCCCATAATGTGATGATAAATTCAGAACTGGAAAAAAAAGTGTTAGTAGTAAGGCTCAGATGCCCTAGTCTTTTAAATGGAATCTCAATAATTTCACTTTTTTATTTTGTTTTACTGATGCATTAAATTCCTTACTCTATTTTAATAATTGCAGCTCGAAGAGGTGCATATATGCTGAATGTATATGTTGTCATAAATTCTTTCTTGTCAGGGTTTAACGATTGAGCATAAGAACTTTGGAGTTCTAGCACTGCAGACCAAGTCTTCTGTCTGTGGCTGGAATTTCTTTTGGAGCATTACTGAATTAATGCATTAGAGATTTCTTGAAGACTAATTGAGAAGAGGAGATAATGGGCGACTGCTCAATTTGTTGGCTGAATTGCCTTAAGATATATGTTTGGTGATTGGTATTGGTTTATTATTGTCACTTGTACCGAGGTACAATGAAAAACTTGTCTTGCATACTGATCGTACAGGTCAATTCATTACACAGTGCAGTTACATTGGGTTAGTACAGAGTGCATTGATGTAGTACATGTAAAAACAATAACAGTGCAGAGTAAAGTGTCGCAGCTACAGAGTGCAGTGCAATAAGGTGCAAGGTCGCAACAAGGTAGATCGTGAGGTCATGGTCCATCTCATCGTATAAGGGAACTGTTCAAGGCTTAAGGGCGGGTAAGAGAGAGTTGTACTCTTTGGATATAATTTTATGGCTTTGGATATTATTTTGTATTGTCTTCTGAATGCATAAAATTGAGACTGGACTTCTCTCTCACTAAAAATGATAATGGATCATTTTCTATGCATTAACAATTCAAAAGACTAAACAGTTTGAGCTCTTAAACAGAAAATGATATAAAAAGCACTTATTATTATTTGTGATGTTTCAGTATTCGTATTAGGATGTAGCTTGAATCATAGTTTAGGAAATAATGATTTAACCAAAAGTTTAGGTCCACTTTAAACATTTTGCTCTTGGGAGAGTGAAAGAGTGTTTGCATTTTGACTGGAAGCACTGAAAATGAATGTGCAATTTGTACTCCAAATAGTCTTTCCGGTATTTTATATTCTGGAGACTGCACTCGTTTACAACAGCTGTCATGGCACTCATGACCAATTATGTTAGGTGTTTTGAAATAGTCTGATGACATAATAAAGTATTGTATAAACTTAAGCTTCACTACATTTGAAATATTTTGCAACAAAATAGTTGAATATTTTTGGCTGTTGTCAAGCATTAAGAAATCCATAAGTAATTATGTGGTTGCATAAGAGATGAGGTAAAAGAGAACTGTAGCTGATGATTCTTAATAGAGTTAATTATTTAACTTGCATTATTACTGAGAGCTCAGATATTTAATCACCATGTTCAACACTGAACTGAAATATGGTTATTATTTGCTCATCTCTGTCTTCCTTGGGCAACTACCCAGGGCTCTGTTGGAAAATAGGACACCAATGCCCCTACCATCAATCACCACTTTTTATCACTTCTGCCTTTTCTTTCCCTCCACTCCACCTTGTCTCCCTGAAATTATTTCCAAAATAGTATTCATCAGTAAAACATAAAAATAAGGCTCCAAATGTGGTCAAACCTCAATTGAAAAATGTATTTATTAAAAAATGCCTGATTAAACTGGGCACATGTCCATTCTTTTAAAGGGAACAATAAAATCAGAGAAAATCTCCCACCAACAAATCCATGTTGACTATCCCAGATTAATCCCTGGATCTCAAGTGTGGGTTAATCTATCCCTCAGGACTTTTTCTAAGAAGTTCCCTAGCACTGACATTGGGCTGATGGGCCTAAAATTATCTGACTAATCCCTGCTGCCCTTCTTGAATAAGGGTACCACATTTGCTGTTTTCCAGTCATCTGGCATCTCGCCTGTGGCAAGCAAAGATTTAAATATCTCAATCAGCGCCCCATCAATCTCCTCCCTTGCCTCTCATAGGAGCCTGGGATGTATCTCGTCAGGCCCTGGGGATTTATCCACTTCTTTGCTCACTAAGAGAACAAATATTTTAATGTACTTTAGAATGTCACTGTCCCCATTGAAACCTCCAACTACAGTGTCTTTCCACTTGGTGAATACAGATGAAGAGTATTAATACCTAGCCCATGTCTACACAGGTTGCCCGTTTGGTCCCTCATGGGCCCCACTCTTTCCCTGGATACCCTCTTGCTCTTAATGTGCTTGTAAATTGCCTCGAGATTTTTCTTAATCTTATTTGCCAGTGGTATTTTGTGTCTTCCTTTGACCTCCTAATTTCTTTTTAAAGTGGCCCTGCACCTTTTCAACTCCTGAAGGATTTCTGACATTTTCAATGCTCTACATCTACCATGTGCTTTTTTTAAATCAAACCCTTGATGTATTTGGACTTGTTGCCCTTGTCCTTCACCCTTGTGAGAATACATTGGTGCTGAACTCTCACTATTTCACTTCTAAAAGATTCCCACTTGTCGGATGTAGAGTTACCTGCAAGTTGCTGTCCCCAGTCTATTTTCTAGGTCCTAGCTAATGATGTTGAAATCAACCTTCCCAATTTGCATTCTTAAACATATTTTTGGTTTAGTCGCACAAAATATCACCAATTTTAAAATAGTTATTTGGGCAACTGGAAACTTGGTGGAGCATTAACATTCAGGAAAACCTTAATGGGCCCATATAAATGAGATCCTTATCATAGCCTGGTGTGTGGGGAAAGCAGATATGTAACTCTGAGCTACTAACTCAAAGGGTCAAAGATGGTTTGATTTCTTTTACCTGCATTTCTGAATTGTATTAGAGCAAGCTTTCTTGTTTCTAAATTACTCATTTTCTTCACGGTCCTATGTTTATTCTTGAGCAAAATTTATAATTGTTGAAAATCTAAATGCACAAACATGTAATTGCATGAATGAACCAAATACACAAGTTTCTGTAGAACATCCCGTCAAGGAAGAGAAGTTGACTAGGCAATGAAAATATGACCACTGTTCAGCTGGAATTTTTCTTGTAGATTTTCCTCAAAAATTTCAGGCCATCTAAGAAATCGGGGATTTGGCTTTCTTTTTGCTGGTTGGAAAGGTTCTTCTTGTAGGTCGATCGTCATCATTGTATCATGTCTTTAATATATCTAGATTTCTATTCTTCCTTTTTCCTTCATTGTCAATCACATTTGATGAAAATCAACTGATGCTGGAAGTCGACAGTTCTTTTGGAGGTCATGTCTGTGATATATATGCTTTTTAATATGCTTCACAATCTTTGGCATTCACCAACAGATAACCTTGCATCAAGATAATTTTCAGATGTTAAGTTTCCTGCAGAGAATAGTAGGTGTATTGTAAAAATTAGGAGATTGAATGCAACTTGAGAAATGTACTAATTAAGAAAAAGTGTTGTCCAGCAATCTTTAATTTGTATGTAACTTTTTATATTTTTAGCTTTATAAATTATCATCAAATTTCTGTTCCTAATTCTATTTTGAAAGCGAATTCTTGTCCTGTAAATAATTTTAGGGTCATGCCCAAGTTAATAATGGGATGGTAGTGGACTGCAAAGGTAAAACATATATGGTTTTGACACAGGCAATGATACAATCTGGCATCTAAGGTTCTCCTACATGAAATTCTGGACTCCTTTGATTTGAATCCAAGTGTGAAGTATGGACTTGTTTGGTATTTAAAGTTCATTCTAATTAAGTTTCAGTAGTTACAGCTAGCATGCTATATTCTTGAATCTGAGGCAATATTACTACATGCCCTATCAGATGGGAACTTTGATTTAGACTTCTGTGTAAATTATTTGTGGACTGTAAAATAGTACTGCCCAACAGATGGGATTGATTTTTCTATGGAGGTGCTGGTTGCTTGTGGAAAGCAGATGGATTTATATTGTGTCTCTGCATAATTTCACTGAAATAACAGATACACGCTCAAGTAGTCAGTTTCATGTGGGTAGCTTGTTATGTTTTTGTAACCTTCTATTTTCTTCTTGTAGCTCATTGCTTCGTTATGGTGGGAAACTTCCCATGCAGAGTGCCATGAGTGTCCGCTTCAATAGCAGTGGGACCCAGCTACTCGCACTGCGGCGTCGTCTGCCTCCAGTATTATATGATATTCACTCACCGCAATCTGTGTTTGAGTTTGATAACCAAGGCTATTTTAATTCCTGCACCATGAAGAGCTGTTGCTTTGCAGGAGACCGAGATCAAGTAAGTGAAAGCTATCTAAAAGAAATGATAGGAATTTAGTGAATGATATTCACATCTGTTGGGGAACTAGAGTAAGTCGCGGTTAGTTCAACATTGCATGAAGTTATTTGTTAAATTGCTCAAATAAACTACATTGGCTGTTGTACTCCTGCATAAATGTACGACATTATGAAACAAATTTTGCTTTCCTCAGAATCTGTTGAACAGTTTTAGAGGTGCATACAAAATTATCATATGTCTGTGTTTGTGATTTTCTTTTCAATATTGCCCTTAAGTGGAATGAAAGCAATATATCTCGGAGTTCAGATGCTCTCAAAGGAGATGAGATAACTGTTTCCTTTATATACATGTCAGACATACTACTTGAGTATTTCAACAATAAACTATTCTGTTGACATTCAGTGAAGCAGTATGTTTGGTATGTCTGGTTAACTTGTTACATTTTTATCTCCCTCTCTAGTGAGAGTTTTGTATTTGTAGGTAAGCTTATAAACTTGATTGATTTAATTATATTTAATAGTGTAATTTTTAATGAGTTCGGTCATAGTCATGAAGTTATACGGCATAGTAACAGGCACTTTGGCCCAACTTGTCCATGCTGACCAGGGTGCCTTTCTAAGCTAGTATTTGCCTATGTTTGGCCCATATCCCCCTCCACCTTTCCTATCCATGTACCTGTCCAATTGTCTTTTAAGCATTGTAATTATACCTACCTCTATCACTCCCTCTGGCAGCTCGGTCCATATACCCACTATCCTCTGTGTGGAAAAACTTACCCCTCAGGTCTCTTTTAAATCCATTTCTCTCTCACCTCAAATCTATGCCCTCTAGTTTTAGACTCCCCTACCTTGGGATAAAGACAGTGACCATTCACCTTATCTACGCCCCTCATGATTTCTTTAACAAAATTGAGCAATGAGTTAGCCTTTTGCAAAAGGTGATTAAAATATGCGAATAGAACAATGTGCATGTTACGAGCTGGCAGCGGAGTTTGGCATTGGACCACTGCTGCTCACAGCATGCAAACCTCAGTGTACATATGGAGCTCTGTTCACTGGTTATGCAATGTGCTGGTGATGATTCCCATTTCTTTGTGTACCATCTCCCATTTTGCCAACGTTACTTGTGGAAAATGATCTGTTGTCAAAAAAAAAGTAGACTGCTCTGAGATTGTTCATGACTACGCTGTGCACTGATGCATTACGGAACCATTTTTGTTTCGATGCAGAGTTTGCACATGATGTTGGGAAATGATAATTAAGACCTGGAAATTGGATTTCTTCCTTCACTTGTGCACAAAACAGGTGCTGCCCTAATAATTCACCAGAAACCCCATAAAAATGGTGAAATTCAGAAATTTTGCTGTTTTCTTAAAAAAAGAGAGATTGTAAGGCTGTTTTTCCCCTGGCTGCTGCATTAATTCATGACTTGCATGGTTCCCAATGGTAGCTGACTGCAGAAATGTCGGCTGCCACTAGGGTCCCTGGGAATCATGTCACAGCTGTAAGGAAGCAGTTTCCATGGGAGGCAGAACCAAGTAGAAAGGCAGCTGTGAAGATGAGGGACAATGTTGGGGAAAGGGTGGGATGAGCATGTTTCTGCATTGACCATGTATCAACTACCCCCCAGCCCAAACACATCTGCGAAGATCGAGTCCCGTGTTGCAAGTGGCTTAAGCAAGGCAGGGGTCTGTTGTTCCAGCAGAGATTGCAGCATCTCTGTGATGTGGATGATTTCTGAAGTCTTCACTAAGCATTGAAAATTCCACCAATTACGTAACCTATGCACAATATTGGAAACTTATGCAGGTAGCAACACCTTGGTGTCCCAGTCAGGTCCTTTTATTCATGTCCCTTGTTGTGGGGTTTGCTCTTCAGTTTATTGGGAACAAAAAATGAAGATCAAAGTTAACACGCTGCAATTTCTGTTTGAGGCAAAGATGAGTGTCAGGCATATTTATGTCACTTATCACCTGCGCAAATGATGCCAGACAACATTAACTATGCTATGATGAATCGTCCCTGGTCTAATTTCATAATGGGCAGGTGTGCCATTGAAAATGGATGTATTACTTAAAATTGCTATCCCTTTACAGTATCAGTGAAATTACAAATATTGAAACTATGCACAAGTTTCCATTTCTGCTCTACTTGCTCTAAATGTTATGAAATTTTAAATTGTGCTCTCAAGACAGTCCCTTGGGGGTCAGGAATGGCTTATTTCCACTTTAATTCTCTGGATTCTGAGGTAGCTGATAAGGATGATGTGGAGTCCATAAACTTTGGCACAGGGGGGCGGCACGGTAGTGTAGCGGTTAGCGCGACGCTATTACAGCACCAGCGATCGGGGTTCGATTCTGTAAGGAGTTTGTACGTTCTCCTGTGTCTGCGTGGGTTTCCTCCGGGTGCTCCAGTTTCCTCCCACATTGCAAAGACGTACGGGTAGGTTAATTTGGGTTTAAAATGGGCGGCGCGGACTCGTTGGGCCGGAGGGGCCTGTTACCACGCTGTAAATAAAATTTAAATGTAACTGCTGAATTGTGTGTGTGGGTGCATTGTGAGCTGGTGTGCTCCTTCCACTGTTCACGTTGGGTTTCTATCTGTGGTCAGTGAATGGACTGGCGGTTTTCAATGTCATCTGGAACGCTTCTTTTCCATTTTGAGTGACGGTGAGCCAAAGATTCCAACGAGTGGGGAGCTATTATGGTTTTCTAAAGAGGCATTGAGAATATCTTTGTATCATTTTCTCTGTCCGCCTGATAATTTCTTGCCATTGCATGACACAGAATAGAACGTCTGCTTCAGGCTTCTGTTGTCAGTCATACAAATAGCATAGCCTACCCATTGTTGTCATTGAATGTAATGATGATCCTTGGAGTGTGGGCACAGTGACATGGATATTTTGTACTGCCAATGGACTTGAAAGATTTTGCAGAGGCAACTTTGGTATCTTCCTAGTTTTGTGAGGTGCTTACTACAGATAGTCCAGGTCTCAGAAGCATATAGCAGGGCAGGAATCACTATTGAAGCTAGAGATGCTTGGTTCTGGAGTGGAGGCAACATAGGTGGAGTAATTTCCTATTTGTCCTGTGGATTAGCTCCACTCCTGTAGGAATATCATTGCAGGTGAGGTCCAGGTTGTGATGAGTGACTGACTATGCAGCCTTGCTTGACACCCTTCTCAACTTCATCTGTGTTTGGGGATGTTATGGACCTGTTAGATCAGATGATGGCTTACATTGCCTTTATGTAACAGATGTAAGATGCTGACGAATTTCTGCCGCAGCCAAATATGAGAAGAGGATTTGTTCCACGTTCTGCTTTATTGACAGAATCAAAGATTTTATTGTGAAATTAAAGAAGGCCATGTGTCTGTGTATTTTCCCTGAGTTGATGTGAGGTGAAGACAGTGTCCATTGTGCCTATTGATGGAAGGAATCCTGTGATTTAGGGAACAATTCTTCCCATCCTCGGGGTGGTTATGAAGAACCCAGGTGATAACTTTCCCTGTGGAGATCCCTCTATGGATGTTACAATGGTATATGCCTTTTTTTTTCTTAAAGTAGGGCAAAGTAGTACAACTACAAATCCTATGCCTGGAGAGACTTCATTCACATGGTCGTATTTGGAAAAAAGCTGCCCATTTCTTTAAGGTATCTACAAGATTGTGTGTACTGAAACTGTATTATAATTTACAATTCTATAAGACATAGGAGCAAAATTAGACCATTCGGCCCTTCAAGTCTGCTCTGCCATTCGATCGTGGCTGATTTTATTTTTCCCTCTCAACCCTATTCTCCTGCCTTCTCCCCATAATCTCTGACACCCTTGCTAATCAAGAACCTATCAACTTCTGCTTTAGATATACCCAATGACTTGGCCTCCACAGCCGTCTATGGCAATGAATTCCACAGATTCACCACCCTCTGGCTAAAGAAGTTCCTCCTCATCTCTGTTCTAAAGGGACATCCTTCTATTCTGAGGCTGGGTCTGCTGGTTTGGACTCTCCCACGACTGGAAACATGCTCTCCACATCCACTCTATCCAGGCCTTTCAATATTTGGTAGGTTTCAATGAGATTCCCCCCTCATCCTTCTAAACTCCAGTGAGTACAGGCCCAGAGCCATCAAACACTCCTTGTACGTTAACCCTTTCACACCTGGGATCATTCTTGTAAACCTCCTCTGGACCCCCTCCAATGCCAGCACATCCTTCCTTAGATATGGGGCCCAAAACTGCTCAGAATTCTCCAAATGTGGTCTGACCAACGCCTTATAAAGCCTCAGCGTTATATCTTTGCTTTTATATTCTAGTCCTCTCGAAATGAATGCTAACATGGCATTTACCTTCCTTACTACCAACTCAATCTGCAAGTTAACCTTTAGGGAACCCTGCACCCTTTGCACCTCTGATTTCTGAATTTGCTCCCAGTTTAGAAAATAGCTTATGCCTTTATTCCTTCTACTAAAGTGCATAACCATACACTTCCCTATGGTGTATTCCACCTGCCACTTCTTTGCCCATTCTCCCAACCTGTCCAAGTCCTTCTGCAGACTCCCTGCTTCCTCAACACCACCTGCCCCTCCACCTATCATTGTATCATCCGCAAACTTGGCCACAAAGCCATCGATTCCGTCATCCAGATCATTAACTATAACGTGAAAAGTAGTGGACCCAACACCACTTGTCACCAGCAGGCAACCAGAAAAGTGCCCCTTTATTCCCACACTTTGCCTTCTGCCAGTCAGCCAATCTTCTATCCATGCTGGTACCTTTCCTGTAGTACCACGGGCTCCTATCTTGTTTAGCAGCCTCATCTGCGGCACCTTGTCAAAGGCCTTCTGAAAATCCAAGTAAACGATATCCACTGACTCTCCTTTGTCTATCCTGCCTGTTACTTAAAGAATTCCAACAGATTTGTCAGGCAAGATCTCCCCTTAAGGAAACCATGCTGACTTCAGCCTATTTTATCATGAGGTTCCAAGTACCCCAAAACTTCATCCTTAATAATGGACTCTAACATCATACCAACCACTGAAGTCAAGCTAACTGGCCTATAATTTCCTGCCTTTGCCTCCGTTCCTTCTTAAAGAGTGGAGTGACATTTGAGATTTTCCAGTCCTCAGGAACCATTCCTGAATCTAGTGATTCTTGAAAGATTAGTAGTAATGTCTCCACAATCTCGTCAGCTACCTCCTTTAAGAACCCTGGGGTGTAGTCCATCTGGTCCAGGTGACTTATCTGCCTTCAGACTTCACAGTTTCCCAAGCAGCTTCTCCTTAGTAATAGTAATTTGACTGCTGCCCCCGACTCTCAAATTTCTGGCATGTTGCTGGTGTCTTCCACAGTGAAGACTGATGCAAAATACTTATTCAGTTTGTCCGCCATTTCTTTGTTCCCCTTTACTACCTCCCAAGCATCATTTTCCGGCAGTCCGATGTCTACTCTTGCCTCTCTTTTTATATATCTGAAAGTCCTTTTGGTACCCTCTTTTATATTATTGGCTAGCTTACCTTCATATTTCATCTTTTCTCCCCTTAGTGCTTTTTTAGTTGCCTTCTGTTGGTTTTTAAAAGCTTTCTAATCCTCTAGCTTCCCACTAATTTTTGCAATATTGTATGCCCTCTCTTTTGCTTTTATGCTGTCTTTGACTTCCCTTGTCAGCCACGGTTGCCTCATTCTCCCTTTTAGAATGCTGCTGCTTCTTTGGGATGAACTGATCCTGTGTCTTCCAAATTACTTCCAGAAAATCCTGCCATTGCTGCTCTACCGTCTTCCCTGCTCAGGTCCCCTTCCAATCAACTTCAGCCAGGTCCTCTCTCATGGCTTTGTAGTTACCTTTACTCAACTGTAATACAGATACATCCGATTTTAGCTTTTCCCTCTCAAACTGCCGGGTGAATTCTATTGTATTATGATCACTGACTCCTAAGGGTTCCTTTACCTTGAGCTCCCTAATCAAATCTGGTTCATTGCACAACGTCAAATCGAGAACTGCCTTTTCCCTAGTGGGCTCGACCACAAGCTGCTCTAAAAAGCCATCTTGTCGGCATTCTACAAATTCCTTCTCTTGGGATCCTGTACTAACCTGATTTTCCTAATCTACCTGTATATAGAAATCCCTCATGACTGCTATAACATTGCCCTTTTTTTTTACAAGCTTTTTCTATCTCCTGTTGTAATTTGTGCCCTACGTCCTGGCTACTATTCGGGGGCCTCTATGTAATTCCCATTAGAGTCTCTTTATTCTGTTCCAATTGCTCAGATTGTAATAAAAATGTAAGTACAGCTGTCCTCTGGTTACAAACGCTTGACTTATGGAGACCCCTACGTACGATCGAGCTCCCATAATATCGTTAAATTCAAAAGTCTAGCGTACGGCAGAACTAGTTTCCTCTCCCTCTCCACTTTTCGTAATTACTCTTTCGTATCAATCTCATGTGCTTTTTATGCCATGACTTACAATAATGCGGAGATATGGTTACTATATGAAGTCATTTTTATATATTTTCCATCTTGTGGACAAAATTGACTCGTGTATGTCTGTAAAAACGCAACCCGTTTGTTGAGATGGCCTGTATGAGTGATCTACTAGTATATGCAATATTGTGATCCAGGCACTAGAGGGTGCTGCAATTCAGCATGCAGCAATGATCTGTGTGCACTGTTTCATTTTTCTTTGTTGCGTTTTTTGACCGAATTGTCTCAGTATAATTACCATCTGATGTTGTCTTTTAGAGCTATACAAGTAGTTATAATTTTTAATTCTTTTTGTGTTTACTTTGGTCATAAGCATTCTCATCTTTCATATGATTTCAATATATATTGATGGAGGCAGTTGAGGCAAAAGAAAAGTCAAAGAATATAATCCTTGGAAAAACATTCTTTTTACAAAGAATTCTAATTGGATTGGCTTAAACTGATTTTAATATTTTCACTTGGCTTAAAAAAAAATTACTTTGTCTCTGAAAAATGAAGTAAATGTTTCTGCTAAATTGAAGTTATAGCATGATGAAATCAAATAGTGGATTTCTAGTGACAGAAAAATGTAATTTCCAAATAGTTTAAAGGATTTTTCAAGGAAGAAGAGCTATGTGTCAGAAATTATGAAGTAGATCTTTGTGAAATACAGCGGTGAAAACTTCATAATGTGCTGATGGAGGCCGGTGGATTTGGAGAAAACTGCAAGTTAGCAGTGTGGTGCATTTCAGACTTCTAATCCTGCACACTGCAGTGCTGAAGTCAGGAATACTGGAGGTCAGATCTCCACACACCTGGCATCTGGCCTTCCCTGTGTGCCTGGCATTTTCTCTAAGTGTCTGAGCCGCAGGGCCAGATACATTGTTTCTGGTGGTTCATCTTTTTGTCAGCCAACAGCAGATGCATCTAGCATGTCGTATCCATTTGAATGGAGGTAACCAACCTTCATTTAAAAGGCATCTAAATGGAGCAAAGTTGCAAATGAGTGAGTACAGAGGGATCCAGGTGTTCTTGTTAGCGGTTAGCTAGCAAGGCAAATGGCATATGGACGTTTATTGCAAAGGGGTTGGAGTTTGGAAATAGGGAAGTTTTATTGCAATTGTACAGGGTGTTGGAGTATTGTGCACAGTTTTGGTACCCTTATTTAAGATAGGATACACTAGCTCGGAGGAAGTCCTGGAGAGATTCACAAGGCTAACTCCTGGGATGAGATAATTTCCTATCATGGGTGCAGCTAAAGAAGCTGGATCCATATTCTTCAGAGTTTAGAAGAATGAGGGATGATCTTATTTGAAGCATGAGACCCTAAGGGGGCATGACAGGGTAGCTGTCAAGATGTTTCCACTCGTGGGAGAATCTTGAACGAGGGGACATTAGAAGGGGGCAGTCATTTAAAACTGAGGCGTGTAGGAATTTCTTCTCTCGGGGTGGTGAATCTCTGGAATTCTCCACCCCAGAACGTTATGGAGACTAGATCATTGGAGCTATTTAAAGAGGAGGTAGAACATTTTCTTTTAAAGATTAGCAATTTGGGGCTATGGGAAACTGGCACAAGAGAGGAGCTGAGGTCTGGGGCAGATCAGCCATGATCATACTGAATGATGGAGTAGGCTTGAGGGGCAGAGTGGCCTACTGTTCCTATTTTGTTTAGTTCTTGTCTAAGTTTAGATATCTTTGCTTTAAATTTTAATCGTTATGTTTTTTTATTAATAGCAGTTTTGTGCATGTTTTAAATATTTTTAATTATTCATTCTACAATGCATTAAAAATGTTTCAACTAATTCCAACTTTCTCTGATCATCAGTGATTTGCCAGGGGCCATCAGGGTGGTCTGCTTGGTTCCCACCCCCTGTAACCCAATTGGTATTTGTGACCTCCTGCACCTTGCAGTTGGGTTCCAGTACCAAGGCCGGCAGTGCATTGGGAGCTGTGGGGTTGACATTGGCAGTGACTGCAAAGTGTGGTCCGGGATCAGCATGACCTGGCTCAAATGATGTCCATGATGCCAACTGCTGTTTCTTGTGCAGAATCTTAACAATGGCAAAGTAAGCATTATATGCAGGTACGCAGTGGTCATTTCCATGTTGCTCTGCTCTGACAATCAGGAAACAATATTACCCTTTGCCATGAAATGCAAGTTTTAAACCCATTGTACTCGTGTCCTGATTGCAGGGTTTCCACCCGAAACATCGACTGTTCCTTTCCACCCACAGATGCTGCTTGACTCACTGAGTTCTTCCAGCAGGTTACTTGTTGCTCGAGTTTACCAGTGTATCACTCAACCACTTAGACCTGAGGGTTCCAAGTTCCGTTCTCAGTCTGTACTGAGGTAGCACAGCTGCATTCAGTGCTGTTGAGATTGTTGGGAGGTAAGAAAGACCCAATATTCTGTTCACTCTCTAACAATCCTCACTGAAATTGTAAGCTTACTTGGAAACCTGTTGACAAATTCCTTCTGCTCCCCACCCCTGCAGAAGGATCACTACTTTGTAGCATACAATACAGTGTTAAATTAAAAATGACCACTGGGCTATTGTACTGGAGAATGACAGTACTTGTTGGTAAGTACCTGGGTTAGAAGTTGATGCCTTTTAGCTGAGAAGTGAATTTTTTAAAAAAACTACATTTCTCAAGGGTGAAATCAAACTGGCTCCGTTCAAACCTATTATATAATTTTCATGTTTTTAGCTATAATTGGGGTAGACCTTACATTGTGTATTTACTATTGGTTTATTATTGTCATTTGTACTGAGGTACGGTGAAAAGCTTGTCTTACAAACCGATCGTACAGGTCAATTCATTACACAGTGCAGTTATGTTGAGTCAGTACAGAGTGCATTGATGTAGTACATGTAGAAAAAAAACAATAACAGTACAGAGTAAAGTGTCACAGCTACAGAAAAAATGCAGTGCAATAAGGTGCGAGGTCACAACAAGGTAGATCATGAGGTCAGAGTCCATCTCATTGTATAAGGGAACTGTTCAATAGTCTTATCACAGTGGGGTAGAAGCTGTCCTTAAGTCTGGTGGGTGGTCTTCCATCGTGAAGAGTATGGAATCTTTTGATTGTGTTGGGATTTGCACACTGAACACCCTGTGGTAAGCCAGCATTAGATTGTACCTTTTCGATTGTGGTATTGTTGATTCATCAACAGAATGTTGAGGCAGCATCGATCCTTTCAGTTAACAATGGGATAAGGGGAATAAGGCAATGTGTACAGATTGCTTGATGACAGCGGGAGAGCAAATGACTGTCATTTTGCTCTAATTAATGTTACAGGACTAATAAAATTAGGTTTTGCCTTGTCATGCTACATGTTGTTGAACATGAGGTGCAGTACAGAAGGGGGATTCTATCATTTCAGTGGAGCAGTGGTGAACTTCATATTGATTGTGTGTGTTCCTGTTGGTACCCGACAGTTGATTGAAGTAGTCACTTTCACTTTCATCAAGAATACTACTCGTATAACCTGGAGGATGTTTAATTAATGCCACGGTATTTTATGTCCAACTTAATGTCTGGCCTGCACCAAATAATCATTGATTCAATATTAGATAGGATTTACAGTCTGAATTTTGTGCTTCCATTTGTAGTAGAGCTCAACCTCGCAACCTTCTCACTGGGGAATGAGGATGCTATCAGTTGAACTAAACTTGCACAAGGGTAGATTTGCTGAGGAGAATTTCAAAGGTCTGAAGAGTTGTTACCATGTGGTTTGATTTTGGAAAGGAATGACAAAGTGCAGTTACATGATGGCTAGTGATGGCAACCATCGTGGAGGGAGCAGGTAACCACACATGGATAAAGTATGAGGCTGTTGCATCTTGAAGAGTTTAATGCCTGGAGATATTAAGGAGAGGATTTAAGAATCCATGTGCTGGGAATGGAGAGCCAGTGAGGTTGATCACTAAAGAGATGATAGGATTAATGGGACTCTGAAAACTATATTTGTTGAATATGGGGTGAGTTGCAGTTGGTGAATGCCAACTCAAGAATATTGGAGAAATTGTGCCTCGAGGTGCTCAGTATTGTGTTGTTAAAGAATTCCATTGGAATTCATTTATTATTGTCACTTATACCGAGGTATAGTGAAAATCTTGTCTTGCATAACCTTCATACAGATCAGTTCATTACACGGTGCATTGAGGTAGTACAAGGTAAAACAATACAGAATGCAGATAAAGTGTCACAGCGACAGAGGAAGTGCAGTGCAGGTAGACAATAAGGTGCAAGGTCATAAAGAGATAGATTGTAAGGTCAAGAGTCCATCTTATCATACTAGGGAACCATTCAATAGTTTTATAACAGTGGGATAGAAGCTGTCCTTGAGCCTGGTGGTACTTGCTTTCAGGCTTTTGTATCTTCTTCCTGATGGGAGAGGGGAGAAGAGAGAATGTCCAGGGTGGGTGGGGTCTCTATATAGATGACATAATTTGAAAATACTGCAAAACTGCATTTGCGTGCTTTGAATTCCATTGTGGAATTTGTGAACCAAAAATGAAATTTAATTAAAATAATTCTGTACCTTTTGATTAAGAAGAAATAAATATACTTTGTGGGGAATTTGCATTGAACTCTGAAAGTTCAGGTTACAATAACTGACTACTGAATATTAAATGTTTGCCCCACAACTTCATCTGTGTTTGGAGGCTAAATTGACTCTTTTAAGAAAAGCCTTTTTCTCATACAAGTTTTCAAATCCTTCTGGGACTTCACTTCTCCTCATCTTTGTAATCTGCTTTAGGCCTTTAACCCTTTACACTATCAACACTTCTCTATTTCTGGTTGTCTGATCATTTGTCAATTTAATTGCCTCATCCCTGGCAGTCGTGCTTTATGTTCTCAAATTCCTTCTCTACATCTCTTGCTCGGCTACCTTCTTTCCCAGACACAACTTAAAACTATTTCTTTGATCAAGTTTTTGATCATCTGCCCGATTATCATCTGTTCTAGCTCTGTGCCAAATTTTGTTTGATAACCTTCCTCCCAAAAGGAGCCATGACATGATTAAAGTTGGAAAAGGGTTACTTAAAGTATATTAGACCATAGAAAGAATTTAGTGATTTCTGAACCTCATTTTAATAAGTTTATTTTTAATTTTTAAAAAAAATTCTCATCTCTGAAGTTTTTTTCTCATTCTCCCATTAAAAGGCAAAGATTATTTACTATATTTTAACTCGCTATAGTTTGACTTGAAAGAGAATTGCAGTGGTGGGGGGAAGGAATGTTTAGGCCGGTGGATGTTTAGGGCATCTTTCTGCTGGAAAAGGGTCAAGCTTCCAACGTGTTCCATTTATCCAGACCCGTGGACGGTAAACCATCATGTTTCTGATTTATGTCAAGGTGATGATGGAATAGCTTTAGTGTGTCAGGTAGCCACTCTCAGTGCCATTGGGAAAACTACCTCTTTCCGTCTCTAACGTTGCAGGACTTCAGCTCATCTACAGGTAAACCTTCATCCATGTCTGTGATGCCTTTATTTCTATTCCAACACATTCAAAGACAGTTTCATGCCTTATACTCGTAATCATGAGGTTACCCAAAATTCACCCATTGTCCTTGTGCTTTCTGCTCGTAAAATAATGCATAGATTTTAAAGTTCTTACCAATGGTCCATAGTATTCCCTCTCTTGGTAATCTCCTGCAGTCCTTTAGATATCTCTGCTCCTCCATTTCTGGCCTCTGTCATTCATCAGTGTTGTTACATCTCCATCTGCAGCCTTGTCTTCAGCTATTCCTTCCCTTAACCTCTCCACCTCTCTACCTCTTAACTCATAAGATTTGCTTCTTATAACTTCATCTGAAGGATAGGTCTTTGGGCACTTACCGTCCTGTGAAGTGGCTTGGGACATTTTGTTGTATTAAAACTACTTTATAAATACAACTTGGTTTGTACATGCACAGATTATGAAATTGCAGTTTCAAGTTCAGAGTCCATATCGTTTATCCTAGAACAATTGCGCTGATGCCTCTCATCTCTTGCCAATTTGGATAGCAATCTTTAGTCTTGTTTCCTTTTCTGTTTTGTAGCCAATTCTGCACCCATTTGACTACTCCACTTGTTTTGATCTTAATGAATATATACTGCCATATCTTATCGCAAACTTCTTGGCACTCTAAATAATTATACTCTCAATGTTACCCTTTTCCACCTGCTGTATTACTTTTGAATGTGTTTAGAAGGTTAGAGAGGGTCTTGATAACATGATTAGGAAATAAATTTTCCATGAGGAAATCAGCCAGCAGCGAGGCAGAAATTTAATTTGACCATTTTTTTAATGTGAAAGAAGCTGTTGGGATAAGAGTTTGAAGAAAGTAATGCAAGACGGAAGCAGATGGAAATAAACAGGTTACTCTTTCAGAGAACCAATACGGATATTATGTGTAACGTGTGACTAATGATGTTGGGGGCCACAACAATTTTTGATACTAATAGAAGATTTGGATGAGAGATAGAAGGTTCCACTTCTAAGTTTGTGGTTGAAACGAGATGGGTGTTGTAAGCAATGTAAATGGAAGTATAAAATACCAAGTGATATTAATAGATTAAATAAATGAGAAAATTGATGGCATTATTAATTTGAATACTAAGTGTTCCATTACATTCTTTCCAATTCCTAATTTTAGTCCATTTAGTTACTGAACCCGAATTGTTAATGATTAAACTGTTGAGCCAAAAGCAACCAGTGTTTTGTGCATGGTGTTAAACTTATCAAGTATTAGTGAAGTTGTAATTTTTTTTTACTTTAGTTTTCAGAAATATTTGTTGATATGTTTTGAGTATATCACAAAATCACAATTGCATTTTAGGTCTTTAAAACAAATTGTTCAAATAATAAAGTAACAAGTAGCTGCCTCTTGAAAGCATCCTCAGCAGTACTTAACTCCCATTCACTGCAGAATCTACTTAGACCACTTAGAATCATAGAGCAATACAGTATGGATACAGGCCCTTCAGCCCAATGGGTCCATGCCTACCACAGTGCCCAACCAGCTAGTCCCAATTTCCTCTGTTCAGCCCAAATCCCTCTAAGCCCTGCCCCTGCATGTACCTATCCAAGTGCTTCTTAAATGATACTATTGTACCTGCCTCAACCACTTCCTCTGGTAGCTCATTCCATATACTCACCACCCTCTGCATGAAAAAGTTGTTCCTCAGGTCCCTTTTAAATCTTCCCCCTCTCACCCCAAATCTATATCCGCTAGTTTTGGACTCCCCTACCCTGGGGGAAAAACTGTTACCATCCACCTTATCTATTACTCTCATAATTCTAAATATTTCTTTAAGGTTGTGCCTCATTCTCCTAAGTTCCAGGGAATAAAGACCTAGCCTGGCCAATCTCTCCCAAAAACTCAGGCCCTCTAGTCCTGGTGACGTCCTCGTAAATCTTTTCTGTACTCTTTCCAGTTTAACTAAGTCTTTCCTATCATTAGGTGACCAAAACTGTACACAGTACTCCAAGTGTGGCCTCACCAACAACTTGTATAACTGCAATATAATGTCCCAACTCCTATATTCATTGCCCTGACTGATGAAGACCAGTGTGCTAACTGCCTTTATCAGAATCAGGTTTTTATTATCACTGACTTATGTTGCGAAATGTGTTGTTTGGCGGCAGCAGTACAGTGCAAGAGGTAAAAATCACTATAAGTTATAAAAACAAATAGTGCAAAAGAGGAATAACGAGGCAGTGTTCCTGGGTTCCTGGACCATTCAGAAATCTGATGGCAGAGGGGAAGAAGCTGTTCTTAAATTATTGAGTGTGGGTCTTCAGGCTCCTGTACCACCTCCCCGATGGTAGTAACGTGAAGAGGGTATGTCCCGGATGCTGAGGGTCCTTAATGATGGATGCTGCCGCCTTGAGGCACTGCCTCTTGATGTCCTCGATGGCGGAGAGGGTTGTGCCCATGATGGAGCTGGCTGAGTCTACAACCCTCTTGCAGACTCTTTCAATCCTGCACATTGGAGCCTCCATACCAGGCGGTGATTAGCCAGTCAGAATGCTCTCCACCGTACATCTGTAGAAATTTGCAAGAGTCTTTGAGGAGATTTGGTATGTCACCACAAAATCCCAATGAAGCAGAGCTGCTGGCATGCCGCCTTTGTGATTGCATCAATGTGTTGGGCCCATGATCAATGCCCAGGATCTTGAAGCTGTTCACCCTTTCCACTGCTGACCCCTCAATGAAGACTGGTGTGTGTTCTCCCAGCTTCCCCTTCCTGAAGTCCACAATCAACTCCTTTGTCTTGCTGATGTTGAGTACGAGGTTGTTGTTATGACACCTTCTGTATGCCTCCTCGCTGCCATCTGAGGTTCTGCTGACATCGGTGAATTTATGGATGGCACTCCTAGATGGATTCACCATCCTGTCTACCTATGACGCCACTTTCAACGAACAATTCGCTTGTACTCCTAGGTCCCTCTTCCATGGCACTCCCTAGTGCCCTACCATTCATATTACAAGTTCTACGCTAGTTTGACTTTCCAAAATGCATCACCTCACACTTATCTGCATTGAAATCCATTCGCCACTCCTTGACTCCGTTCCTTAACTGATCAAGATCCCTTTGTAATCTACGATAACCTTCTTCACTATCAACTACACTTCCTAATTTTGTGTCATCCTCAAACTTACTGATCAAGCCTTATGCATTCGCATCCAAATCATTTATATAAATTATGAATAACAAGGGTCCCAACACCGACCTCTGCGGCACACCACTAGTCACTTGGACGTAATATCTGTGCAAAAAGCTTAAAATTAGTCCATAATTGCAATCATGTCATGTCCTACACTACCTGAAAGCAAAACAGAGTATTTGTGGTTTAACAGACAACCTTGCATAACTGCAAGTGTTATGTTTGACATGGTCCAGATTTTGAGTTTAAGTTCCTGGAATTTAATGAAATTCCTGAGTACCGCAGAATAGTAAAAGTAACAAATGTATGCTTATCAAAATTTAAAGAAATGCCTTGTTTCAAAATTACCTTCCATAACTTTCATCTGTGCAACCCACCTCATGCTTGTGGCCTGCCAATTATAGTACCTGACAACTTCCTGGATTGATTTTGAACAAGGATGTCTTTTGTAAGTTAGTATTGTGTTGCACCACGAACTCCCTTGATAATATTTTCCATATCAGACTGATGGGAATGTAGACTGCTTTACATGCTCTGTAATCCGCAGATCAAATCTGTTTATTCAGCAAAGTCAGATTCATAGAAATATAGAAAATAGGAGCAGGAATAGGCCATTCAGCCCTATGAAGCTTCTGTGCCATTCAGTACGATTAATGTTGATCATCTATTCCCATGCTCTCGTCATACCCCTTGATGCAATTTACATCTACCTCAAAAATATTTGGTGACCTTGCCTCTATAGTCCACTGTGGTAGCAAACTCTACTCACTTGCTCTCTGAATGAATACATTTCTCTTCAGCTCAAGTCTTAAATCTTTTGCCGTGTAATCTATGGTGGTGACCATTTCTTCTAGATACTCCAGCCCAGGGAAGCATCCTCACTACATTCAGTCTCTCTAGCCCTGAGAATCCTTTCTTCTACCCAGTTGCCTTAATCTCTCTTGAATGGCACTCCTACCATCCCCAGAATCAGTCTGGTGAATCTTTGTTGCATTCCCTCTCCGGCAATATATCCTTTTTTCGATAAGGAAACCAAAGCTGCACCACTTTTTGTTCAAGGAAACAATTTGATGCGTGGGATTTCAGATTTGCCATGATCCGGAGTTATCCGGACTACATTGGGTTCGATTTGCAGAGTGCTGTTGCCGAACTGCTCTGTCTTTCAACAGGTGAGTGTATCTGACCTCTTGCTTTGCCCTTGAGTTCAGGGGCATTTAAAAATGTGTTGAGACAAGGGTCAGATTCACTTCTTAACTGACTCCTCAGCTTTACACCATCCTTAGCTGGTACATTCACTGCACTCCTATTTATTTGAATTAAGTCAACAGCCATCATTAAAAATTTAAATGATGATAAGTAGGGTTTATAACATTCTAATTAATATTTGTAATGCTTTTAATTTTAACTTCAATGTGTTCTTTGCTAAATTTATTATTTTTTAAATAATTATTTTTTAAATGTTTTCCACTGTTGCTAAACCTATCTGATTAACAAGAGCTTTCAGAAGGCTATCAGGGTAGTCCTGGGGCGAAGTAGTGGTCTTAGTTTCTGCCACCTGTAGCATAATTGGAGCTCATAGCCTGTTTCACATTTTTTTATTCATTCATGGGCTGTAGGCGTTGCAGGAAAGGCTGGCATTTATTGCTACCCCTAACTGCCTGAGGTAAAGATGGCAAATGTTACTGAAAGTAATTAACTTTAATTTTGCTTTGTATTTAAGTCTTCCAGCTACCATGGTGGGATTTGAACTTGAATCCTGGCACATGCACTATTTACAGGCCTCCTATGCAGGGTAGAATTTTGCACAAATGGCATCAGAACAAGCATACACAGCATGTGAATTTGTTTCACCTGTCCAGTACCCTCTCTGTTTATGCATGCCACACACACTGATGACCCAGAGTGAAAATCCTAATGTGTGCCAGGAATGCATTGTTTAGGTTTTAACGCTTTTTAAAAAAAAGTAATTCTGTGCAGCATGTTCAAAAAAAAATTGTGGTATTAAAAAGAATTTCTAGTATATGATAGTTTTGTTTATGTTTTTTCATGTTTTGACTACTTCATAGTACTAACCAGGATCAAAAATTAAAGATTTATCATTTATATTGCAGTTAAACAGTAGACTGAAATTGAAGTATTATTCTGCGAAAAGATGTAAATTTGAAATTTTTTAAAAAAGCGGTGGAAATGCTCAGTAGGTCTATTTTTGCTATATTACAATACTTTGCAGCTTATAAATTATTAATGATCCTGCCTAAATAACATTCCTCTTTATTTTTGATTTAGGCAGAAGGTTGCCTCTCATTTGGCGAGTTGTCAAAACTTCAGCCTAAATGCACTTTAATGTGGAAGGTATATTGATGAGAACTAAGCATATAGAACCTCTGTCTTTGTGTATATCCTCCATCAAATACATGTTTAAAATGCTCTCTGGTTCCCTGCTCTTCAATTCCAAGTAAATGCCATAGTAAAGTTAAAAGCATGCTTCCTCATTCTGAATTACTTGCATTTTAAGTCAATATTGAGAGCAAAGGAATAAAGCATCTGCACTGCAAACTGATTTATTAGAAATAAGGAAGGAGAAAATTCACGCAAAGTTCTTTGCATCTTTTGGGATTGTATTGAGGTTTTTATTTAAAAGGAAGATACTAAACAAAGATGAAGGTTTGCAGAACATAGAACATAGAAAACCGACAGCACAATTCAGGCCCTTCGGCCCACAAAGCTGTGCCTAACATGTCTTCCATTTTATATTGCTTTTCATATTGTGATGATGCAGCTGCTGATGGGGTGCATGTGAATGGATATTTTGACTTGGGTTTGTCGCTTTGGAGAATTGATGAAACCATGAAGGAATTTAAAATTGAAAATATTGAGGACTTGTTTGCCAATGTATGTTGGGAAGGAAAAGGATAAAGTCGAGGTCAGAAATTTAGCTCAGGACACCAACACTTCAGATAGCTTGATTCATCCAGAGATGAATCTAGAGTGGCAAGACTTAAAAGCCTGATTTGGGCCAAGGCCAATGATAGAACTTTGGAAAGAAGCCAGTCGGAACATTGTGGTTGTGGTTATTCTTAGAAGGAATTGCCTCACCCAGCTTTCTTATAATCCTGCAAATTAGTGCTGTTCAAATAAAGGTCTGACTGGAAGACTTTTTGTTCCATGCTCAGAACAAAGTGTGTGATAAGGTGACAATCAAGATGAAAAGAGCTTGTGTCTTGTATCTAATTTTTGTGTTTTATCATCATTTGCCTGTTGTAATTTTGTACAAGGAAAGAGTAGCAATTTATTCAACATTTGGTGATGGGATGCAGTTCGAACTTAAATTCACAAATTAGTTTTTTTCAATGTTCAGGAAAACTGATGATTCTGCTTTTCATGTCTCATGCAAAAAGGATTTGAATGCAGAATTGTTCAGTTTAAAAATTTTAACATTTAAACAGAGGAATGTGGAATCAAATATTTTTAAGGTTTAAGGGCTTCAGTGGACAAATATCAGTTGAATTACTTTGTGTTTAATGCAAAAATATCTTTAATGCCTGCTTATACTAGAGAATGCTGATTTTTAAGAATGCTCCTCTATCTTCCTGTATTTGCCTCTCGCCCCACAAACACTTAGGCTGGAATGGAATTCTGGAGGGGAAGAAATATGTTCTTGCATTTAAGCTCTACGAACACAATTTTAAATCTGTTCGTCAAACGTGATCAAGCTTTTCTCATGCTGCGTTTACTTCTTAATCTTTGCCTTGTATTTCTCCTTCATCTCACAAATTAGTTTATCTAATCTAATGGAATATGCAGAAAATGCTGGAAATGCTGAGCGAGTTAGGCAGTATCTGCAAAAGAAAAGCAGTTAACGTTTCAGGTCAAAGATCCTTCATCAGAACTGGGAAAGAGAAAAAGATTGCAGAGAGGTGAGGGAGGGTAAAGGAACCATCAGTGATGGGTCAAGGCCAGGATTGCTGCAGGCATCAGTTCATTAAGTGACTGAGGGTTCTGATCCTGAAGCCATCGAAATCTACCAATGTGTCCAAGTTGTGTTTGATAAGGCCATAATTGTTTTGAGAAAATTGTCTGTTCTTCCCTGACATGTATCTGTGACCAGGGTAAGATCATCTTCCTTAAAGTTGGCTGTTCCTTCCCTAACATTTTTGCCATGTAGCCTAGTTCTGGGCTACTGTCTCCCATTGTGTGATGTCTTGAAGGTGCCCTTTAAGCAACTGCTTTGCACCTACTATCTCTTTCTCCATTGGTGAGTTGGTTGTAGTGCAAGTGGTTTGGTAGGTATGAACTAGGTGCAGTTCCTGCACCACCACAATTGATGCTGGATGATCAGAGCCTTGACTACAATGCGCATGAATTGCTTTGGCAAAGACGTGAAAGGTATTATGCTAAATTTGCAGATGACACAAAGATAGGATAAAAATAAGCGGGCAAAGATCTGACAAATGGAGTATAACATTGTAAAAGTGTATATTGTGCAGAAAAAGTAAAAAGAAGCACGAAATTGCAGAGCTCTGAAATACAGGGAGATTTGGGTGTCCTGGTCCACAATGTTATTGTTTACTGCTAAGGGAGTCGAATGCAAAAGTAGGGTAATATGCTCCAGTTATATAGGGCATTATTGAGACTGCTTCTGGGGTACTGTGTACAGTATTGGTTTCTGTAAAACTGCATTAAAGCAGTTCAGAGAAAGTTTCCTTGACCAACATCTGGAATGGTTAGGTTGTCTTATGAGGAAAAGTCTTGGCTTGTTTCCACTGGAGATTAAAAGAATGGGAGGAGACTGGTTTGAAACACTGAGAGATCATAACAGGGTGGATGTGGTGATTTCTTCTTGTGGGAGAATCTAGAACTAGGGGTCAACCATTTAAGAGAGAGAACACTATTTTGTTTTCTCTCAAACTCTACCAGTCTTTGGAGCTCTCTTCCTCAAAGAGTAATGGAAGCAGAGATTTTAAATGTTTTTAAGGCAGAGGTAGATAATGCAAGGGGGTGAAAAGTTACCACGGATAGATGGGAATGCTGAGTTGAGGTTAGTCATATTGGCCACAATCTTATTAAATAGCAGAATAGGCTTGATGGGTTAAGTGCCCTCCTACTGCTCCTAATTCATATCATCAATACCAACCATGTTGACTTCCCTAGTTCTAAACTCCTCAGCAAGAGAAAGACCCTTTCTTAAGAATGTTGTATGTTTTAAAGAGGTCGCCTCTCATTCTTCTAAACTCTGGAGAATAGAGGCCCAGACTACTTAATCTCTCCCTTTTATTGCAGACTTGCCAGGAACACGAATAGTGAATCTTCATTGTATTTCCTCTATAACAAGTATATCCTTTTTTAGATAAGGAGACCAATGTTATACACAGTACTCCAGGTACAACCCTATATAATTGTAGTTTGATTAGTCTTTCTCAGTGGCTGCTTTCTATAACATTTTAAATTTACAACATCTCATTGCACAATGCTACATCTAAAATTGTCTCTTCCATCTTGGCTCTATGCCGTAACTGAATACCATAAACTCGTCCTCCACACAGTTATTGCAGATATGTTTTTCCCCATTCTGTATGATTAAAGACCTGTGCTTACTGTATTACCTTTGTAATGTACTCCTGTAATTTCCTGATTTGTGCTCTTACCAAAACTCTTGTCAACTGTCAGGGCTTGTAGATTATTCCTACCAGTGATCTCTGCCCCTTGTTTGTTTGCTCCACCACCTGAACTGATTTGAGTTTAACACACTGGAACACATCTTGAATTATGTATGACTGGAAATTATAGTAAATGCTTTGCTTGTGGAAAAAATAACCCCTGCAAAATGCTGTGTTTGATGTCACCATCAAATGTAACATTGGACCTGTGACCCCACTGACCTGTTTCTCTGAGACCAGTTTAGTACTTGGAAGAGGAAATTTCAATTTTTTTTTCTCTCCTGTTTTTGAGCATACTGAGGACAGTCCATGATGTGAATGATACAAACCCTTGCACTTCATGGGACCTGAATCAGTTTCATCCATTACCTAGCATTGTTATTCCACTATAAGGCACTCATTATGGTATTAAACTATAGTCCTGATCTGTCTTAATATCAATCAAACTGAAGGTTCAATAGGCAAACTAATTCAATGTTTATATTTTTCAACTGAAAATAAACCCAGGTCTATTTTCCAATATTATGCAAGTCTTTTCCTATTAGGATTGCTGAGAGTGGTTAAAATATTTATGTGCATTCATTTCAATGCTGATAAACACAAAGACATTGTTGGTAAAGAGTGTGAAATTTATTTGCAAGTTTCACGCTAATTTTGCTTTTGAAAGGAGGCTTCCACGACTTGTTCTCCAAGAACTGAGAGCTTGTTCATTAACGTTTGACTTAATTGGAGCTGCTATACAGTGATTTCATGTAATGCTCCTTTCTCTGTCTGGTTAATCATTTAAAAACAATGGTTATGTACACCAAGCATTGTAAAACTTCAAAGTTCCTTCGATTTATTTGAGCTTATTTCTGCTTGGGGAGCCATTAATGGCTTTTTTCTTTTTGAGCCTCAAGAAGGATTTAGGAGACCGACATTATGTGAGCTGTTAATTTTACATTTCCTCTTAAATGGTGGCAATCTGAATGTAGACTGGTTGTGAATTAAATCTGGGTATTCTGCAGGTACAGAATGGCTAGTGTAGGCCAGTATGTTTGGATTAAATGCTGGTTTTGTAACGTAGTTTAAAAGAATACATGCATTGAATTTTGAACTACTTGTGCCAGACCATGCAAGACTAGCAGGCTGTGAAGTCCAATTATTATGCTATGAGCTTAACAATATTTCATCTCATGCTCTCTTTGATTGAAAATTGCAATTATTTTCATTTGCATTAAGTAATTACTTTACAGTTTTGAGACTTTGGGTTTACAGTATTGGTTTAATGTATATTTGAAAAGCTGAATTTATTTCTGAATATTCCTTGAGCAAATAGACCCTAGAGTGGAGTACAAAAATAAGTTTATTCTCCACTAAGCTTTGTAAAAGAAGAGTTTTCTGTTGGTTTGATTGACTCTGCTGGGACATTCTAGTCCCATCACAAAGAAAATTTGTGGCTAATTAATTAGTAGTTGAATGATGTATCTTCACAATCATTAGCTTTACGTTTTAGTCAAGTGGAAAATGTAATATGGCAATCTACGGTACTATTATAATTGTGTGTTTGATGCCTGATTTTTTTAATATGTATATGCATTACTGATTAATTAAATAGCAGATTAAATCTTTAGTAGTTTTAGAATTTCAGCAACACTGAATCTGTTTTATATCAGCTTGAGCCATGCAATTTACAGCGACTCCAAATTTAAGCACCCAACCTGACATCCTATCCATCTTAACACACATCCATATCTTTGTCAATTCCAAAAGCAATTATTTTGGTGATTTTTCTCACTGACCTTCTGATCTTCATTCTCTATAAATGTCAGTTTTTCCAATACTTTGCTGTCCTGTCATGTCTAGCTCATCGTGTCCTCATTTATCTCCTTGGGGTCCCAGTGCCCCCACATGACCAAATAAAAATTTTTCATCTTTGTTCTCGGCTATCATGGTGAAATCTTTCCATTGCTTCACTTCTTTTGAACCCCCAACCTTTCCCAAATCCTTGCCCCTCTGCAAAACTGGCTTCCTGTGTATTTTCTCTTTCACCCAGCTTTAAGTTGCTTGCTCTTCTGCTTAGGCACTCTGCTCTGGATTACCTCCGTAAACCTCTGTGCTTCCTCTGTTGCTTTAAGACCCTCCTCAAAATGGACCTATTGGACTAAGGTTTTGTTTAACCATTTACTTGTTCAGGGTACATTTTTTGATTATGCTTTTGTGCAGCAATTTATGTTGAAGTTTTAATATAAGTGCAAATTATTGCAGACATAATTTTATGGTGAAACTTTCCACATACAGTTCATTTACTTGGTGACAACTTGTCACTGTTTATTAGCAAATGAAGTCTATTTATTATTCCGGGAGCCTTTTTTAAATGGATTTTGAGAACTAATGGTACGGCCTCTTAACAACCCATAGTATTAGAATAATGTTATTCTTTTGTGCTCCATTGTTAGGTTGACTGGTGTTGAATATTAGATATTTTAAAACTTGGTTTCCTTCATTTCTGCATGTTAGATGTGACTTCCATTCAATATACAGGAAAATATGACATTTGCTGTGCTTGGGTGAGGAAACAAGCTCTGGTGAAATGCTAGTACTAATATTTCTTTGTCATGGTGCCATTACGATCTATTTTACAAACTTAGTTTAGCTATGCAACAGTTATCACAGTTAGTACTGGTACTTTTTATTCTTAAGTCATCTTGGAATGGGAACCATAGGTTCAGTTGTCCCTTGCTTTTTAGGTACTCTAATACCAATAATCCCCTATGTGCCTTCACTCCTCCACTCCTATCTTCCCTGAGTGAATGAAACCAAATATCCCTTAGGCATTTCACAATTCCAATTTTATCTTGGTGTCCTAAACTAGTGTCTTTCCCAGTTCTCTCCTTTCACTTTTTTTTATTTGATGCTTAGAAAGCAAAGACAAACTGAAAAAGGAGAGGACAGTAATGGTGACAATACTGATGAAAGGGCAGTATTGAAATATGATCTTTGATCTGAAGAACAAGAAGTAACATCATCATTGCTGGAAGTGAGAGATAACTAGGGCCAAACAAAAACCAGCTTAAAGCCCCCTAACAAAAGAAACTGAGAGTGAATCAAGAAATATGAGGTGGTAAAGATAGTTTAATAATCGTGGGGGATTTTAATTTTCAGATAGATTGGACTAATCAAATTGGCAAAAATTAGTTCAGTAGATGAGTTCAAAAAAAAGTGCTTTCAGGCAAGTTTCCAAGAGTAATACATCAGGAGGCCACATTAGAAAAATGGGCTATATTGAACCTTATTTTGTGATATGTTAATTAGCAGTTTCTTGTGAGGGAAACTCTAGGATATCAATTTGACGAAGTGGCTCAGGCAGAAAGCCAAGTCTTGGGTTAGGCATAAGCAGTATATTCACTAAAGTGGATTGGGAAATTAGATTCAAAGGTTTGTTAATGGAGGAATGATGGCAAAATTAAGAAATATTTTGTGTCTCAACAGATGTACATTCCAATGAGAAATAAATATCATGAGAAAGTGATCCATTCATGACTAATTTAAGGAGATTAAGAATGGTATTAAATTAAAAGAAGATTTGTAAAGATACCAAGAAAAGTGGCAAGCCTGATTGGGAGAGTTGTAAGAAACTGCGCTGTAAAATGTGATGACAATGACAGTAAATTAACAAAAAGATTAGAAAAAAATTCTAAGAACTTGTTAAAAACATTGTTCAAAGGGAAAATATAGCAAAAGTAAATACGTGTCCCTTGAGAGGCGAAGGCAGGTGAAATTATAATCTGAAGTTATAAAAGAATAAACATGCTTGAGACGTTAAAAACTTTTTTAAAATTGCCTTCTCTATAGAAGAAATGGTAAATTTAACAGGAATAATGAAGAAACTAAAGGTCAAGTAACGGGGATCATAAATTCATGTCACTAGCGAAGAAACTAAAGAGATTAATGGGGGCAAAAGGCTGCAAATCATCTTACTGTCTAGCCAGAATGTCAGCGTTCCAAACATGATTGCAGAGATGATGGATGGCTTAAATGAAGATCTTCCAAAATACCTTGGATTCTGCAGATTGTAAGGTAGCAAATATAACGTCAAAGATTGCATTGTTGCATCACTACACAGTATTTCCACATTGAAGCAGGGATTTGTCCTAAGATTACTGAACAACTTCCCCCTTTAATTCAATTCTCTTGTGTGCACTTGTATGCATTATAGTAGGTTGTTTTTGGTGAGATTTGTGTCCTTACTTGCACACTGTATTGCCAAATAAAAAATCAGAATTGCACCCATACTGTATAAAGTCACTTCTGATTTGCAGGCTTGTTCTATATATAAAAAAAATTGCACTTAATAATTTCATAATTTTCTGAATGAGATGAAAAATAGTTTTATAAAATTCATGATTTGTGGTGCAGTGCAGTATTTCAATAAATTTAGTGGTTATGAGGGAAAATAGCTTCTAAGCAAACTGCTGGTATTTATGACGAGAGCTTTATTCTTTGTGATGGGATACTGCAGGGCTGACTGAGCCAGTACAAATTGTTGATCTGTGACATATGAAACTAGTTTATTGTTTCAATCACTTATTGTACAAGCTTTCCTGGTAAAGAAACATTAATAGCCAACAGAATTTGGAAAGAGACAAATACAGAGGAGGAAAATCTCCACGAATGCTAAATTTATTGGGAAGTACATAGCATAAAAGCTGGACATTTGTTCCAACCTGTGCATCACCTCTCATTAATCTGTGTTAAAGTGATGTTCAGCATCAGGTTTATTATCACCTATTTGTATGATGTGAAAATTTGTTCTGTAGCAGCAGTACAGTGCAAAGACACAAAAATTACTACAGATTGCAAAACAAATAGTGCAAAACATAAAGGAACAATGAAATAGTGTTCATGGGGTCATGGATCGTTCAGAAATCTGATGGTGGAGGGGAAGAAGCTGTTCCTAAATCAATGAGTGTGGGTCTTCAGGCTCCTGTAGCTCCTTCCCGATGGTAGTTATGAGAAGAGGGCATGTCCCGGATGGTGAGGATCCTTCGTGATGGATGCCGCTGCCTTGAGGCATTGCCTCTTGAAGATGTCCTCGATGGTGGGGAGGGTTGTGCCAATGATGGAACTGGCTGAGTCTACAGCTCTCTGCAGCCTCTTGTGATCCTGTGCATTGGAGCCTCCATATCAGGCTGTGATGCAACCAGTCAGAATGCTCTCCGCTGTACAACTATAAAAACTTGCAAGTCTTTGGTGACATGCCAAATCTCCTCAAACTCCTAACAAAGTAGAACCGCTGGTGTGCCGCCTTTGTGATTGCATCAACATGTTGGGCCCAGGATAGATCCTCCAAGATGTTGACCCCCAGGAACTTGAAGCTGCTTGCCCTTTCCACCTCTGACACCTCAAAGAAGACTGGTGTGTGTTCTCCCAACTTCCCCTACCTGAAGTCCACAATTAGTTCCTTAGTCTTGCTGACGTTCAGTGCGAGGTTGTCGTTGCGACACCACTCAGGCAGCTGACCTATCTCGCTCCTGTATGTCTCCTCATCACCATCTGAGATTTTACCAAAGACATCTTTATAAAATAAGCAACCTGGTTGAAACTTGTGTGAATAATGGATGCTTTTCATTTTGTTTCAGTTTGTTCTTTCTGGCTCAGATGACTTTAATCTCTACATGTGGCGTATTCCTTCCAGTTTAGAGACGGGTGAGTTACCAAGCAGCCTGAACTGAATTTTATTGATGGTTTTCTCTCCCAAGAAAACAATATGCAAATACACTGGCCATTCTTCTTTATGCTCCAAATAACTTATATAATCAGTATCTCACACTTGAGTCTTAGTCAACCCTCATAACAGACAGGACAACTGGCGGCATAATCGAGCAGCCAGCCTTCATTCCTGCAGTGATGTTGAGGGAAAGTTGGGGGTTTGGGTGTTGGGGGGGGAGGGTGAAGGATATCCATCCCATTGTATCATAGAATTCCTTTGGCCATTACTTGTTTAGGCATGCAGATTTGTTTAATACTTGTTGAAGATACAGCAAGGAATTTGGCGCACCACTCTTTGCAGAGGATAAATGGATAAACATTATTGGAGGAACTGGTCAAGAAGAAGAACAAAGAAGGCTTAATTGTGAATTTGATGGAGCTAAGTAACTGAGCAATCCTAATTTCCTTTAAAAGTTGTGTTGCTGAATAGTATGTTGGGCTTCATTAATGTTGACAAAATAATCACGAGGTGATTGGTAGATTCAGTTAATGTGCTTAATGTACAATAGACTTAAAATGTAGCGCCAATTGTATCAGATGCATTTGTTAAGAAAAATGAGAGTGGTTATTTTTAAGATGAATTTAAAAGCAAGATGTGTGGTCATAACCTTGATTATAAACTGTTTGCAGGTGGCCCTGCCAGGATTGTGAATGGTGCATTCATGGTGCTTAAAGGTCATCGCTCCATTGTAAATCAAGTACGCTTCAACCCTCATTCATACATGATCTGCTCATCGGGAGTGGAAAAGATTATCAAGGTACATTATATCATCAGCAAGAATTTATCACTGATTCCAATGTCCATTTTCCTGTTAACAATAGACTTGTTGTAAAAGGCTCAATGTATCTCCATCACGAAATTTACTCTGAGAAACTAAAAAAGGAAAAATCCTCAATATCCTGCATATTTCCAGTTCAAAATAAATGTATTTGTTGTCTACTTTCCATAAAGTTGCTCTTAATTCCAGATTTATTGGTATGTATGTCATCATTAGTAGCTTATTCAGCAATGTTTTAAAAAATGTAATTCCAGCATGTATTTGCTGAACTTACCATCTAGTGAAATAACACTTGCGTGAGTAAAATCTGGGTTTAACATTTTTCACTTGTGTTTTCATAATATCTGTGAAATTGACTGTTTCCTATATAGGAGAACAGTTAACAGGAAAGGACAAAAATCACAGAAGACATACCCACTTAATATAATCTTAATTCAACAGTTCTGTACGTAAGCTGCTTCTTTGGAGTACTTCATTAGTTTATTCTCCGGTCCAGTTTCAGTTGCTCTACACCAAGAAAGCAGTGAAACTTTGCATTTGGACTTCGGTGCATTGGGATGCACTGCCCAAAAGCTTGGTGGATAGCAGCCTTCGAAGGGGAATTAAGTAAATATTCAGGGAAAATATATTGCAAAGATTTGGGGGAAGTGAAGGGAAGTGGGACTAAATATAATTCATTCTGAAAGAGAAGATTCAGATTTGATGAACTAAATGACCTCCTTCCATGTTGTGCTACTCTGTGATTCTCTAAGTGTCTGTTGTTACTTTCAGGGATAGTTAATTGTACAAAAGATTTTTTTTGGCAGCATTGATAAATGCTGTTTGAAATGCCAAGCTTGATGCTTGAACTGGTATTTGTATCTCCTGCTAGATGATGCAGTTTTTTCAATAGGTCACTGAGCTTTCTTGGAGTCAAGGTGGCAGTGGTTGTTCCTTTGTGTCAATACTTTCTATCCTTTAAGCAGAGTTTACTTTGTAGCTTCGTGAAGATTTTTAGTGAACTCACCTGTACAACAGGGAAATGAGATTTAAAGAATTCAATATAATGTTATATTTGCCATCAAAGCTAGGAAAGGACATGAATCCTTAGCTTGTCAACTTTCTTTTGAGGAAAAGCATTCCTCGCAGATGTTGACATTCAGGGGATACGGGCCAGATGGGAGTTGACAGCAAGCCATTTTAGGAAGACCACAAAATCAGATTGGGACTAGAATTTGTGAAGTTTCAATTTTTGGGGGGGGGGGGGGGGAACAAAAATCTACATAAGTAGAACAGTATAATTGTATACTTGAAGTACCACTTGCATACTACTGGTCTCATTTAAAGAAGGCTATATGCTTGCAGTGTAGTAGGAGAATGTTGGTTTGATTCATGGAATGAGGGAGCTGTCCATTAAGGAAAGAAGAAGCAGATTGGGTCTATACTCTCTGGAGTTTAAAAGAATGAGACATGATCTCAATTGACGTACAAGATTATGTGGGGCCTGACAGGCTAGATGCTTTCAGCATATCTCCCTAGGCAAGGGTGTCTGGAACTAGTGCATAGCTGAACTTCTTCCTGTTGTCTACATCGAGTTATTTGGTATATTCAAGGCTTGAGATTTTTTTGGACTTTTTGGGGAAATAAGGACTAGTGAGATCAGACAGAAGAATGACTGTAATTTCTTCTGCTCAAAAAAACATTATTATTATACCTAAAGCAGGGAAATGGGACGATTGTAGATGGGCAAAAAATATTGGCATGGACATGATGGACTGAAAGGCCAGTTTTTGTTCTGTACTACTCTATGTATATTAGTTTTACATTGTGCATGCCAACATCGCAACTCAACATCATGTAACCAGCTCAGAACCCAAAAAACTGGCATGAAAGCAAGTCATCCTCAATCCTGAGGGACTGCCTATATAACCAACAACATAACACACTGGAAAAGTTAAAGGATCAATAAAATCTATCAAAGGAATTAGTTGGCATACAATAACCATTAAAAGACTTGTGAAATTTTGCTTTTCGAGCCGTCTCAGCTCTGTTTGGGAGTAAATCAGCTTTTGGAAGATGGAGGTCTACCTTCTTGGCAAATAACTATGTTAAAAGCACATTAGAACTGATTTTAGTTATAGAGTTCTTTTCCAGATGCAGAAGGTAATTAGAAAGATCGAGTTTTCAAGCAATAAATTAACTTCTAGGTCATCTTAGCCTACCTCCTGATCACACAGCCAGTCCAGCAATGACTTTTCAGCCAGCCATAGTACTTGCTGCAGCTGCTCCCAGATAGATCCTTTCTCAAGGATGCAAACTTGCACCTTTTTTGTCAATTATCTGTCCACAGTCATCACCTCTTCTCAACCCCGACCATTTCTGAGTTGTTATATCGCCTGCCAGTTATTGAGGCATGGAGGATTCAGTGCAATTCCAACTGATCAACAAAAGATCAGAGCGATAATTTTTCATCATCAATTTGACAGTTCCAGTTTTCTTCTCCTCCCCCGCTCCCCCCCACCCCCAATAAGGTTTAACCTCTACAAAGCTCATCTGACTATTTTCCATCACTAAATCTTTAGGAAGATTATTTAATTTTTCCACTCAGGGATAAAGGGAGAAATGTGCCTGGAGGCGGAGGAGGTAAGGGAGGTCCTTAATGAACACCTTGCTTCATTGCTCACTAGACAGAGGGCCTTGGACAAATGTGAGGTCAGCATAGAACAGGCTAATGTGTTGGAGCATGTCGAGGTTAAGAAAGAGGCAGTTTTGGAGCTTGTGAAAAATATTTAAGATAGATAAGTCCCCAGGACTGGAAGGGATATACCCCAGTTACTACAGGAACTGAGGGAAAAGATAGCTGGGATGTTGACAATGATCTTTGCATCCTCCCTGGCCACAGGAGTGGTACCAGAGGATTGGAAGATGGCAAATGTTGTTCAAGAAAGGTAATAAGGATAGTCCTGGCAATTACAGACCAGTGGGTCTTATGTCAGTGGTGGGCAAACTATTGGAGAGGGTTCTTAGGGACAGGATTTACAAACATTTGGAGAAGCACAGTCTTATTAGGGACAGTGAGCATGACTTTGTGAGGGGCAAGTCGTGCCTCATGAGCCTAATTGAGTTTTTCGAGGAGGTGTCAAAATAAATTGATGAAGGTAGAGTGGTGGATGTGGTGCATATGGATCTTAGTGAGGCATTTGACAAGGTTCCCCATGGTAGGAACATCCAGAAAGTCATGAGGCATAGGATCCATGGAAGCTTGGCTGCGTGGATTCGGATTTGGCTTGCCCACAGAAAGCAGAGGGTGGTAGTAGACGGAACGTATTCTGCCTGAAGGTCGTTGACTAGTGGTGTTCCACAGGGATCTGTTCTGGGAGCCCTGCTCTTCGTGATTTTTATAAATGACTTGGATGAGGAAGTGGAAGGGTAGGTTAGTAAGTTTGCAGATGACACAAAGGTTGGTAGTATTGTGGATAGTGTAGAAGGTTGTCGTAGGGTACAACAGGAAATAGACAAGATGCAGAGCTGGACTGAGAAGTGGCAGATGAAGTTCAATCCAGAGAAGTGTGAAGTGATACACTCTGGAAGATTGAATTTGAAGGCAGAGTACAAGGTTAATGGGAGGATTCTTAGCAGTGTGGAGGAACAGGGATCTTGGAGTCTAAGTCCATAGGTCCCTCAAAGATACTATGTAAATTGATAGGGTGGTTAAGAAGGCATATGGTGTGCTGGCCTTCATTAGTTGGGGGATTGAGTTCAAGAGCTTCAAGGTAATGTTGCAGCTCTATGAAACTCTGGTTTGATTACACTTAAGAGTATTGTGTTCAGTTCTGGTTGCCTCATTATAGGAGGGATCTGGAAACTTTAGAGAGGGTGCAGAGGAGATTTACCAGGATGCTGCCTGGATCAGAGAACATGTCTTATGAGGAAAGGTTGAGCAAGCTAGGGGTTTTCTCTTTGGAGTATAGGACGATGAGAGGAGACTTGATAGAGGTGTATAAGATTGAGAGGCATAGATAGAGTGGACACCCGGCACCTTTTTCCCAGGGCGGCGATGGCCAATACTGGAGGACATTCATTTAAGGTGAATGGAGGAAAGTTTAGAGGAGATGTCTGAGGTAGGTTTTTTTTACACACACAGCGGTGGGTGCCTGGAATGCACTGCTGCGGGTGGTGGTATAGGCAGGTACAATTGGAACATTTAATAGACTCTTAGATAGGCACATGGATGCAAGAAAAATGGACAGTTATGGGCTTTGTAGGAGGGAAGGGTTAGATTGATCGTGGAGTAGGTTTATATAGGTTGGTACAATATTGTGAGCCAAAGGGCCCATACTGTGCTGTACTGTTTTACGTTCTAAATCCTACTCGTGCATTCCCATAATCTTACAGGCATACATTAGCTCCCTGTCATTAGCAAGGTCTTTTGCCTTCGTCTTCAAATATCTCCCGTTCCACTCCACCAGTTCATAGTAATTTGTAATAGTTGTATGTTAAGTAGAAGAAATTTAGTTATTGCATTCAAAATGCACCAGCAAACTTGTAATTGGTTTATAAAGATCGTTTTAGTTTTCATTATTTTTTTTTTAATACCCAGGCAGATTCTTGTATATTGCTCACAAAAAGGTTTCAATATAAATGCAGTCATTCCACAATTAATCATTTGTTTTCACAAAGCTCTTGAAATGTAACAGATTTTGCCTTCAAATCATTAAATGACAAAACCTGAATAATCATGTCTGATTTATGTTTGTCATATTAATGCTGACAAAATATATTTTCAGGAAAATTGTCAATGTTGTAAATATTAAATGTTTTTGTGGTTTTGTAATGCAGGTGTGGAGTCCATATCTCCAACCAGATTGTGCTGGAGACCTAGAAGGAGAGGTGGAAGATGATACCCGTAATCTTTATACTCATGAAGAGTACATCAGCTTGGTCTTAAACAGTGGGAGTGGTCTATCTCACGATTATGCTAACCAGTCGGTTCAGGAAGATCCAAGGATGATGGCTTTTTTTGATTCCCTTGTACGCCGAGAGATTGAGGGTTGGAGTTCTGATTCTGACAGTGACCTCAGTGAGAGTACAATTCTTCAGCTACATGCAGGGGCTAGTGAACGATCAGGATACAGTGATTCTGAATCTTCTGCCTCCTTACCATTATCGCCCCAGCAAGGTGACGATTCTGATGAGGTGACGTATACACTGGACCGACAGAAGCCCTCCAACGCTTCTGCAACCAGGGAAGACTTGCGGTCTCGTCAACAAAGGTTGTCTGCACTCCGACGCTACCAAGACGAGCGACTTCTAACTCTTTCTAATGACTCGGATTCCTCAGAAAATAACTTTCACCAAGTAACTACAGGTTCAGATACAGATCCTGTGACAAGGCCTCGGTCCCCAAGTCCAGAGGCAAATGATTCCAGTAGCTCCAGTAGCAATGGTAGGCGGCGTGCATCTACACGCCAAAGAAATGCTTCAAGAGCTAAGCAAAAACTCCGCAGAGAAAAGAGGAATATTCCACAAATCAAAGTAAAACAAGATAATAGTGAAGATAATGCCAATTATTCTCGAGTGCAAAGGGGTGACCATTCTTCGTCAGCTTCATCTTCACCAGAAAGGAGCAGTGCTGAGTTTGAAAATAATAGAGGAAGGGTATCTCCCTGCTCAGATAGTGAGTCCGAGGTTAGAAAGGTTTATAAGGCCTACAGCAAGATCCAAAGTACCTTCAAGTCGCAATTGAAATCAAAAGGAGGTTCCATGACATTTTTGTCTGTGAATGATGTTCCAGACACGAGCGAGAAGGGCAGCTCATTAAGTATGTTAACCCAAGAAAGTGATGCTGCAAGGAAAAGTACAACAGGATCTCATCAAAGATTTCGAGTAGAAAGATGTTTAGATGAACATAATGGGGAAAGCAGCACATCTCTACAAGCAAAGGGCAAGCATTCAGCCCTGCTTATTCATGAAAGCAGTACATTACCACCCGCAAAGGAAATGATGCCTGGAGAGCAGGAACATGTTGTAGATGATGTCCCAAGTAGCTGTGCTGACCACTACTACGAGGCCAAGAAGGTTAATGGGAAATCAGTCCTTGTGGGCAATAACAGTAACCTAACTAACCAATGTCAAGCATTTGGCAACCAAACACAGGAACTGTGTGATCACACAGAGGTATTAGAATGTGCAAATGCCCAACATATACAGCAGGTAGCCAGAGATGAATCTGGTCAGGAATTCATTAAATCTGCATCATCTCAAACAACTCCTTTTGCTGAAATTCATTTAGCTGGAACACAAAGTAATTCTGATGAATGGTGCAGAGACCATGTTGATAAATCCAAAACCAGGACTTGTGACATGGAAGAATCCTGTTCAGAGGCTCCCTGCAACATTCACAACAATGGGCTATTTGATAAGCAATATACAAACCAGCAGGAAGATTCAGTGATAGCATCCAAGTCTGAACCTGGTGACTGTGTACAGGTGGCCTCATTGCACCACAAGGAAGACTGTTCCCAGCCTGGGATAAATGAACATTCAGAATGTACTAAGAATGGCATGGCAGCCAAAAGAAACATTTTTGATTGTCCCCAAGGGACTCTGTCATCAGCTGAGACTGGCCAGCCTTCTGGAGGGTTAAAAAGGCTGCGAAAAGAACTAGATCCAGACTATTCACCAGCTGAGAAGAAACAGAAGACATGATATGATTTGCACTTGTCCCATACCAGTGCTTCGCAATGTTACTGAAAGCATTTATCTCGAACTCGACAAACCGTTGGTCTGTAAAAGAGTGAGAATTTTTGTTAACAATTATGTAAATAATTCAATTTCTTGAAGAAATGCTAATACAGAAATTTTTAGAATGTGTATGATAATGGTATATAAAATACAAATTATTTGGAGTGATTCTAACTTTGGATTCAAATATCCATTTTGGCCCAAAGGGTTTGTAATTCTTCTGTTTAAGTATTCATTATGCCAAGCAAGGGTTAATGGTGCATTTGGTGTCTCAAATAGATTGTATTGTTACAAAGCTTTCCCTCATATCCACTAGGAAAATATAAGCAAATTTATACATGTGGGCAGTCATTGAATTTAAAAATATTGAAGCCCATAAAATAACAATTGAACAAATGAAGAGTTTTTGAAGTCTAACACTTTATAGTTCGAGGATTTTTTTGTTTTTATTTTAAATTGCCACCTTTGTATGGTAGCCTTTTATTCATGCGAGGGGTAAACAGTTTGACTCTTAAGGAAAAATGTTTAGAAGTTGGTTGTGTACATGGAACGCATTGATCTGTTGATGAAGAAAAGTTAGACAAACTGTGGTCAGGAATAAAGTTTTGTGTTTAATTTCTTAAGGAGAATTATTTGAAGCACAACATTTCTGCACAGTAGGCACCTGATCAGTTATCACTTTCTTTAACTGATGACAAAAATAAACATTGCCATTCACGATCTCTTTGTGTCTTCCTGTGTTCCTGCCTCCCTGCTGTTCTCTTCCAGCTGAGAAGGCAAAGAGCTGTTTCACAGTCCAAGGGAGATAGTGGGTTGTTAATTTGAACCACATTCCTTGTAGGTGTGACAAGTTGTCTCTTGTGCATTTCTATTTCAATAGAGGGGAAAGGGACTAGCTTAACGTGTGATCTGATGTAGGAGCGCCCTATCTTTTGGGCTCGGAGGATGATTTCAGTTCGGAGCAGAAGACAGTGGACCAAAATTATTGCTGGTGTGTCTATTTGCATGACACAGTAGCACACTGAGGCTGCTGGGCATGCGTAATAACATTAAATAACATACAATGCTTGTTTGGCTTTTCTTAGGCACCGTCCTTCTATGAATACAAGGCTGTGAGGACATTAAATTGGGTCTACACAAATACGTGGACGCACATCAATCACCTGTCCATTATGACTTGCTTGCTACTACCCGTTTCTCACTGCCCTTCTCCTGCCTCTGTTCAATTGTCCTCCACTGCTGTCCCTCCACCATCATGTGCTCCTCTCTCTGACCCCTCCCTCCTTGCAACCACACAACTCCTCTCTGACCACGGCCCAAAACCTCATCACATGAAACCTGAAACCAACTGAGAACCTGACCACCACCTCCCACACAATCAACAATCCTCCAACTCGTTTATTCTGTGCTCTCTGCTTTGCCTGGAAGTTATGAAGGAAATTCTACCACACAGCACACCTTGGACTAACACAGCAAAGAATATCAAATTCTGTAGTTATTTGGTGAAAGTTTGGTCACACTGCTTTAGTCTGTAAGGTCTTTCAGTAAAGGCCCGTATGGACTGAGCAATAAACATCTCCATCGCTGTTCAGTGTTGGCAGTCCTACTGCATGTTACTTAACTAACAACTTGGAGGTAGTGATCTTTCATCCAGGAGTGTGCATTTGCTGTAAACAAATTTCTATGATCAGGTGAGCAAACTTAGACAAAAATGTATAAAACCGAGTATCTCTGCTTTAGTTTCTGATTTCTACTGGTTTACTTAATTTTGTCTGAGGTGTTGTAGTTGTGCTTAAATTGGGGTCTGCACTGACCAAAAGGAAAAATTAATATAAAGTTCCCAAAAATTAAAGATCTCAATGTATGGCTCTTATTGGAAAGTGTGTGCATCCTTCAGGTGAGAAGAGCACCAGATATCGTTGGGTTGCTTTTGTATTTGACTAGCCTCTCAAGTTTTTTTTTGTTAAAAGACTAAATTTGCAAGATGTTGGGGGTGCTGAGGCCAATGTGTATAATCCGTCTCTATTTTCCATTGAGAGGACGGTGGTGACTCCCTGCAGTGTATTTGCTGAATGCTGTTGTATAGCGAGTTCCAGCATTCAGACCCAGCAACTTTCCAAGTCAGAATAGTACATGACATGGAGGGGAACGTACAGTTTATGATGTTCCCAAGTGTCCGTGCTCCTGTAAAGAACCACACTGCTTGAAGGGAGACTAGAATAAAGTGCTAAATAGCTTTGTACTAGTGGAGCAATGACCCCCTTCAGCTTTTGGAACAAGAGTAAACTTGGCACAGGAAAATGTAAAATGGTAATATTTTTACAGTCCAGAAAATATTCATGCAACATTCCTTACTGAGCAGTGAAATGAGTTTTGTCTTGCTTAACCATACAAGAGCTGGTTTCTATTAAAATTTACTGCTATAATTAAGTAATTTAACTTTAATAGATCATCTCAGAATGGGAGATCTCGTGCTGTGCCCCATTTGTACAAATTTTCTGCTCACCCTTTAGCTTAAAATTTTTGTACTTTCAGGATCTATGGAGCAAATTGATAACAGAAACAAGTCAACCGGGACCTTTATCAATGACTGCACCAATACGCCATCATCTTAACCAATAAAGCACAAGGACTGAGAAATAAATAGCAATGACCGAGATAGAAACAGTATGACTTGCAGTCTAATTTGGAGAAATAAAAATAAGGAAAGAGGCTTTTTAAGGGGAGAGAGAGAAGGGGGTAAAAAAACAACTAATTTTGACTGAGTTTTAGAAATAACGTTCCATCTGCAAAAATAAGAATCCACAGCTTCTTTTGTTTCCCCCCTCTGAGCTCAGCAGGTGGCCTGGCATTCTCAAAATAAATATTTTGCCATTAAAAGGTACTTGTGTTAAGTATCAGGCTAACCTTCTATAATTAGTTTAATTTGTATTATAGCACAAATGAAGTTGAAACAAAGCTGATATCAAACACTTGTTTTGTTTAAGCAGAAAATCATCCTGCAGTTGTGGCAGTTCGTAAATGTACAGGCATCATCTTTACTGCAAATTGGTAGGTTAATTACTAGCTAATGTTGATTGCCTTAAAATTTAGTTTTACTTTGCCTGTAAATTCTGGGACATGGTAGGTTCAACTTTTTAATGCCTTTTTTTAAACACAGAATTAGCTTTTAAAGGAGGGCAATTCATTTTAAATTACAAAAGTGTAATTAGTTACAGAGCCAGAGGAAAGTGTTAAGCAGTTTAAGCAGGTTAAATAGTTATGGCAGTATAGAGGGTAGCAAAGTTTGTACATGTGGGTTGAATTCCTCTTTTTTGTCTTATGTTTTATATATCGGTTTGTTATTCTTCCACGGCAGTCCTAGTTAATGATGTTTCCCTTGCTAATTCATATAAGTAGCATAAAGTGCATCAATACATACTCTGGCATGAAAGTTAAACGATTTACATTTATTCTGTTGAGATTTGGATTACATATCTGCACCATCCCTAAGCCTACCAGATCCACTTCTGTAGCATTACCTGATTCAGCTCGTTTTGCTGCTGAAACCCCCATGAGTCTGATTGCTTCCTGGACTTGATTTAAAGGCACTGCTGGCCTTCCCATACTTAGATCTCAGTAAATCTAAAGGTCATTCAACTTTCTGCTGCCTCTTTCCTAACTCTCATAATGTCCCCATTCATCCATCACCCTTCTGCTTGCTGATGTGTATAACCTCTAGATTAATCTTTTTGCTGTTTCCAAATCTCCTACAAGGTCTTCCAACTTCCTCTGTCTACTGACTCCTCCAGCATGACAGCCTGCACACTTCCAAGTGATGAGATGTTGTTAGATTAATCTTAGAGTAAATCACATTGAGTAGTAGGAGACATTTGCATGAAGAATTTACTGCAACACACCATTTATAGTCCTGCATTATTTTTGTAACTAGTGTTCTTTCCCATTAGGAGGAAAGCACCAATGTAAAACCTTTTTGAGAAAAGTACACTAAAAACCAAGATCTAATATAGATCCTGACAAATGGGAAGGATGAAAGGGATAGTGAGAAATAACAAAATGGTGTGAACTATAAAAAGCAATCAATAAGAGATGTCAAACTCAACACACAATTTTTAAATCATATTGGAGAAAATGTGGCTATGGAAGCAGTGTGTGCTCTGTTAAAACAGCATTATGATGAGTTTGTAACATGATAATAACTTTGTATTCCTAGTTACAGTAGAGAAAAAGATTACATCCTGAGGAAATTAAACTAAATGTAAACAAAATAACACTAATGAAAGAAATGATTGCAAATCTCCAGTTATCCCAAGATTTGGATGTCAGGAAATTTACTGGAATTGGCAAATGTCTTGGAAGTTTTTCACGTGAAAAGGGGACTTGGCATGGAAATATAATGAGTAGGCAAAGCGTAGCAGACTTCATTTAAGCATTTTAACTCAAGTTATGAGCAGGATATGACACTTGAATGTTACAGGCTGTCCCCAGGTAACAAATGGGTTCCATTTTCACAGTGGTCCTTAAGTCAATGTTGTCCATAAATTGGAAAATGCACAAAATTCACTTGATATGGTAACAGTACCTCTGCAGTATTGTAATGAATGGCATAAAAAGCACATACGACTAAGAACAATCACTAAGTAGAGAGAGGGCAAACTGGTTCTTCCGTTTGTAGGAACGATGTATATGTATGTCAGACTTTTGAATTTAAGAATATTATGGGAGCTTGTTTGAATGGAGCGGTGTCCATAAGTCAGGTGTTCTTAACCTGGAAACCGCCTGTATTTGTATGGGTTTCCTGATGTGCAATGGGACAAACTCTCAATTATATTTATAAATAATTTTGATAATGGAATAGAAAGCTATATATCCAAGTTTGGCAGTAGCACCATGATGGGTGATATTGTAAGCAGTGTGGATGGCAACAATAAATTACAAAGAAATACTGGTAAATTGAGTGAGTGAGCCATACCAAGTCAATGGTTTCAATGCGAGCAAATGCGAGATTATCCACTGTGCAGCTAAAGACAGTGTAGAGTACATTCTAAATGGTGAAAAGCTACAAACTGGAGGTCCAAAGAGATTTGGTAGCCATGTACATGCATCACTAAAATGTTGAGTGGGAATACAGGAAATTAAAGTCTAACAAAATGGTAGCTTTTCCAGCAAGGGGACTGAGGTACAAGGAGAGATGCTGCAGCCATGTAAAACTGTGACTAGACCATACTTGCAGTGATGCAAGCAGAATTGAGCATAAATAGCAGAAAGAATGCACCACCTCCCATACACACATCATATGTGCTCATCAAATACACATCAATTAGAGTCACAGAATCATATAGTATGGAAACAGGCCCTTTGGCCCAACTCATCCATGCCAACCAGATGCCCATTGAAGCAAGTCCCATTTGGCCCATATCCCTCTAAACCTTTCCTATCCATGTACCTGTCCAAATGTCTTTTTAATGTTGGTATTGTACTTGCCTGGACCACTTCCTCTGGCAGCTCATTCCATATATGCACCACCCTCTTAAAGGAATAAGTTTCCCCTCTCACCTTAAACCTATGCCCTCTAATTCTCGATTCCCCAACCCTTGGAAAAAGACTGTGCATTTACCCTATCTATGCCCCTCATGATTTTATACACCTCTATAAGATCACCCCTCATTCTTCTATGCTCCAAGGAATAAAGTGCTGGCATGCTCACCCTCTCTCTATGTCAGTCTCTCAAGTCCTGGTAAGATCCTCATAATTCTTCTCTGCACTCTTTCAGCTTAATGGCATCTTTCCTGTAACAGGGTGACCAAAATCCAACACAATACTCCCAAGTGCGGCCTCACCAACATCTTGTACAACTGCAACATAACTTCCCAACTTCTATACTCAATGCCCTGACTGATGAAGGCCAGCATGCCAAAAGCTGCCTTCACCATCCTGTCTACCTGTGATGCCACTTTCAGGGAACTATGTATTTGTACTCCTAGGTCCTTCTGTTATACAACATTCTCCAAGGCCTTGCCATTCACTGTGAAAGTCCTACCCTGGGTTGACTTCCCCAAAATGCAACACCTTGCACTTATCTAAACTCTATTTGCCATTCCTCAGCCCACTTACCCAATCAGGATCCTGTTGTAATCCTTGATAACCACCTTCACTGTCCATGATATTACCTATTTTACTGTCATCTGCAAATTTACGAACCATGCCTTGTATGTTCCCATTCAAATGGTTGACATAGATGACAAACAACAATGGGCCCAACACTGACCCCTGAGACACACCACTGGTCACAGGTGTCCACTCTGAAAAACCACCTTCCATCAACACCCTTTGCTTCCTACCATTGTGCCAATTCTGTATCCAATTAGCTAGCTCTCCCTGGATCCCATGCAATCTCACTTTCCAGAGTAGCCTACCATGCAGAACCGTATCAGAAACTTTACTGGAGTCCATATAGACTATATCTACTGCCTGCCCTCATTGACTTGGTTATTTCTTCAAAAAACCCAATCAAATTTGTGAGACATGATCTCCCATACACAACGCCGATCTGACTATCCCTAATTAACCTCTATCTTTCCAAATACATTCCCTCCAATAACTTGTCTTCCACAGATGTAAGGTTTACTGATCTATAGTTCCCAGGTTTTTCTTTGCATCCCTTCTCAAATAAAGGCACAACACCAGTCACCCTCTAGACTTCTGGCACCTCACCCATTGCTAACGATGATGCATATACCTCAACCATGGTTCCTGCAATTTCTTCCTGAGCTTCCCACTGTGTTCTTGGATATACCTGATCAAGCCCTGGAGATTTATCTCCCTTTATACATTTTAAGACGTCCAGCACCCCCTCTACCATAATGTGGACTATCCTCATCTATGTTTCAACACACATCTCATACAATGATGCTGCTTTACTGTGAGTATTTCATTATCAAGTCTGGCCATGTCTTATGGTGAAAGCCAAATCAAGGACCCATATGGTGTCTCCGAAATAAAAGATAGCTGGTGTTATTTTGAAAAAAGAGCATGGGGACTTATCTGTGGTGAGCTGGACAGTATTTAAAAGCACAAACCTGCAGATGTTGGAAATGCTCAGCAGGTTGGGGCAACATCTGTTAGAAGAAGAGTTGATGTTTCAGGCCAATTAACTTTCATCAAAACTTCTTTAAAAAAATTATTTATACAGCACAGTTACAGGCCCTTCTGGCCCAACGAGTCTGCGCCACCCATTTAAACCCATGTTAACCTACCCATATGTCTTTGGAATGTGGGAGGAAACCGGAGCACCTGGAGGAAACCTACGCAGTCACGGGGAGAACGTACAAACTCCTCACAGACAGTGGTGGGAATTGAACCCCAGTCGCTGGCGCTATAATAGCGTTACGCTGACCGCTACACTACTGTGCTGCCCCATGGCGTAACGCTATTATAGCGCCGGCGACTGGGGTTCAATTCCCGCCACTGTCTGTGAGGAGTTTGTACGTTCTCCCTGTGACTGCGTGGGTTACCTCTGGGTGTTCTGGTTTCCTCCCATATTCCAAAGACATACGGGTTAGTAGATTAACTTGGGTGTAATTGGGCTGCGTGGGCTCATTGGGCCGGAAGGGCCTGTTACTGTGCTGTATAAATGCTTCAAAAAAAACTAAAATTGAGGAAACCAGCATGTTTTAAGTTGCAGATGAAGGGAATATCTGTGATAGGACCGGGGAGACAGGTGCTGTTGGTGTCAGAAAAAGGCTGGTGAATGCTGCTTAATCATAGCTCATCTGCCTGGAGGATGTGTAAGTTGAGGCAGAAAGAGGGGAAAACACAAGCAAACAATGCTGTAACTGAGAAACGCAGAATAGTTGATGGAGATCTGAAACAAATGAGAAAGTTAAACAAATGAGAAAGTTCGAAACATTCAGCTGGTTGGGTAGAACCTGTGGAGAGAGTGAAAAACTACTTTAGTGTTACGGGTGAATGATGTTGCAGCTAGTTCTGAGGCAAAAAGAAAAAAACAGCCACTTGAAAACTGGTGAATTCAATATTGAATCCAGAGTGCACTAAGGACATCTTCCCTCATGTGTTAAGTGGGATAGACTCTGGAGCAGATTTGGCAGCTCAAAACTAGCAAAACTGAGGATCTGTGGGCTATTAGTGAAAACAGGAATGTACATTACCACAATTAGTAAACATGTGGCCTGACATCTCCCTCACTCTACCATTACTATCAAACTAGTGGATCAACCCAGGCTTGACAGGAAGTGCAGTAAGGCTTGCCGGGAACAATGCCTGACATACTTAAAATGGTGAGGTGCCAGCCTGGTGAAACTGAAACCATACAGGATGCAATAGACAGCTAAGAAATCTCACAACCAACAGGCCAGTTTAAAGATTGCAGTCCTACCTTGTCCTATCGTCATTGGTGGTGGATAATTAAAGAGGAAATGGGAGGAGGTGACTAGAAGAACATTCCTATCTTCAATGACGGTGAGCACCAAAGAAAAGGCTGAAATATTGAATTAGTAATCCATCTCTGCTTCCTTCTGAGATACCTGCCATCACACAAGCCACTCTCCAGCCAATCTATGCACTGTCATGTGATGCCAAGAATTGGCTGAGATCAGTGGATACAGCAAAGTGTATGGGACTAAACAACATCCCAACTGTAGTACTGAAAACTTACACTCCAGAATCGCTGCATTTCCAGCCAAATTATTCAAGTTGCAACTCTGGCATCTGCCCGCCGATGTGGAAAACTGCCAAAGTCTGACCTGTTCACAAAAAGTAGGCCAAATCCAACAGGGCTAGTTACCACCCAATTGTCAGCAAGATGATGGCAGCCATCATCAGCATTACTAACAATGTCACCAAACTGGACACCAATGTCCAGTTTGGGTTTCACCAGGACCACTTGGCTCCAAACCTCATCACAGCCATGGTTCGAACGTGAATCAATGAGCTGAATTTCAGAGACTATGAAGGAGTGACTGCCCTTAAAATCAAAGTGGCATTTGATCAAGTGTACTATCAAAGTTCCCTGGTAAATGCGAGATCATGGGCATCCAAAGGAAAAGCACTCGAGTGGTTGGAATCATACCTCGCACAAAGGATGGTGGTTTTGTGGTTGTTGAAAGTCAATCATCCTGGCCTAGGACATTACTGCAGGAGTTCCTCGGAGCAGTGTTCCAGGCCCATTCACCTTCACTTGCTTCATCAATGACCTTCCAGAATTGGCCAGAATTGGGAGTGTTCACTGATTGCCCAATGTTCAATTCCATTTGTAAGTCCTCAGCAAGTGAAGCAGGTCCTGGTTGTGTACAGCATGAATGAAACAATGTTCAACCATGGGCTGATCTGTGGCGAGTAACATTGGTACCATGAAGCTACTGGGCATTGACCATTTCCATCAAGAGGGAGTCTGACCACCCACCCTTGATGTTCCATAGCTGTCATCAAATATCGTGGGGGGGGGGGGGTGGTCACCAATATCTACTGCTTCATTTGAAGGACTTCTTTTTTTAAAAAAAATCAGTTTTATTTTTTCTAAAAGAGAAAATGAGTGATATTTGGATTTACATTTTTCAAAAGTAAATCTTAAAACTTTTAGCATTATTTCCCCTTCAAAATTGTCTTGTTCTCACCTGTTTTCAATCTCCTCTCCTTTCAGTCTCTAACCAACCCTTCCCTGGGGCTACTGCATGAATATTGAGGGCCAGATTGGTTCTCCCTTCTCCAGTGCTCGGACTGCGAGCCAATTGCAAGAATTCACTAAACAGAGTTTATTAATTTCATGTTTAGGGATCTGGGTGTCACTGGTAAAAAAAACAGTAGTTATTGGCCTTGACCTAGACCTTTTCAGGGGTATTTAAAAGTCAACCACATTGGTGTGCTGAGAGTCACATGGGTCAGACCAGTTAGGAATGACAGATTTCCTCTCCTGAAGGACTTAAGTGAACTATCTGGTCTTTAACAATAATTTGATAGTTTTGCAATCATTTACACAACTGACTTGTTTTTCTATTTTTAATCCCTGTTTATTAACTGAATTTAGTTCCACAGTCAGATTTGATCTTGGGTCTCTGACTTGTTAGTCCAGGCCTCTGGTTTACTATCCAGTATATAACCTCTGTGGTAGCACCGTACAGGTTGGTTTGAAGTAGCCTGTATCTGTGAACACTTTCACTGTTCATCAAGGCAATGCAACGTGTTGTCTCTACACTTATAAGCTAGTGAATGGACAATATGTGCAGTTGCATGCTTGTATTACTCTTAGAAATGTACACTGTCCTGTAGAGTTGTAAGCTACAGTTGCTGTTGAGAGATCAATACTGGTGAGGGCACTTGGCAAGAGCTCCACCACACTGAAAAATAATGCCATGTGATCTTTCTCCCCTACACCTGAGAGAACAGCTATAATACTTCAACCGAAAGACAGCATCTCTGATAATGGAACACAAGAACATTAAAGGCAGGAGCAGCTGGTAAGGCCACTCTGGTCTACTCCCTTCAATAAAATTGATCCTGATCCTCGTGTACGTTCCTGCTCAATTCCTGTATCCTTTGATTGCCCTGGTGTTGATCTCTGCCTCGAGCATACTGATCGACTGAGCATCCATATCCTCCTGGGACAGAGAATTTCAAAGGTTTACAGTACACTGAAGAAATTTCATCTCATCTCAGCATTCCCTTAAGTGCCGTTTGAAACGCAAGCTTTGCTGCATGTCAGTGGGACCTGAATTCATAACCTTCTGACTCGCTCGAGAGCACTACTGAGTCAAGACTGACATTAAGTGCAAAATGCCAGACTGAAAAATTATTTCAGGAAGCATACAAAGTTTTGTTTTAGCCTTTTTAAAACAAAACAAAAGAGGATGTTCAGAGTATCAATCTTGTGGCAGTGCACTTAATTCCCCTGATAATTCAGGTTCAAAGCCCAACCTTGGATGAAATGTGAACTCTCCTTTTCCCAGCAGAGACCACTTGTCAAATTACTTACAAAGGAATCCTTTAATAAATCTGTAACTCAGCTCTTTATGTCCTGCACCAAATAGATGTTTCCTTGCACTGACTGGTATGTTCTGAGCAACATTTCTTCTTTATTTTTAAATTACAATATTCACAATTGAGCTTATCTGAACTTTTTTCATCAATGTGTCCAATAACCGAGGCTGGATTATAAGTACCTTTCTATAGTGATCAATGCTCTAGACCAGATGTTTTATTGAAAATACAGGCCACTATAATTTAGAAGATGGCTATGCTTCTGAAGAAGTTTTTAAATGATTGGCAAACTTCTTATTTTGATATTGACTTGGTAGTAATCAGTAGTTCTTACCACTGTGGTATAATGTGTAAGTGCTGTAACTGCTTTTCAAAGTAACTGTGCCATTTTGATGTATGTGAGAGATAAAAGTAGACTGCAGCATCTTTTTTTGTTAAACATGGAACCCAGAGGTGTAAGGATGAAGAATGGCTGCTGTACCAGAGAAGAAAAACTCTGGAGGGGTGTCAAAAGTCAAGTTTTAATTGAGTCTTTAGAACAAGAGGCAGGTTGAAAGGTAAGTGGGTTTGGAATTGGCGGTCTTGATGAAGGAAGAGCTGCCAGTGGTTGGGTGAAGGGAGAGGGGTTGTTGTGGATGTTTGGAGGTGGTAGAATGCACTTTTCGGGGAGAGGTGGTATTTTTTGCACAGTAGGGGCAATAGAGGTAATGAGAAATGCTGAAATTGAAAACAAGGATAAAAATTTAAAGTTTGAGTCGATGGTAGAGCCTGGTGAAAATTTAGATGATTCTGGATATGGATGAAGGGAGTTTGTGAAGGATAATGCGGGGTTAAAGACGAGAGGTGCGCCAGGAGAGCATCGAACCATTTGAGTTTTGAGGTTAACTGGTTACAGATGAAAGGACTTTCTCAGGAAATTTCTCTGCAACCAGTTCATGTATGAAGTTTAGTTTCTGCTATTAGAACATAGAACACTACAGCACAGTACAGGCCCTTCGGCCCACAATGTTATGCCAACACTTTATCCTGCTCTAAGATCTATCTAACCCTTCCCTCCTACATAGCCCCCTATTTTTCTATAATTCATGTGTCTATCTAAGAGTCTGTTAAATGTCCCTAATGTATCTGCCCCCACAACCTCTGCAGGCAGTGCGTTCCACGCACCCACCACTCTCTGTGTAAAAAAAAAAGTACCCCTGACATCCCCCTTATACCTTCCTCCAATCACCTTAAAATTATTTCCCCTCGTGTTAGCCATTGTTGCCCTGTGAAAAAGTCTCTGACTGTCCACTCGATCTATGCCTCTTATCATCTTGTACACCTCTATCAAGTCACATCTCATCCTCCTCCTCCTCCAAAGAGAAAAGCCCTAGCTCGCTCAACCTATCCTCATAAGACATGCTCTCCAATCCAGGCAAAATCCTGGTAAATCTCCTCTGCACCCTCTCTAAAGCTTCCACCTCCTTTCTATAATGAGGCAACCAGAACTGAACATAATACTCCAAGTGTGGTCTGAACAGTTCTATAGAACTGTAACATCACCTCGTGGCTCTTGAACTCAATACCCTGACTAATGAAGGCCAACACTCCATATGCCTTCTTAACAACCCTATCGACCTGCATGGCAACCTTGAGGGATCTATGGACGTGGACCCCAAGAACCCTCTGTTCCTCCACACTGCTAAGAGTCCTGCCATTAACCTTGTATTCTGCCTTCGAATTCGATCTCGTGAAGTGTATCACCTCACTCTTATCCGGGTTGAATTCCACCTGCCACTTCTCAGCCCAGCTCTGCATTCTATCAATATCCTGTTGTAATCTACAGCAACCTTCTACACTATCCACAACACCACCAACCTTTGTATCATCAGCAAACTTACTAACCCACCCTTTCACATCCTCATCCAAGTCATTTATAAAAATCACAAAGAGCAGGGGTCCCAGAACAGATCCCTGTGGAACACCACTGGTCACTGACCTCCAGGCAGAATACGCTCCATCTACCACCACCCTCTGTCTTCTATGGGTGAGCCAATTCTGAATCCACACAGCCAAGTTTCCCTGGATCCCATGCCTCCTGACTTTCTGAATAAGCCTTCCATGAGGAAACTTATCAAACGCCTTACTAAAATCCATGTACACCACATCCACTGCTCTACCTTCATCAATATGCTTTGTCACATCCTCAAAGAATTCAGTCAGGCTCATGAGGTACAACCTGCCCCTCACAAAGCCATGTTGCCTGTCCCTAATCAGCCTATGCTTCTCTAAATGCCCATAATTCCTGTCTCTAAGAATCTTCTCCAGTAATTTGCCCACTAGTGAAGTAAGACTCACTGGTCTTTAATTCCCAGGGTTATCCCTACTTCCTTTCTTAAACAAAGGAACAACATTTGCTACCCTCCAATCATCCGGCACTACTCCTGTGGCCAGTGACGACACAAAGATCATCGCCAAAGACGCAGCAGTCTCTTCCCTCGCTTCCTGTTATAACCTTGGATAAATCCCGTCTGGCCCCAGTGACTTATCTATCCTAATGTCTTTCAATAGTTCCAACACATCCTCTTTCCTCATATCAACATTCCCTAGCATATCAGTCTGTCGTACGCCATCCTCACAAATGTCAAGGTCTCTCTCTCTGGTGAATACTGAAGCAAAGTATTCATTAAGGACCTCCCCTACCTCTTCTGACTCCAGGCACATTTCCTCTTTTATCCTTGATCGGTCCTACCCTCACCCTAGTCATCCTCTTATTCTTCACATATGTGTAGAACGCCTTGGGGTTTTCCTTAATCCTACTCGCCAAGGCCTTCTCATGCCCTCTTCTAGCTCTCCTAAGTCCATTCTTAAGCTCCCTCCTGGCTACCTTGTAACTATCCAGAGCCCTGTCTGATCCATGCTTTCTAAACCTCAGGTAAGCTTCTTTCCTCCTCTTGACAAGATATTCTACATCTCTGGTCAACCACGGTTCCTTCACTCTACCATCCCTACCCTGCCTCAATGGGACAAACTTATCCAGAGCCCCATGCAAGTATTCCTTAAACAATCTCCACATTTCCGCTGTGCACTTCCCCAAGAACATCTGTTCCCAATTTACGCTCCCAAGTTCCTGCCTAATAGCATCATAATTCCCCCTCCCCCAGTTAAATACTTTCCCATATCGTCTGCTTCTATCCCTCTCCAAGGCTATGGTAAAGGTCAAGGAGTTATGGTCACTATCCAAATGCTCTCCCACTGAGAGATCTGAAACCTGATCAGGCTCATTGCCTAGTACCAGGTCCAGTATGGCCTCTCCTCTAGTCGGCCTGTCCACGTACTGTGTCAGGAATCCTTCCTGTACACACTGAACAAACTCCATCCCATCTATGCCCTTTACACTAAGGAGGTGCCAATCAATATTAGGGAAGTTGAAATCACCCATGACAACAACCCTGTTATTTTTGCACCTCTCCAAAATCTGCCTCCTGATCTGCTCCTCAGCATCTCTGCTGCTATTGGGGGGTCTGTGGAATACTCCCAATAGAGTGATTGCTTCCTTTCTGTTTCTGACTTCCACCCACACTGACTCAGTGGACGATTCCTCCAGGACATCCTCCCTTTCTACAGCTGTGACACTGTCCCTGATCAGCAAAGCCTCTCCCCCACCTCCCCTACCTCCGCCCCTGTCCCTTTTGAAACATCTAAACCCCGGAATATCCAGCAGCCATTCCTGCCCTTGCGACAACCACATCTCTGTAATGGCCACCATGTTATAGTTCCATGTACTTACCCATGCTCTCAGTTCATCAGCCTTGTTCCTGATACTTCTCGCATTAGACACACTTCAGCCCATCCAACTGACTACAATTTTGCCATTTCAACTGCCTATCCTTCCTCATAGTCTTTCTACACTCTGCATCTACTTGTACAGTAAATGAACCAAGGTCCGACATATCACTCTGGTTCCCATCCCCCTGCCAAACTAGTTTAAACCCTCCCCAGCAGTTCTAGCAAACCTGCCCGCAAGAATATTGGTCCAACTCCAGTTCAGGCGTAACCCGTCCCTTTTGTACAGGTCGTACCTTCCCCAGAAGAGATCCCAATGATCAATAAATCTGAAATCCTGCCCCTGCACCAATTTCTCAGCCACGCATTCATCTGCCAAATCATTCTATTCTTACCCTCACTGGCACGTGGCACAGGCAGCAATCCAGAGATTACTACCCTTGAGGTCCTGCTTATCAGCTTCCTACCTAGCTCCCTATATTCCCTCTTCAGGACCTCATCTCTTTTCCTACCTATGTCATTGGTACCAATATGTACCACGACCTCTGGCTGTTCACCCTCTCCCTTCAGAATGCTGTGGACCCGATCCAAGACGTCCCTGACGTCCCTGACCCTGGCACCAGGGAGGCAACAAACCATCTGGGAATCTCTTTCACGTCCACAGAATCTCCCGTCTGCCCCACTATGGAATCCTCTATCACTACCACTCTCCTCTTCTCCCCCCCCCCCCACCCCCCAAACTTCCGTTCTGCACCACACGACCAGGTTCACTGCCAGAGACCTGGTCGCTGCAGCTTTCCTCCAGTAGGCCGTCACCCCCAACAGTATCCAAAGCGGTATACCTGTTATTGAGGGGAATGGCCATAGGGGTACTCTGCACTTTCTGCCTATTCTCCGTCCTTCTGACAGTCACCCAGCTACCTGCCTCCTGCAGCCTCTGAGTGACTGCCTCCCTGTAGCTCTTATCTATGTGCTCCTCGGTATCCCGTAGGAGCCGAAGGTCATCCAGCTGCAGCTCCAGTTCCCTAACACGGTCTGTAAGGAGCTGCAGATGTAGTTATCAGGGAGACTGGAGGTCTCCCAGAACTCCCACATCTCACAAGCTGAACACACCACTGACCCTGGAGCCTTTCTCACTACTCTGCACTACAGGGAACCCCAAATCAAAGAAAGAAAGAAAGACACTTACATAGGCAAATGCAGCAGCAAGAATGTGTGCATCATGTTCATATGAACTCCAATGAGATTGTGATTAGTTCACCTCCTTGTTAACATTGGTTAAATCAATGTTGGCTCTCATATTGGCAGGTTGGGGAAATGCCTTTTAGATATTCCCATACAGTCCTTGATGTCCATTAAAGCAGAAACACGAGGTCTAAAGTTAATGAAGAAATGCACTTCCAACAGTGCAATACCATCACAATTTTTCTTTCACCGATTAGCCTTCATTATGTGCTCATCACCTTGACAAGGGGCTTGAACCTCTGATCTCCTGACTGGTGAAATTGCTGTCACTGGGAATTTTGGTCATCTTTGATGGAGGTATGCTTTCTTTGTACTGGAAAGGATGCATGGTTAGAGTATCCCATGAGGGTTGAATGGGATGTCGTGATTGCTAACAGGTTGGGTCAATCTGAGACAAATGATGAAAGGGGGTTGGTGTCCATCTGAAGATTGTGATGGAGGTTGAAGATGTCATTACCTAATACTTAGACCCAATATTTAGATGAAGGATATCGCAACCTACTTAAAACTGAATGTTAGATAAGCACCCTAATGGCAGTGAAGCAACTGAGAGAAGCGACGGTGTTTGAGCTGTATGATCTGCATATATGAAGAAGCTGCTTTTTGCCTGCAGATGATACCTTGACATACAAATGGGCACAAGGACAGTACTGAAGGTGCATTCAAAAGCAATAGTGTTTCTGGAGAGAGAAGCATTGTTGGAGATGCCTTGACTGCAGTTGCTTAAAGAGATGTACAAATGGTGGAAAGGAATTGTGCAACCATCCCAAAGTAGTGAAGGATATTGCACCCAGTGTTACAGAAAATTTCACCTGTGACTATCTGAAACCAGTTCAGTCTTGTGGGAAGAGCACACACCTGATTGGAGGGATTGAAACACTGAGCTGTATGATATGAACATGAGCCTAGTAGATAAAAGTATGTCCCAGGAACTATGAAGGATGGAGATAAGGTGCTGAGTCAGAGACTTAATGGGAAAGCAATCCGTAAAAGGAAAACTTATTTATTTGTACTATGCTTTGCAGCATCTCCTTGCTTATCAAACACATTTGAGTGACGTGATACCACATACAGCATCATGTAATTTTAACAGTTATGATTCCATGATACTTGCATGAAAAAAAATGTACCTGACAAAACTGTGTGCTTGGGAGAAGAGGGAAAGAAAAATCAATTTAGAAGATTGCACTTGAATAATTTGGGGTTTCATTCACATTCTTGACAGGTGCTGTTTGAAACAATTTTGCTTAATAAAACTTTTTTTTCAGAAGGTTATTTATTTCCATTGATTTGTCAGTTTGTTTCTACTTTTAGTACTTTCCCAATCACTGCCTCAGCAGCACTCCTTTCTATCCAAGTCAACACATCATAAGCAGATGTTAAAGAAATGGGAAAAGTGGTAAACTGTTTACCTAATCTCTAATCCTCAGAATTATTCGGCAAAGACAGAAGCAAGGATGAAATTCACCTCCACTTTCAGTGTACCAGTACAGCTTTTGTTCCCTTGAGGAAAAGGGTATTTGAAGATCAAGACCTCAGACCTGGCAAATAAATTAATGATGTATGAGGCAGCAATGATCTCTGCCCTTCTATATGCTTCTGAGACCTGGACTACCTACAGCAGGCATCCCAAGCCACTGGAAAATTGCTACCAATGATGTCTCCAAAATCCTCCAAATTCACTGGTAAGTTTAAGTAAACCTGTGCTAGTGCCCTCTCTTCAGTTAAATTGGTAATTTAGTTGGTCACCATAAATTGCTCCTAGTGTGTAGCGAGTGCAGAGTCTAGGGGTTGGGGGGGTGGTGGTGGAGATGGGGGCAGTAGTTGATGAGAATGTGGGGAGAATAAAAAGTGGGATTAATATAGGTTTGGTGTAAATAGATGGTTAATGGTCAGCACAGACTGAATGGGCAGAGGGACCTGTTTCTGAGCTGTATTTTTTTAAGTGATAAAATATTGAAAGGTGTTGGTGTTCAGAAAGCCCTTGGTGTATGTGACTCAACTTATTACTGTTATTGCAAAGCCTGGATCAGTACTGGCTTTTCTTTTTGTAGTGTTGAGAACGTTGAGGCTCTGCATGGGGACCATACAGAATAAACCCCTCATTATTTTAAACATCATCTCTTAGTCTTCTCTGCTCTGAGGGAAAATTGCCCCAGGTTCTCCAGTCCATCCATGTAACTGGGGGGAATCAAAATTGATTTATGGAAGGGAAACTATGTTTGACATCAATACTTGATTTGTTCTTTTGAGGTTGTAACAAGCAGAGTAAATGAGGAGGAGCCAGTTGTTCTGGTGTATCTGGACTTTCAGAAAGGCAACAGAAATTGGGAATAAACAGGTCATTTTTCTGTTGGAAGCTGTGATTTAGGAGGATGCCAGAGTGAATGGTGCTTGGGCCCAGTTCACGACCTACATCAGTGATTTGGGTGAGGTGACCGAGTGTTACTTGCTCAGGTTTGCTGATGATACAAAGCTAGGTGGCACTGTATCACAGGCAAGGCTTTCGTGAGGATATTGATAGGCTAAGTGTATGAAAAGGATGTGGCAAATGGGATGTAAATAGAAAGATGTCACATAGTTCAAATTTATTGTCACAAGCATACATACACAGGGAATAAATCCCATTAAAAATTAGCTTTTTCCAGCAGCAGCACAGTACATTAGAAACATGGCAAGCATAAGTTAACATAAACATTAATTAACAAATTATTCATAACTTGAACAAAATAAACATAGCGATACTAGTGTAAGTTGAGAGAGGAACGAAGTACAGTCTGAAGTAGTGTTGGGGAAAAAGAAATAGTTTACTTTGGAAGAAAAAGTAGTAAGGTGGATTTTTTTAAATGATAAAATATTGAAAGGTGTTGGTGTTCAGAAAGCCCTTGGTGTATGTGAATCACTACAAGTTAACATGCAAATATAGCAAGCAGCTAAGAAGTGGTATCTTGGCCCTTTATTGAAAGAGAATTTGAGTACAAGAGCAATAACGTATTGCTCCAATCATAAATGGCCCTGCTGAGAGTGCATCTGGAATATTGGGTACAGGTCTGGACTACCTAGCTAAGAAGAGAGGAAGTGCAGTTAAGGTTCACCAGATGGATTCCTGAAATGGTAGGAGAGTTGAGTATGCTGGGTCAAGACTCCTAAGTTTATAAGTATGAAAGATGACTTCATTGAAAATTATAAAATTCTTATAAGGTTTGACAGGGTAGATGTGGAGTTGATATTTCACCAGGTTGTGGTGTCTGGACCAAGGTCTCAGTCTCGATAAGGAGTTAGCCATTCAGGGCTAAGATGAAAAGAAATTTCTTCACTGAAAGGCTAGTGTACTTTTGGAATTCTCTACCCAAGAGGACAGTGGTGGCTCAATTGCTGAGTATCTTTAACACAGCGATCAAACTATTTTTGAATGTTAAGGGAATCAAAGGATATATAGTTAGTGTAGAAAAGTGGCAGTAAGCTATAAGATCACCCATGATCTTACTGAATGACAGAGCAGGCACGAGGGGCCATTAAACCTACTGCTTTTATTTCTTGTGTTGTTTCCTTCATGCTTGTAATATTTTCCATTCCTGATGCCTCCTCCCAGGTTTCAAGCTTCAGACTGAATTGGCTCTTTATATCCCCCTTATGGGTTCCTGGGATTTCAGGGATTTTGAGTCTTTCACCACTCAAAAATTATTCTCCAGCATGCAACTGAAGAAGCTTTCAACAATGCATCAAAATTAGGTTGGTACAACAATCTATTGTTTTTTTTACACTGCTTTTATGTCGTAACAGGATTAAAATGACAACCAGTGATTTTAAACATGGTGCATCCTTAAAACAAAAATAACTAAGAATCAGCAGTAAGAAAAGTTTAAACTCAAAATATCCATAAATTTGTTCCTGTTTAAAGCTCGAGCAGTGGAACTCCTTTTTACGTCTGGTACCACACAAGGTATTTTAGTTTTCCCTCTAGCTCTACTGTCACTGAACAATTGAGAAATGAAGATTGAATGGAGCTGCCTTGTTTTTAGCTGTGGAAATGTATGAAACGTAGGGGAAGAGAGAAAAACATTTGTACTAGAATGAAACTAACCACAACCAGGACTGATTTAAAATCTGATTTCTTACTATTTAGGATAACCTAAGTTGGGAATTTTGTCCCTGTTCTTAGCTTTGAATGAAGTTTGAAACTATTAAGAATATAATCCACTGCCTTGGTGAAAATTATCTAGGTGTAATTTAGTCAGGTTGAAAGGTTTGATTATTTTGCAATGTTGAATTAGCCAGTATCACCAGAGCACAGTTGACAGTATTCCTTACTGAGGTTGAACTGTACCTCTGCAAGGACTAAGCTTTGTGGGAGAAAATTGTCAAAGGGTAGATAAAATCTGAGGTATTCTACTTCTCATTTACTACTGTAGTGAATGAATATTGTGGAGAGAACTCCAACCACTGCTCAGGAGATAAATGTGCTATTTCGTGAGCATTCAAGCCCCGCTTAAGCAGTGGAAGGAATGGACTGATTCAAACTATCTATCTGCCTATGAGCTCAATTACAGGGTTGGTGAGGACACAAATATCTGGAAAGGTGTAACTGGCAGGCAAGGAGCAAGGAAAGCAGGATGAAATGGTTCAATCACAACCTTGTTATAATCCATACTCTGTCTCATTTAAGATTATAGGGTCTTGTATGAGACTCTATTGTTTATAGGGTCTCATACAAGACCCTGTAAGCAATAGTCTTGACCCAAGACTAGTCTTGACCCAAGGCCTGACATACAACCTTGCTGTAGTCTGACTGAATGACAACAAAGATGACTGATTCACTCAAACCAATGACTGCATAACTGACTACTGCTTAATCTAGTCACATCCCCATCAATGTGCTAGACGGAAACAGCAAACTGCACTTGAAGTCAAAGACCTTGCAAAGAAAGCTGTTGTCATTCAGCGCCCCACAGATCTCATTTTGGTTCCCAACTCACCTGGTCTTCTCTGAATTCTGCCAAAATTAGCATCTCTGAAGAGTCTTTTAGAAGAATCTCTACCAGAAAACAGGGACTGGTTTAACGAGAAGCTGTAGATCCAGGAATTGATTTTGGCCTCTGACTTTGAATTTCGGTTTAAAGTTCACATTTTCACGCACCCTGTTCCCATTTACCTATCAACAGTCCCACGTAGGTTTCTGTGAAAATCAAAACTGTCGATGTTGGAAATCTTTTTTTAAAAAAACCCAGAAAATGCTGAAAATACTCAGCAGGTCAGGCAGCATCTGTAGGGAGAGAAAGAGTCAACATTTCCTGAAACATTAGCTCTATTGATGCATCCTAACCTGCTGAGTACTTCCAAACACTTTTCCCCATATCTATTTGCACTCACTTCTGCTGTGCACCATCGATTTTTCCGTCACTTAATTTCATCTTCCATCCACTCGAACATCTCCCTTATTACTCTCCTCCTCGCTACCACACATATGCTTTAACATCTTTGCACGCCAAGCTTCTTCCAATTCTTAATATTTCACCGGAACTGAAATGTTAACACCTCTCCGCAGTCCCTGTCTGAACTGCCGAGCATTTCCAACACTGTTTTTATTTCGGGCTCGCATGTTTAATGAAGGGTCAGCGACCTGAAACGTGAAGCCTCTCTCTAGTCACAAACGCTCCCTGACTTGTTGAATTAATGCTGCCGTTATATTTCTGTTTCTCTTCTACAGATGCTGCCTGACCTGCTGAGTGTTTCCAGCCTTTTGTTTTTATTTCAGATTTTCAGCAGCTGCAGTTTTCTTTTTAGCTTCCGCTATTGACCCGTTTGACATCACGTTACTGCTTCCTTTCCCTGTGAAGCCAGAAGCAGGCGGTGTATTTCACCCACTGAGCCCAGAGAGGGAGCCACAGCTAACGTTTAAAAGGAGATTTTTTTCCCCTCAGGCTAAAATTGCCTGCACGGTCCTGTTAAGATTTACGGTTTGCAACACACTGCGATCTTAACGACCACTGTAATTAAAACTGCGCTATGCGGCTGCAAGTGCTAACAGGCTTCTAGCGGCTGTACACTTGAATAGCTGGTCACAAGTGCGGCTTAGCACCAGTCTGCGCTGCAGTGTATGGCTCTGGGCATGGCTAAAGTCCACCCCTCCTTTTTGCAATGTGTCTTGTCTCAATCCTGGAACTGCTTAACGTCACCTCCAGTCTCTTGTCCTTATATGGTAGCGAGCTTTCTGCGATATATATCCTAGTTCTTAGGGGGGCGGTGAGTTCGGCTCGGTGTGTGCCGATGTTGAGAAAAAGCAGACTACCTTAGATGGCAAAGTAAATCCCGGGTAAGGCAACGTGCGATCCCCGCTCTGGTCCTGCCCTGCATATTTTCTGTGCCACCGGGAGTCAGAAGTTTGCCAGCAATCTGTGGAATGCGCGTGTTTGGTCGCCGGGTGAACTCGGCGAGAGAGAGAGAGAGAGAGCAGGGCGGGGGGGAAGTCTTTGCCTAATCCGTGATGTTTACTGCAGACGAAAAGAATTTCTGACTTTGGAAGGAAAAATGTGATTTTTTTTTGCAAATCCACGCCCGCCTTCAAATGCAGTTAGTAATGGGGAGGGAGAATCCCATTAAAGCGGTTTCTTGATGATGTGAATTTCTTTTCAAAGGACTTGATGGCGCAAGTTGGGGTTTGAAAAGCCGCGAAGTGTGGGGAAGTATTGTCCTTTCCTCTGAGCCAACTCGGAAACAATTTATCTGCAATAAAAGATCTTGAAGATTACGTTTTCAGCGATGGTCACGTCTTCCTATTCTCTGCATTTTCGGAGGCATGACAAAAAAAAATATATACATAAATAAAGAGTACTTTGGTTCGATCTGACCGGGCAATGAGTATCCTGTACATTTCACATGTTAAAACACATTATTGCACAGAATCTACACAGTTATGGCCCAAGCGCTGTATTCCACGGCCCCACTACAGTCACCCGGCCCCGGATCCCGCTGGTCCGCCTCCCTCCCGTGTACTCAAAGAAACATTGCGAGGTTTCAGAATTTTATTGCTGACCTCCGACTGAAATAAGCAGGCCAAACAACAAGCTCGATGTTTACGCGGAGTCCTCCGTGTCCTCCCCAGATGATGTAAGAGGTCCGAGTCCACATTCACCGAGTTCGCCGTCACAGCTACTTTCCCTCTGGGAGACGCTGCCCATCTCAATGCCATCTGATGCATGGATCACTTTAAAGGATTTAACAGGCTTTAGATCAGTGCTAAAACTGTTAATCCCTTTGTGGAACATATAGTTAATATGGTTTCAGTGTTATAACGATGATAATTGTATGTTTACATTAGAACATAAGAAGTAAAAGCAGGCATGGACCACTTGGCCTTTCAAGCTTACTCCAATGATCAATGCCATCATGGCTAAACAATATACTGGCGGTACTCGCGCATGGTTTCAACCCGAAACGTTGACAATTCCTCCAACCCCACAGAGACCTCCAGCAGATTGTGTGTTGCTCCAGATTCCAGCATCTGCAGTCTCTTGTGTCGCCAACATGGCTAATCTGCCTCAACACCAATTTCCTGCACTATCTTTGCATCGCCTGAGTATTCAAAAATTTATCGGTCTCAGCCTTGAATATATTTGAATATGCTTGACAAAATCCATGGCTTCTGAGTGAAGAGAATTTTCTTAATCTCAGCCATAAATGGCTGTTTGTTCTGATTTAGTGCTCTCCCGTTTACAGAGTTTCCAAACAGGGGAATCATTCCACATGAGCGTCGTTATCAAGCAGCTGAATAATTCAGTGTTTCAATGAGATCACCCCCGCGAATGTAGCTTCTGTCCATTTAACTTCTGCGCCTGGAACACCCCATCTCCCTCCCTCCCAGGAATCAATCCAATGAATCTTTAACGACTTCCTCGAGGCCAAGGACATTCCTCCTTAAGGACAAATATGCTGTAGTCAGTACCCCGGGTGTAGTCGCACAAAGGCCTTGTTGTAGGACCTTTTCGTACCCAGGTGGTCAAGGATGTGATGGAGACGGGGAAGGGTGGGGACACTGTCACCTTTCCTATTTGTATACTTTATATATGTGTTCAATGGGCCCTTCCATAAGGATCACATTTAAAGTTCCGATCCAGACCCTACTTACACTGAAATCGGTTTTGTAACAATTTTCTAATTACTGAGATGACGGCAGGTTAACTCTGAAATTTGTTCGCAAGTAGATACTGATCCCCCTACGATAAACATTTCCCACTCGCTCTATTGTGAAAGAAGCTTCGTTTTGTATCAAAATGCACAATCACATTTCTCCCCATTATAGTCCAGTTGCCACGTCTTTGCCCAGAGTTAACCTTTTGCAGCTTCCTTTGTCACTCAGCTTTGTAGTCGTATTTAATTCGTCACAGTGCGGATATTTGCCATTATGTATTTTCACCTGAGCAGGATTATGACAATCATTCTAACTTTATACAACTAATTTATATTTGGCAATGGGATCCCACGTATTTTCTCTTTTGCTCCGCAAAATGCAGCGTTCATACAGAGGGGAATCGCATCTGAGACCCGTCACCATCATCCACACTGTGAGTGGGTGCACTGCTTCATGGAACAAATTGCGGCTCCAATAGTATCAGACTTTTAGCAATTACCTCTTTGCTGCATTTCTGACTTTGTCTGAACGTGCTGGGTTGCGAAGGATTAATAAAAGATCACAAACGTCACCAATTCTCCGGCACGGTCTGATGATAACTGTCCGACACATGCGAGAGATTCCTGCCCCCCTCCCTCCAACACCCCCTTCATCACAAGCCACCGGCGCAAATGGGCGGGAGTGACAGACGGGACGCTCCAGCAATGGGAGTGGGCGCGGGCGGTGCGGGGCGACCAATGGGCGCGGGAGGGGGCGGAATTTCCGCGGCCGGGGGGTTGGCGCTGGGTTTCTGTGTGACTGTGGAGCCGAGAGAGCTGCATTGAGAGAGAGAGCGAGAGCGGAGGGGAGGGGAGTGCCGCTGTTTGTACCCTTGTCAGTGCTGCCTTGTAACCCGGACTGTAGCAAGACACGAAAGGAACCATGGATCATTACGAATCAAATCACTCGCAGCCCGATGACTACATGCAGCCGGAGGATGACTGGGACAGAGACCTCTTATTGGATCCAGCCTGGGAAAAGCAGCAGAGAAAGGCAAGTAACAGTGCGCTGTGTGGGTGCTTTTATCTCTGCACAGCCGGCTGTATGTATTCACGTAGAGGATCAAAGCATCATCTTTCTTGCTTGCATATCAATTCGGTTAAATGACAGCCATTTCCTAATCACCTGATGCTTTGTATTATTAGATAAACTCAACATATGAGCGAGGTTTTTTTTTTGCACTCCTTTTAAATGAATACTCTCACGGGGGGAGGGGATTGGAAAGGGCAGACAGTAATTGTGAAAGCTGTAGATTGTTGGTCGTAATTCTTTTCACCAAATCTTTGCTGGGTCATTGTGTTTTCCTCTCTGGCCTCAAGATCAGAGATGGACTGGGGAGCTTCCTGGAAAGTAGGTGGGTTCTGATGGAGGGGAGTGCTGAAGTTCTGAACGCAACAGATGGTCGGTGGACGAGTCTCTGTTTATTGAGCTATCCTCCCGGGTTTGCAAGCAGTCAGAGGCAGATATTAGTTTTAAAGGGACAAAAAAAAACAGGGTGTTTTTAATGAAGGAGGAATTTCTCCCTTCTTCCTTACCAAAGTAAGGTCGTGGGTAACGTGAGCCAGGCTTGGGTATAGTGCTGGCCTTAGACAGGTAATCTCCCTGCCCAGCATAAATATCTCTATTCTGATGTCCATTCTCCTCCAGTCTTGGCTGGGCAGCATTCAGAACACTGCACCACTGATTTTAGGCTTCCCAAGTGCCAGTTCCTCATTTTAAATTAGGACCAAATAAAGGTTTCGATGAACTCACTCTCCTCGTTAATTTCTCCATCGGCTATTGCAGTAGTGCATCTAAGCGCTTTCTTTCTTTCTCCCTGGAAGAATTTTAAGCCGAGCGTTGTATTTTAATCACCTCCAGAGTTCATGCGGTTTGGAACTCTGGGCACTTGCAAAGGCCGAAGTCGTCCCGCTCTCCCTTCTCACCTGGTGTTACTGAGACTGGGAGAGTCGTCTAACCCCACCCCGAGCCGTTTCAATGTCAGACACGAGGCAGAAAGCAAATAGAGCTTAATGTTCGAATCGCCCTCTGTGCTTTGGCAAAGGGGAATTCTTTTTAAAAAATCTGATATACCTTCTGTGGTAGGTACCACTGTTTACTTTAAGTCTTCTACACCTCTCTATCTTCTCTCCCCTCCCCGAGTGAGTTCGAAAACTACAGCGAATGAACAAACTGTCAAAGGGGAAGCCTGTTAATAGGAAGCAGTTAATTCTTAGATTTACTGCCTGGGACCAATTGTTTTAAAGCGAAACATGCTGTGCCTTTATTTGCCTCAGCTTTTTTCTCAACCCCAAAATCACAATCTCTTTTGCCTGATCTAAGCCAATAAACTGTTCCTCTTTTTTAAATAAAACTGACAAGTAGACTTGGGTGCTATAAAAATGTTCTGATACCTTTCAGACAACGTTGAGAAATATTTTAGAGCTGTTAAGAGTTTGTGAAGTATGAGGGTTGGGTTAATACTGTACAGTCATGTCCAAAAATGGTAACACTCATTCTATGCAAGTGTTTGATTTGTCTTGGCCAGAGGTTTCTTGGATTAGGTCATTTCACTGTATTAGGTATACATCATTTTAAATGTCTGAGTATTTTTGACTTAACAAAGAAGTGACATTGTTTAACTACTTGCCTTCAGACAAGAGTGTGATCATTGTAAATTCTCTTGTCATTGTTACTGAGTGAAGGTGACTGAGGCTTTTCTCTTAATCTCCTGCTTCTCTCTCGTTTATCAGGCCTAAGGAATGGACTGAAATGTTTGAAGAAAGGAGCTTAACTTCTTAAGAAATTGTTTGTGAATGCCCTGGTTTGAAATATTTAGAGAAAGACTGACCATAAAAAAAACTAAATGGTGTAAGCTATGTGATATAAATTTGACCTTTTCTTTAAATAAACGGGGTGTTGATGTCACTGGTGGTGCCAGTCCACCAAGTGTTGCTGTCTTCCTGTTGTGCTTCATATGATAAATGTACTTTCTCAGTGCTGTTGGTTATAAAAATTACAGCATTTAAACCCAGTGTAGTTGAAGAAAGGCAATCTATTTCCAACTTGGAGAGGTGTGTGACATGGACGTAGGCAATTGCATTTCCATATTTCTGTGCCTTTTCCCTTGTGAGGTTTGGGAGATGCCATAGAAGAATCCTTGGGGTGTTGTCCAGGGCATTGCATCTTGTAGATAGTGGTCACAGTGTCAACAAGGCAGTGACTACCGGGCCTCTGCTGGGAATAAGCTGTTGGGATCCTATTGGAAAAATATTGTTTCCTCCTCTTTCAAGCATTAGTTAAAGGTAAGACAGATATATATTCAGGAGGGAAAAGAAAAAGAAAATCCATCACTTGGAATTTTGAAAAACAGTTTTGGTTTTCTGACTAGTTAGGATCTAAGCATGCCTGAAATATTGGTCTGTTCTTGTCCATTTATGTAAAATTCCTCCTTAGTTTTATTCAGTTGAGTTATGTTGATTTTGAGTTACACTGATCAGGAACTTGTGTGTGTTGTTTTCATGAATGAAACCACTGGTGTGATGAGGGGTGTTTTTGCAAATTTGGAATGTTATCATGGCTCAATATAAGATTGATTTTGGTAGTTATTTTCTGATTGTCTGTTTTGGATTTCTTTTTTTGTTGCTGATTTCATGGTTCGTTGGCCCAGTATTATCCTTTGATCTGTCATCTTCACAGAAATGATTTGACACCCACTCTCCACCACCACCCCCCCCCCCCACCCCCAAACCCCTTTTTGCCTTTCTGGAAACAGTTAAATCCGAGAGTCTTCCAATGTTTTTTTTAATGTACTGTTCAGTGCAAAGTGTGAAAGCAGGAGTGCTGAATCATATAACTAAATCTGTGTTTGCACACTTGTTATGTTTTTGAAATTCTTGCGCTCTCTCCTTTTGATTTGCTGCTTCTAAAATTGTACGTGGTATCACAGAATGGACCTCTCTTCCCTCCCCCTCCTCCTCCCACACACTTCAGATATCAAATGCTAACAGCTTTATTGCAATTTTATAAAATATAGCTTTATTACTTTACAAAACACAGGATCATCTGCAGTGTAATAATCCAGAAGGAATACACAGCATGAGCAGTTACAGCTTTGTCTCGAGCAGAATTTTGGTACCCCAATAATAGGGATACAGTATCAAAAACAAGATAGCATAGGTTGAAGGTGCGAGGAAGGAGCTGAAGATAGGATTTGAGGGGAAAGATTTTTACACAGAGAATAGAGGATATCTGGAACTTGCTGCCAGAGGAGATGATGGATTCAGATGCAATCACTACATTTAAGAAACATTTTGACCGACACTTAAATTGGCACATGGACCTAATGTGGGCAAATGAGATTAGTGTAGGTGGGCGAAAAGGTCAGCATGGACATGGTGGGCCAAATAGCCTGTTTCTGTGCTGTATGACTCTGTCTTGTGTATCTTGCACTGAGTGGGAGAAACCAGCTATTTTCAGTTACTGGCTATTGAAAATCTGAGTCCTTATTAAAGGCAGATGTTATAGATTGTATTAGGAAAACACTTGCTGCACACCTTTACAACTCATGATGAGATTCTTTCTGCAATCTACAAGGACAAGCATGTTATGAAAGCACCTTGTCATTGATTTTATTCACACAAGAATGTATTCGACATAACAAATAGGATAATGACGTTCAGCTTTATCTCACAAACACCTCCCTGAACTACTCCAATTTGTTTATCTGATGTGTGATGTTGGATGACCAGAAATCACCCATAGCTAAACCTGGTGAAGACTGTTTCCTTTGCCTTTGGTTCCCTCCACGAATGGTTTTCTGGCCACCATTCCCAATCCATTTTTTGTTACCTCTAGACTCGATTTATTTCCATTGGTCAATTATCTCCCACCCAACATAAATTTGAGCTCACCCCAAACTCTGCTTTCCACATCTTAATTTGTTCCAGGTCTTGTTCAGCCATTACACCTGTGCATGTTGGGCCACACTGGCTTTTGCTCTGATCACTCTCCAGTTTTAAGATCCTTGCCTTAGTTTTCTCATTTCACAATGGCCTTCACCTCCCCCCCCCACCCCCCCACCCCATCTCCACTTTCCTCAACCGTATCAGCCTTCCATATCTGTGCGTTCTTGTAGCTCTTGCCTGCTGTGCAGTCCTGATTCTAATTGATCCACCACTGTTGGTTGATCTTTTAATTGTCTTGGTTCTGAGCTCTGAAATCTCCTCCCTAAATCTCTCTGATCTCCTTCTTGAAGGTTCTCCTTAAATTCGTCAAGTATGCCCTTTGACTAAGTGATCATCTATCCTCTGTTACTCAGTGTCAGATTTTGTTGACTTTTTGTTTAGTAATCCTCCCGTTTTACCCTTTGGGACATTTCATCATATTAGAGGTACTATATAAATACTGCTAGTTGTTGTTGAGCACAGACTGAATAACAGGCCTTGAATCAGTAACAATTTTATTTGCTGAACAGTTTCCTGCTGCTGTGCCTGAGTTTAGAATGGTGCCTTCTTGCATGGATAGTGGGAGATATTACCCATGTATGCAAAGATGATGGGTGGCGATCCAAGTTTTTGATGGTAACTGTCTTGGAAAAATGTTCATTGAATAAATCAGTGGGGCTTGACCTTCTCCTTTCTCATCTTGTCACTCACACTGGGATATTTGGAGGTGGGCTCAGATGCTGTAAAAGTGCAAAGGTAAAATATCAAATTAATATTTCCTCTTTGGTCAGTTCACTGGTTCCTTTTGTTGCCTTGTCTTCCACAGCTGTCAGTTCTACCTCGCAATAACTCTTCCCCCTTCTTCCTCCCACCACCCCCACCCCCAACCCCCCCCCCCCCCCCCCACACACACACCTCAATTGTGCAGCCATGGTTGAATGAGATCCTTGATTCCAATAACATGTGGGACAGTGAATCTTTCATCCAGGATTCCTTGTGAACTGTTGGCTTGGTACTATTGATTGTCCTCAAAAGGTTAGAAAGCAGGGGGATCCCCTAGAATTGTGAAAGTATCAAGCTGCTGAAAATACAATTTGCTAATCATGATGCAACTTGTAAATTTGTGCTCGGAAACGGTGTTGACAGCAGTACTGCCGTAGACTTTTCAGTTCTTCTGCATTTGTCAGTGGAAGGGCACTGCAGCATTTCAAAGGGTTGCTTCTGCACTATGACCTCTTTGATCATCTGAAAGTTGTCGCTAACAAGTGCAAGGTTTTGGATGTTATTCCGGTCCAGCAAAGCTTGCATCATTTGCATTGTGGAAGAGCTAAGGCTGGTACAGTGGTGCAGCAAGTAGAGCTGCTGCCTCACAGCTCCTGTCACCTGGGTTCAATCCCGACTTCTGATGCTGTCTGTGTGGAGTTTGCACCTGTGACCATGTGGGTTTCTTCTAGGTGCTCTGATTACCTCCTATGTTCCAAAGATGTGCAGGTTGGTAGGTTAATTATGTACTGTAAGTTGTGCCTGGTGCATTGGTGAGTGATTTAAAAACTGCCTGGAGCTGGTGGGAATGTGGGGAGAATAAAACAGAAGTAGTGTAAATAGGTGTTTGGGTCAGCGTGGACTTGATGGGCCCTCATGGCGGTTTCTGTGCTGTACAACTTTGTCACTTTGACTGTAAAGTAGTGGGCAGGTTAATCCAGTAGGGCTAATGCTGCAGTTCTTTTCTTCACCCCCCCCCCCCCAACCCAAGTTATCTCCCCTCTCCAGAGCATTGTGATGCGGCTCCAGAGATAGATGCTGGCTGCCTTCTGTGTTACAAGCCTGGGCAAACCTCAGACTGAGCCAGAATTCCCACTTATTTCCTTTCCCTTTTACCTCTTCCACCTCCACCCACCAATCCAGTGACGCTGAGCCTGATCGCAGAGGTGCCTCTGAGATCTGTTAACTCAGCACAAGTAGGGTATTGAAACTGGGGCTTTCCAGACCTGCACAGTGCTTTATGGGTGCTGCGTATGCAAGTAAACCATGTGGTAAGATCTTGCACTTAGATTTTTATTTATTCTGTACATGATTCACCTCAAAGAAGCACTGTACAGACAGTGAAGGATGAGTGCTGGTAGATTTTGGAGAGTGACAGCTAACCGGATGGATACTGTTAATTATGGAATGCTGAAGATGTTGAGAATGTGAAAACAGATCGCACTTGTAACTACAGACAAAAATAGAGTTTAAAATGAAATACTGTTTTAAATAACTTTCCCTCAAGCAAATTCTACCTTGTCTCGGATAAATATTCAAATTACTGGAAAAAAATTACCAATAGCTTAGAGGACACTGGGGATTTTTGGATGGTGCTAAGATTGAGATTTCTTTTTTTCAGAGACACACTGATCATCAACCATTTAGGTACGTTTTCTACTACTTTTCCTGCAGATGTTGATTATTGTTCAAAAGGTATTGGTAACTTGGCACTTTCTCAAGTAGCTAATCATGTGCAGGCTGTAATGGTGAGTGTCACAGTTGATTAGTTAGTGGCGAGTATCACAGCTGAGTTTAATCTTGTCCTCATCTGGTAGACAGGAAGCAGTAAGGATTGCATTGTAGGAACTGAAAAGAGATTACTCTTCTCCAAGCTGGGTGTGTGGTGGCCATCTGTAGGAGCTCTCTAGCTTCCATGATTGTGATTAGCTGGCAAAACGGAATGGGTTTAAATCTGGGAGCATCCAGGACTACATCAAAGTCAAAATGAAGTTTATTGGCATATGCACAAGTACATGTATTGCACAGGTGCAATAAAAAAACTTACTTGCAGCGGCATCACTGGCACATGACTCTCAACCCAGTGCCTTGACCAGTAGTATCAGAAATCCCAAACCTGCCATTATAAGACGTTATGTGAGAATGTGTTGTTATTTTCTCAGTGAAGTACAGTACTAAGGGAACGCTACTTTTTTCTTTTGGATGAGATGTGAGACCTGAGCCCAAGCTGCCTGTCTCAATAATATAATAAACTACATCACAATACATAAGGAAAAGTAGGAGAGTCCTCCCAATATCATGGGAACATTTTGTTTATTAAGCAGGACCGTTGCCATTGATCTCATCCCATTGTTGGTTGCTGTATTTGTCCAAATTACAACAATGCATTCCCTCCAAAGTTAGTTTATTTGTTGTGAATTATGTTTTTAAAAGTTCAGTATAAATGTTTGAATTGGGTTTTGCACAGCAAGTGAGTATCTTAACATGATTTTCACATTAACATTTCACTGTGCAATTTCCAAGAATATCAAGTGAGAATTGGATGCTTTCTGTTTGTTTACCCAAGGCTGTGGAAGAATGATCACTGGTGATTGGTGCAGCTGCATCTGAACTGGGAGATTCACCAATGGAGAAGTGATTGCATTGAAAAATTGCTGACCTTTTGAAGTATTGAGCACTGCCAGGCAATTAAACACTCACTTGATGGTGCAAATTGCATTTTCAGCTCGCTTGTGGGAGGCATTTCCTGAAGAGATGTCTTTCAAGTTCAAGGAAACTACTTAAAAAAAAATTGCAGCAACTTTGAACTTCAGCTGAGACTATGAAATGTTTTGACACAATTCCCAAGATTGCAATATGGAATTGTAAATAACAGTGTGGCTTGGCAAGAGTGGTTGATTATTTTGTGGCTTTTGTGATACAAGATACTGAATTTCCTTTTCCTTTTTGAGGGCATTTCATCTGTTCCTCCTTTCCCCTTCTGCACCTCCACAAAAACAAAACATTGGTTCAGAGTACATCTAGCCTTGGCTAAGCTGAATATCCAGCTGAACATTTGGAAGACTGAAGCCTTCACCTCTGCCTCTGTCCTGCCTCTGTCCTGCCTCTGTCCTGCCTCTGTCCTGCCTCTTGGCTACTGTCACACATTGGATGCTGTTCACAAATTGGTGTGGTGGAGTGTGACACCCTTTCCATCCCACCCTTGTCGACCCACACCTTCTGCTGTCCCGACTTCTCCTTTCCTTTGATGCTGGCCTTTTCTGCTCTTCCCCAACTCCCTTTCTTTTACACTGCCATAGACAGTCATGCATCAACTGCCTAGGCTCGATGCTTAAGAATTCACTCTCAAACATCTCTCCCTCTTTGAACCAGCTATTTTGACCGTGCTATTGAACATCATTCCAACTCTCTGCTCATTTGGCTTTCTGTTACTTTTCTCCTTGTACCCTAGTGAAGTATTTCTGTGCCTTTTATAAATTCATAGATGTATAAATGCAGGTATTTATCATTTGAAATTCTCTATGGTTGTGAATCATAGAATCGTACAGAACAGAAATGTGCCCTTTCCGCCCATCTCATCCATGCCGACCATGAAGCCTATCAACGCTAATCCCATTTACCTGCATTAGGCCTGTATCCCTCTATGCCTTTCCTATCTAAGTACCTGTCCATATGCCTTTTAAACATTGTAATTGTACCTGCCTCCTCTGGCATCTTTTTCCAGATATTCACTACACTGTGAAAAATTTACCCATTGGATCTCCTTTTAAATTTCTCACCTTAAGACTTATGCCCTCTAGTTCAAGATTCCCCTGCCCTGGGGAGAAAAAGGATTTTATCCTATTTATGCCCCTCATAATTTTATAAACCTCTATCAGGTCATCCCTCGGCCTCTAACGTTCCAGTGAGAATAAAGCCAGCTGATACAATTTTCCATGACTACAGCCATCCATCCCAGGCAATATCCTGGTGAATCTCCTCTGTATTCTCTCTATTGCTACCACATCCTTCCTATAGTGTGGTGACCAGAATTGCACTGAATGGTTGTGGTTTGCTATTCCTTTGCATGGCTGTCAAGATCCAGCATGAAGAGGCATGCAGGCATTGGTGAGATTCATTACATTAGTCTGATCTCTGACTCATTGTTAACATCCTTCATCTGTTTTAAAGAGACCCCACTGTGTAATTTCTTTTTAAGAGATTAAGGATGCTCGCAATGGGGTAGAACCAGATATTTAACGTAACATCATTCTGATGCTCATTTTCTTTCTCTTTTTTTAAAAATCAATCCTGAATTGCAGGGCTGAAATGTACTGCCCACCAGTAGCTGTAATGAGAAGAAAGGACTGGGTTTCTTAGCAGTTTATAAGAAAAGTGCAATGTTCAGACATTATTGTGACACTGGTTAGTCATCGGCCAGATTGATAAAATGTTGTGTTGCTGAATCATTGACTGTTTTTCTCTTCAGAGATGCTGCTTGACCTGTTGAGCCTTTCCAGCAACCACTGTACTGTTCCACATTTTGTAGACCAGATTAGGTAACGACGACAGGTTTCCATTACCTGAAGGATGTTGAATGGAAATCAAAAATTGTGTCCCAAACGGCATTATTTGAACAAGCCAATTTTTTTTTCTGCATCACTTTGACAATCATGCGATCGTTATTATTCATGCCACTGTTTTGCAGACAGATTCTACAAAACAGAATTTGAATTCTTGAACGGTATGGTTGGATTTGAATATATTTTCTCTGGTTTAGGAGCACAGACATTTGGGATAATTAGTTTAGACCTGTTGATCATTGGTCAAGTAAACAGTTTATTTAGACATGGGAGATTTAGAGTGGAATCTGTTTGCAGGACGGTGCAGGTGCAGAGTGGAGAGGGTAAGACTTGAATTTGCATGACTGTTGGTGTTGTCCTGGCTTGAAGTATTGTGGAAGGTAAATATATTTTTACTCGCTTGCTGCTCCAGCCTCTAAAGGCAGCAATCATGCTGCCAAAAGTTGAATCATGGTGCTGTTTGAGATTGAATATAGAGAGCAGCTTGCTTAGAGTGCTAAGTTTTGTGAGAGTATAGGTGGATAATTATCAGTGAAAATTGGATGACTCCTCTCAGTCTACACAGTATTAAAAGTTGCATAAAATACTCTTTGTCATAGAGCTATAGAGTTGCACAGCATAGAAACAGGTTCTTCAGCCCATCACATTTATGCTGACCATCATGCTTATCTAAGACTAATTCTACTTGCCTGCATTAATTCTAGCTCTCTCTGCCTTGCTCATTCAAGTATCTCTTAAATGTTGTTACTGTTCTTGCCTCCACCACCACCTCTGGCAGCTCATTCCAGATACCAACTACTCTATGTGTGAAAAATTTACCCCTTAGGTCTCCTTTAACCCTCCTCCCTCTCACCTTAAACTTTGCTGCATGAATTTATTATAGGCCGGTAGTCGTATCCACCTGGGTTTGTACCAAGTTAACCTCAGTAACAGCTTCCGTCCTTAAGCCCCAATCTGTGTTGTTTTCATTTGAAGCTGTCCTTTTCCATTCTCATGAGAATAGAAACGATGTGCCAGGAAGGGGGAAATCGCCAACAATTTCACCACGTTAAAAGTGCTGGCATGTGTAAATTAGGTAAGGAGAGTGTCAAACTTTTGTTGTTGGATAAGCTCCCTATGCAAACAAGGCAACAACAGGAAGAACTATGAAGATGACAGTACTCCAGTCAAACAATAGGCTTTCAGGTAGAAAGGGTGTTTAAAGTGTTTTCTTTAGTGCTCATTGTAGGTTGTTGGAGTAGGAAAATTAGTGACACACAAATAAAGGCAGTATTTGCTCGTATGCACTGGGACTTCAAGCCAAAATACAGTAGTTGATGTTAACCCAAAATAAGCCATTCAGAGTACTTAGCAGAGAGTCTGGGCCATTGCTCATCCCAGTGCAGTTTGAATTGACATTGGATTTTTTTTTATTATGGGGTAATTTATATTAAAACAAAACCTACAGAATACATAAAAAGATTTCTCACACAGGTGGTTTCACATGTAGCTTGACACATGGCTGATATGATCTCTGAAAGACTGCCTCCCTCAACCACATCCACTTTCCCAACCTTGTTGCTCCAAAAAAAACCACACTGGATGTATGTAGTTACCTGCAATGTGCCCCCACTATCCCCCAAGCCCACCATGCCTCAAAGCTACTGATTGAACATTGAACCTTTCTCAAATGTCAACTCGAAACGCCACTGCGAAAAATGCCAGTGGGAAATTTTAAGTGCACCAAAATTTAATAAGAATCAGGCAGCAATTCTTGGGTTGAAGAGTTCTGTTTTTAATTTCTTTCTTATAGACTTCTATCTATGTAACTGCTGTTGTCATGGGCGATTAAATCTACATCTGTTACATGGCAAGAGGTTCATAAGGCAGAGGAGTATGGAGAGCAGACAGTAGATTTCAAAGCAAAAACCTCTCAGTAGGATTTCAGAACGGTAACGTCAACCCTACTGCAAAAGCACGAGGAACAACCAGCATTTCCCAAACCAGCTTGGTTCTATTCAGTCAGAGCTCCGTCAACACAACGTGAGGATGGTTTTCCTGTTACCCCCTAACAAAAGGGTTTGGTTCAGCAATGACTCATTTTTAAACATTTACATGCACCGGGAGTGAAACGAAATCTGAACCCAAAGCAAGTGAAGCTCTGGATTGAAGCAAAGAACACTAAAGAGTGGAGCGAGGAGAACAGGGCAGTAATTCACACTGTCAACAGCAACGGTTGCTGTGCAAGGAGAGGACTGGTAGAGAGGTAATGGACGTGAGTGGGGATGGTGCCTTTTATCTGTCGTGTGTGCCAGTCGTCTACTGAAAAGGACAGATCTTGTAAAACGCCCTTGGCAGTTAATGATATAGTTAGGTAGGAAGGAAATTTAATTGAAGCATGTAGAAAATGCTGCACACAGCTTTGTTTCCCTTGAGCAGGTGTTGGAGGCTGACACATTTCTTGCAGTTATTGCTCAGGTTTCATTTTGCTCACAGCTGTAAGGTTCCCTCAGTGTGGTACTCTTAAATTATTCCTTCAATCTCTCATTGGCCAAGGTCCATTGTAGGTGCTGTGTTGTGCACCACTTGGCTCTGGACACTCGACAAAAGGGGTGGAGCTTATTATCCTCTTGCATCGGGGCTTTTTCTTCAGTCATTCATATTAAAGCACCCGGTGCTAAGCTTGGAGCCAGAGTATCAGCTTCACAAATCTGACAACACGCGAGAAGGCCTTGTGGCTCTTTGTACAGATGCTGGCTCTTTGACAGTTAGTTCCATGCACCCAAAGCCCCAAAATGTGCCATGTTAAGTGTCCATTGAATTCCCTGCCATTGAACCTTCAAACTTTCAGGTGGCATATCCCAGTTCATAACAACAACCCCTGGAAAGGGAAACAATCGAGGTTTCAGGTTGAAGACCCTTTGTCAGAACTTTAGAAGGGTCTTTGACCTGGATTACCGTAGAACAATACAGCACAATACAGGCCCTTCGGCCCACCATGTTGTGCCAACCTTCAAATCACTCCTAAGACTATCTAACCCCTTCCTCCCATATATCCCTCTATCTTAAATTCTTCCATATGCTTATCTAACAATCCCTTGAACTTGACCAATGTATCAGCCTCCACCACCACCCCAGGCAGCGCATTCAATGCACCAACCACTCTCTGGGTGAAAAACCTCCCTCTGACGTCTCCCTTGAACTTCCCACCCATTACCTTAAAGCCATGCCCTCTTGTATTGAGCATCGGTGCCCTGGGAAAGAGGCGCTGGCTGTCCACTCTATCTATTCCTCGTAATATTTTGTATACCTCTATCATGTCTCCTCTCATCCTCCTTCTCTCCAAAGAGTAAAGCCCTAGCTCCTTTAGTCTCTCCTCATAATCCATACTCTCTAATCCGGGCAGCATCCTGGTAAATCTCCTCTGCACCCTTTCCAACTCCTCCACATCCTTCCTATAATGAGGCGACCAGAACTGGACACAGTACTCTAAGTGTGGGCTAACCAGAGTTTTGTAAAGCTGCATCATTACTTCGCGGCTCTTAAACTCGATCCCACGACTTATGAAAGCTAACATCCCATAAGCTTTCTTAATTACCCTATCCACCTGTGTGGCAACTTTCGGTGATCTGTGGATATGAACCCCCAGATCCCGCTGCTCCTCTACACTGCCCAGAATCCTGCCATTTACCTTGTATTCTGCCCTGGAGTTTGTCCTTCCAAAGTATACCACCTCACACTTCTCTGGATTGAACTCCATCTGTCACTTGTCAGCCCAGCTCTGCAACCTATCAATATCCCTCTGTAAACTTCGACAGCCCTCCACACTATCCACAACACCACTGATCTTTGTGTCATCTGCAAACTTGCTAACCCACCCTTCCACCCCCTCATCTAAGTCATTAATAAATGTCACAAAAAGTAGAGGTCCCAGAACCGATCCCTGTGGGACACCACTAGTCACAGCCCTCCAATTCGAATGCACTCCCTCCACCACAACCCTCTGCTTTCTACAGGCAAGCCAATTCTGAATCCACACAGCCAAGCCTCCCTGGATCCCTTGGCGGCTGACCTTCTGAAGAAGCCTACCATGCGGAACCTTGTCAAACGCCTTACTAAAATCCATGTAGACCACATCTACTACACTACCCTCATCAATCTTCCTGGTCACCTCCTCAAAGAACCCTATCAGGCTAGTGAGGCAAGATCTTCCCTTCACAAATCCATGCTGGCTGTCCCCAATCAGTCCATGATTCTCTAAATGATCATAGATCCTATCTCTTAGAATCCTTTCTAGCAGCTTACCCACCACAGACGTAAGGCTCACTGGTCTGTAATTCCCTGGACTATCCCTACTACCTTTTTTGAATAAGAGGACAACATTTGCCACCCTCCAATCCTCCGGTACCATCCCCGTCGCCAACGAGGACTCAAAGATCCTAGCCAACGGTTCAGCAATCTCCTCCCTCGCCTCACGAAGCAGCCTGGGGAATATTCCGTCAGGCCCCGGGGACTTATCTGTCCTAATATTTTCTAACAGCTCTAACACATCCTCTCTCTTGGTATCTACATACGCTAGAACATTACCCTTACCAACACTGTCCTCAGTGTCATCAAGACCTCTCTCCTTGGTGAATACTGAAGAGAAGTATTCATTGAGAACCTCACCCACTTCCAGGCACAGCTTCCCACCTTTGTCTTTAGTCGGTCCTACCTTTACTCTAGCCATCCTCTGCTCTTCATGTACGAGTAAAAAGCCTTGGGATTCTCCTTAACCCTACTCGCCAAAGCCTTTTCATGTCCCCTTCTCGCTCTCCTCAGCCCCTTCTTAAGTTCCCTCCTTGCTAATCTATATTCCTCACTATTGTTAACTGTTTCTCTTTCCACAGCTGCTGCCTGACCTCCTGAGTGTTTCTGGCATTTACTTTTATTTCAGATTTCCAGCATCTGAAGTTTTTCTGACTTCTATCTGAAATAAGTTGACACGTTGAGATTCATTGTGGAGTGCCATTGTGATTATTTGTCTGTTTCATCTGATTATTTAAAAAATACTTAGTTTTCTTCAGGGTCGTGAAAGTGGTTGATGCAACCTGCATTTCTGGAGTTCTTAGTCACTTCGTCTTGCGCCCATTTGCCCAAATCACAGATTGTGCCATTGACAAACAAAACAGCACCTGTTCTTGGTAAATGGCGATAGAAAGGTTGTCAGTCAACAGCTCTCAGGATCGTGATGTTTCCCTCTTTCTTGTGGTCCCCATCCCAGCCCCTGCTCACAATGTAACTATCCATCTTCACTGGCTTGAAATTCCCATCATATACATGAGGGAAAAATGCAATCATGTAGGCTGCAGGACACAATTAAAGCAAATGTTTCAACTGGAGGTATTTGATTGATTGAATTGGAAGCCCATGAACTCGTATAGTGCTGGGCACAGTGGCCTCCAATTTAACCCTTCACCCAACAAAGAGGTGAGGTTAAAGTATCAGGATTGAGCAACTGTGCCCTGTTTCTGCTGGTTTAAAGTTTAACAAACATCAGTCAGATCATCAACTAAATCTCTGTAAAAGGCAGGCGAGAGTTTACTTATCAATTGGAAGTCATGGGCTGGTGATGTCATTGGCACATGACTTTAAATGAGTGGAAAGGGGACTACATCCTTGGCAGTAGCAGATCCAAGGTGTGAAGTGCTAATGTGGCACCTTCTCACACTCCTCAGAGCCAAGAAAATCTTCAGTGCTGGCTCCCAGCTGGCATCATGTGCTCACTGCCCTTTTCCCTCCCATTCCCATCCTTACCCGATGGCCTGCTGAGAGCCTCGATGTTTCTGGACTGGTGGGATTGTCACGGGACGAGACATTGGTTAGGGCGGTATTCACTACAGTTTGGACGATTGAGAGGAGATCTTATTGAAACGTACAAAATCCTGACAGAGCTCAACAGAGTGGATGCAGGGAGGGTGTTTCCCTGGCTGGTGGCATTGATGACCAGAGATCACAGTCTCAGGATATGGAGCAAGACATTTAGGACTGAGATGAGGAAAAATTCCTTCACTTGGAATGTGGTGAGCCCATGGAATTCTCGACCGTAAGGCACTGGAGGCCAGGTTGTTAAATATATTAAAGAAAAAGATTGACTTAAAGACTGAAAGTATCAAGGGGCATTGGCGAGAAAGCAAGAATGGAGTATAGAGGTAGTGGTTCAACCACAATCCTGTTGAGTGGCTTACTTCTCCTATTTTTCTTCATTTCAATGCTCATTTTATCCCTCCAGTTGCATGTACGCAGGTTGAGCCCCACCAACCTCCCTTGCCTCCACAGAGTGGCATGGGGTTTCACCAGGCTCAGCACTCAGTTACTTGCATTTTGTGTTGTATATTTCAGACTGACATGTAGAATGGGGATGATAAAGAAGTTCCCAGCTTCTGGATATGGATGGTCTGGTTCATTTGGGCAGAAAAGTGGAAAATGGAGTTTAATCCTGACAATTGTGAGGCGATACGTTTTGGAAAGCACAACAAAGTACACACTCTTTAGGAAAATATTGAGTGGTGCGGAGGAACACAGGGACCTTGCATGTCACAGATCGTAATAAAAAAAATAGCAGGGCGAGTCAATAATGTTTCCTTAGCCAAGCCAATGAACATAAGAGCAGAGAGGGTATGCTGAACTTGTATAGCTTGCTTGTTAGGGCTTTGCTTGAGTACTTTGTACAGTTCTAATCATTACATTACAGGAAGGATGCGATTGCATTGGTGAGGGTGCAGAGGAGACTTGTTGCCAGGACTGGAAAATTTTAGCTATAAGGAAATACTGGATAAGATGGAGTTGTTTTCTTTGGAACAGAGGACTCTGAGGAGAAATTTAACTGAGGTGTATAAAATTATGAAGGGGACTGGATTACAAAGGCAGGACCTATTCACCTCAGCGGACGGGTGGAAAAAAAATTGGGTGGGAATGGATTTAAAGTTATTGGTCAAAGAAATTTTTTTCCGCAAGAAAGTGGTAGAGCCTGGAACTCTCTGCCTGAAATGGTGGTAGAGGCAGCAACCCTCATTACTTTTAGGAAGAATTTTGGTGCGTGTTTAACCTGCAAGGCTACGGACCGGGTGCTGGAAGATGGGATTCAGCTGGTTAGATCTTTTCGATCAGCACAGACGTGATGGCCCAAATCCATCACTTCTCTGTCGTATATTTTCGATGATTCCACCATTCTAATGCTCTGTGGAGCTTCCACCCTTTGTACTTCCAGGGTTCAACAGCACACACCCCTTGGCTTCTTGTATTTGCACTCACTGCCAGCCAGGCTGTTGGTGCCCATAGGGAATGGATGTACTGCGGATTATTTGAATGAGGAAGGGCCCAATCGAAAGCCACGCCATGTTTTCCTTCCCTCACTCAGCTCCCTCTCAGTACTGGGGCTATCAAGTCTTTTCTTCCCATGAGTTACATAACCCAACACCATTTGGCTCATTCCCTATGATCCTTAATGTTTGTCTTCAAGCAACAAATCTTTTAATAGTTTGTTGTTTCTCCTCCAGCAACAGCTTGTGGAGGAGAATGTATTTTAATCACCCTCTCCAAAGATGTGAGCTTGTTAGTGCAGAACAGTGCACTCTGCCAGCATACAGAGAACTAGCAAATGTGGGACAATGTGTTTTACACACACTGAAACAATGAGCTAAACATCATAGTGCAGTGTTAGTCACTTTAAACAAATGATAAACTTGTAACGAGATTAAGGGATTTTTTTTCCTACTCTCCCTTCAAACCTTTCTCCATCATTTATGTCATCTGCCATACATGGATTGAAGTAATAGAGTACCGCAGCACGGAAACAGGCCCTTCAGTCCATCTAGTCCATGCCAACCTGATCTTCTGTCTAGGCCCATCTCCCTGCACCCAGACCATATCCCTCCAGACCCCTCCCATCCAATTAATTGATATTCATCTCCTCCAAATATTGGTAACATGTTTGTGTTAATAAATGCCGCAGAGGAAAACATTGCAAACGGGACAAAAGGTACTGAGGTAAAAGATTAGCCATGACCTTATTGAATGTTGGAACAGATTGAGGGGCCTTAATGGTCTATTCCCACTTCCCTGTCTTACTTGAGCACTTTTGGAGGGACATTTAAATGCCTGCACATATCCCTGGAAGGTGTACATCCTTAATACACTGATTCTTGGAATGGTCCTTCATTCAAGCTGGTTTATTCTGGGTCAGTCAAAGCCGCAGGACTTGAGCTTTGACTCAGAGTCGATCAAAAGTCACCATACTTGCCTTTGGCTTTTCTCTTTAACTGGCCCCGACCCTTCTGCTGTCTCAAGTGTTTAGATTTAACGTCTTGGTTTGCATGAGCTTTTGGAACACCACACATCTCCAGCATATTTGAAGGTAGAAATAGATGAAACATTTCAGCAGTTAACCCTGGTTCTCTCTCCACTGATGCCGCCTAATATACTGAGTATTGCCAGTTTTGTCATTTTCTGTTTATTTCACATGCAAGTGGCCTGTTAGTGAGAAACAGAATGGGGCCTGGTGTTTGTGTACAGTCCCCAGTTTTTCAAAGTGCTACTCCTTTCCCCTTTCCCAGATGGCATTCTATGTTCTCTGCAGCTTGGTAGGTTAATTGACCACGCTAAGTTGACTACAGTTGAAACTCTCTTGTCTGGCATCCTTGGGACTGGACTAGTGCCAGATCACAGAAATTGTCCTGAGAAATCCTTACCCCCACCACCACCCTCACCACCCTCCCCACCCCTGCCACATAAACATCTGCCTAATCCCTAGGCATCCCAGGTCACTCTGTATATTTATTGCTATGTCAGTAAAAAGCAGAATAAAGCTTAAAATAGAAAATAAGACTATTAATAGTTTTTGTTGTTTCATGAAATATAATATGAAGCTTGTAACTAAAAAGCTGTACTGTACTTTCATTTATACTTGTAAAGCTTAAAACAGAAAATAAATTTCAGCTACAAATATAAACAAACTTAGTGGCTTGGCACTGCTAATACAGCCACCCTGGTGGCCATTCTGTAAACTAATGGCGCCGGATTCAAAACGTGTTGGACCATAGGAGTTGCTGGACCAGAGAGTTTCAACCTGTAGTGTGTAGCTGAGTGGTGGAATCCAGGAGGAGTTGACAGGAATGTTGGGAGAATAAAATGGGTTAGGTAGGATTAGTTAGTGTAACTGGGTGCTTGATTGTCAGCATGGACTCGGTGGGCTGAAGGGCCTCTTTCTGTGCAGTCTCTCTCAGACTCTAAAAGCTGATGAACTTTGCAGTATATACAGTGTAATGAAAGTAATGATTGGATGGCCGGTAAGTTTACAGGTCGTTCTCGGCACGCCTCTGGAGTTCCTGAGGTAATTAATTAAAACACTCAGTCCTGTCAATGATAAATTTCAGGGCACTGCTAAGATCATTTTCATATATTTGATGAAATGAGCAATTCACTGTCTTAATCACTTTGGGGATCAAGTATATCCTGGGCAATTATTACAGCTCTTGAATGGGTCTCAGTCACAAAACTCAAGTCTTGCAGGTTTGACTGAGCTGCAATAGACTTTGGTGTAAATGAAGAACCATTCCAGGAATTGATACACTAAGGATGTACATCTCCCAGGGTTAGGTGCAGAAATTTAGATATGAGAACTTTGGGAGGAGCATAACTAGTAGGAGCAGGAGTAGGCTATCTGGCCCCTCAATCCTGTCTGCCATTCGGTATGATGATGCCTCATCATTTTACCTTGGCAACAGTTACCTGAAAGAACTCCTTATTCCTTGATTTCCCTTAATATCCAAAGATGTATCGATCACTTTCTTGCATATACTCAATGACTGAATCTCCCTGGCCTTCTTGGGTGGAGAATTCCAAAGATTTCTACCCTCTGGGTTAGGAAATTTCTTCGTATCTGTCCTAAATGACTGGCCCCTTATTTTGCAACTCTAACCTTTTGGTTTTAGACACCTTAGCCAAGGAAAACACTATTTCTGGATTTTAACCTGTCAAGCCCTGAAAGAATTTACTATTTTTCAGTGCGGTGTCCTTTCAGTCTTCTGAATTTAAGGTAGTTTTGGCCCAATTGGCTTAATTTCTCCTCATGGACAAACAGCCTCCCTTCATCACTGGTATCAGTCTGGTGCTTCATTGGATTTCCTCCATCACATGTCTGTTATTGGGTGGAGAAAATTTATTTGCATAGAATATTCCATTTGTATTTCTACCCCTTAGCTCCTTCCTTAATTACTTGTACCTGTGCATTAAATTGCAATTATTATACAAAAACACCCAGGTCTCTCTGAACATCAATACCTTTATCTTTTCTGAAAAAATATCCTGCTTTTCCATTTTTTTCCTCAAGTGGATGAATGACCTCACTTTTTTTCTACCTTGTCCTCCCCCTTTCTTTTAGCCTGTACATATCCCCCTGAAGTCGCGCTGTATCATCTGCACAACACAGTGCCGCCCAGCTTTGTTTAAAGAACAGACACCGATGATTGTAGTCTGTTTGATGTTTATTGTAGATCCTATGCCCTTTTTTTCCCACTCCAGCCCAAATTGTGCATGTTCCTGACAGCTCCTGGTAAAATCTGCTCCATTTTTGAATCAGTGCCAATTATGCTGAAGTGATTGTGTATGCATTCAGAACTGCTAATTTAATCATTATATAAGTAAATGACTTTCTCTTCTTTTCCTCATTTATTTTAGATGCACACAATCATACTTGCTCAATGCATATGTATCCACGATTTATGTTGAGGGGACAGGATGGATGTATTATTTTTGGGTTTTTTGAGATCTTCGTCTTTATTGCTAAAGATGGGTTATCAGTTTGTGGTGCTGCCTCATGGCTCCAGAGATCTGGATTCAACCCTGCCCTTGGGTGCTGTCTGTACAGAGTTTGCCTGCTTCCTCTGTGACTGCTTAGGTTTTCTCTGGGTGCTCAAACATCCTCCCACGTGCCAAAGGTGTGCGGGTCGGTAGGTTAATTTACTGTAAGCTACTGTAAATTGCCCTCTTATTAATGGCAGAAAGAACCAAAAGGAAATCGATAGACCTGTGAGAGAGAATAAATTGCAGGGGGTACAAGGGTATGGGGAGAAAGAATGGAATTCTAGGATTGCTGCCCTAGGAGGTGGTACAGATCTGATGTGCAGAATGACCACCTTCTGTGTCATTATGAGATAATCGAAGATCTGTGATGTTGTTTTATGTCTGTCATATAATAATATGTATCTGTGAGATTGAGATGCAGTAAAGCATGGACAATGGAAGAAAGTGGGTAGACATGCATGATCCTAGGTGTCCAATTCAGTGCCTGTTCAATATTGGTAGCTTTGAGACAGAATAACAGTAAGATTGCATAAATTTGGTAGTAACTTTGGCTTTGGAATGGTGAGACCAACAAGGATGCTTAACCTGTTGCTTCTCGCGTTTTAATAACTCTTAAAGTATATTGACATTGGAGTTGAGGATACAAATTTGTGTGCCCTTAACGGAAGTAAAATTCTTTGTATCAGAAGAGCTGTTCTAACATCAGAATTGCAATGCTTGCCAAACTGGGATTCAGCTGGCAGGAGCTGCACACTGAATGATTCCAGGTCATGGTATGGATAACGTTTTAAGATCTTGGTTTGATCTTTGCCTAATATGTTGCGAGGTGCCAAATTTGCCAATCTGACCCCTTGCTTGAGACAGCATCCTCCTCCTATAATCCAAGCAATAGCCTTCAAACTCCAACTGGCCTCCAAATATGTTTTAAAGGGACCAGGCACAGAAGATTAAATATGGGTACTTTTGGAGGAATGTAAGAACCTGAGAAATAGGACCAGGAGTTGGTCATTCAGCCCTTACTTCTGTTACATTCAATAAGATCATTGCTGGTCTTTTATCACGGAGACATTTTCATGCACTAACCCCATATCCCTTGATTCCTTTAATATCCAAAAACCTGGTTTGTGTTCTGTCCAGTAACATTTAACCTTAAAGGTACAGGCAAGATTTAAACAACATTCTAGCAGCTGACAGTGTTCTGCAGGGAAGACACTTTACTCTTGAGGCCCATGTTTTATTTGCAGTAGAACTGCTTTGTGCCTATCTTAATCTGAATGCTTCAATGCTCTGCATTTTTGGAAAAGTTCCTGGTTCTGTGAAAGTTTACAGTGAACTGGTGTTAGTGGGATGCAAGTCTGTACTCGTTGTCCTATTGACCCTCTCGTTAACTGACTGGGCTAGCTTAAAGCCAGAGTGTGTCCATTTAACTTTCTTCCTACCCAGGCAAGGAGGGAAGGTTCGCTTGGCTTCTTTTACAGTACAGAATAGATTGTTTTAGACTCTGAACACACTGGGTGTTTGACCTTTTGTGATGAGAAATACTGCACATTTCTGGGAAGAGTCATTTAAGGAAGGGAGGGGAGAAACTCACACAGTAACTTCCTCACCCAGCCAAAGATCCAGAAGATTGCTGATTAGCATTCTGTCCCAGTTCACATTCGGGTAACCTACGAAATTCACGCACAGCCCAATTAGGTGCAAATACTTAGAGAAAAGCAGAGGTACCTGAATAGCAGCTTGGCCCTCTAATATTGCCTCACTTTGTCCCTAGGCAGTTCTTCAGATTTAACTATGTTCACTTTGCCTGGTGGCAACTCCATAAGAACTGTACTGTTTGCTTCCAGAGGTTATTGTGAACTTGATGCTGTGCTCAGAGGAAGGCTTGCTTTTATTAGAGAGCCTTTCGCATCCTCAGGATGGCCCAAGATACAGCGTGGCCAGTGGCTTGCCTTTTATTTGTTGCTGAACGCAGCAGGCAGTTTGTGCAGAACAGGGGCTTGCTGACTCTGAATGACCAGTTTTAGGGTGTAAATTGTTACCAGGCCACCAGCAGAATTGCTTTGAGAGGATGACTGGAACTAGTGCCACAGGATCTTTTACAGCCACCTGTAGGGACAGACTGGCTTTTGGCTTAAGATCTCAACAGAAAGTTGGTGCCTCTGGCAACATGGGGCTCTCTCAGCATTGCAATAAATGTGAACATTGGGTGGGTGATGGAAAGGCAGTCACCTTAAAACACAGCTGCTGCTGATGTAGCAAATAACACCAAGTCCAGAACGCTCCCAGTCAGCGCCTGCTGACCCACAGTGGCTGTCATTTGGACAGTGCCCCAACTTTCAATTCCTCACTCATATTTTCAGATATCTGTGTGACCTTGCCTCTCACTGTCTCCTTTAGTTTCTGCTGCCCCTTGAACCTTCCAAGATGTATTAATTTTCTGATTCTGGCCTCATGATTGTCCCTTTAATCACTCTGCCACTCTTTTTTAGGTAGTTCTCCAGGGTTGAAGATGTCTTGCTTCCAATCAATTTCTGATAAGTCAAAGTTGCCAATGTTTCCTTTAATGTAGGGCTGCCGTTGCACGTCAGATACCACATAAACTTGAGAGGTCTTGGTCCAATGGCAAGGCAATCCAAGATGAGATATCTTTTAGTCACATGTACATCGAAACACACAGTGAAATGCATCTTTTGCTTAGAGTGTTCTGGGAGCAGCCCGTACGTGTCGCCATGCTTCTGGCGCCAACACAGCATACCCACAACTTCCTAACCTGTATGTCTTTGTAATGTGGGAGGAAACCAGAGCACACAAAGGAAACCTATGCAGACATGGGGAGAACATACAAACTCCTTACAGACAGTGGCCGGAATTGAACCTGGGTCGCTGGCACTGTGATAGTGTTGTGCTAACAGCTACACGATTGTGCCTGCCCAGAAAGAATTGCAGTGCCTGAACAGGGACTTGGACCCTGGACCCTCAGATTAAAAGTCTGATGCTCTACCGACTGAGCTATCTGGGAGATGACTGGAGGTCAAACTCTGCTGCATAGACTTGGCACAAACACATTCATGGACACACAGATGCACATACAGGAACCATCAGAGGTATCATCTTAGAAAAGGTATTAAACTGAGCCGCCTGCCCATCTGCCTTTTCAAGTGTTTGTAAAATATATTTGACTTTCTTCGAACAGCAGGGTTTTGTAGCATCCTGGTCAATGTTTATGGCTCAGTCAACATCAAGTTAATAGTTAAATAACATCTTATTTTTAAAAGTCTCATACTTGTTTTTAAGTACCTTTGTGACCTTGCCCCTCATTATCTCCTGTAATTTCTTCCACCCCGTGAACATTCCAATTCTGGCCTCTTGATCATCACTTGAATCCATTCACTCCATCACTGGTCACTGTGTCTTCAGCTACCACTGCCATAAGCTCTGGTATTCCCTCTCCAAATTTCGCCACCATCCTGTCTCCTTTTAAGCTGCTCTTTGAAGCTTGTCTCTCTGATCACACTATAATTAAGTACTCTGGTATCTCATGGGTAAGTGGGCATCAAATTTTAATGGAAAATTATACTGAAAAATACCTTGAGGTCATTTGCTGCTTTAAAGGTGATGTGTAAATACAAGTTGTTGATGGTTTTTATTGGAGTTTAAAGAACTTACTGGTGAATGTTTGTTCAATACTGCAATAGGGAATATTTTGGGAGATTTAGCAGAATATATGTTGAACAACTTTGAAGTATACAAAAATCTCCATTTTGTCTGTCTTATATTACAGTGCAGCCAGTACTCCTGTTGTGCAGCTATTGTGTAAATCATATTGAGACTGAGGCAAAAAGATGTTAGGTAAAAGAAGATTGAATGTATTGAAAGAATTTATAGGTTTTATGTCAGAGCTGGAAAAAGTATTGAAGCTTTAGGAGAAACATTGAGTTGCCAAAGGAGTGGGAAACTGTAACTGGGTAGAGATGAATCATGTTGAGTGAGATTCAGCTGAATGGACCATTGGGAGTGACTGGGGTAGCAGGCCAAGATTCTCATTGTAATGATATTGTAATGCAAGATCTGAACTTCAATTCCAAGTCAAAAAGGAACATCATGGTAAAAAAGTTTAGTTTATCATTGAGTAGAGTTTTGTTTTGGTGCATTCTTTGAACCTTTTGTCAACGGTTGAAAAATCAAACCACCAAAGACTGAGTTCGGTTTGAATCTGTGGCTTGCGATGATTACATTGTAGGTTTGAACACTTCATATGAAAGGCAAGATGGTACCAGAAACACCATGCAGATGTGTTGTTTAAACACCCTTGCTTATTACATTTGAATTTGAACATCTTCACTCAGTCTGCACTCACGGTTTTCTCAGTGTATCAGCACGTCAATAATTTAATAATCCCCATATACTAGTAAAGCTGAACCCTTGTGCTATTTTTAAAAATGCATGCGAAGCAAGAATTAAAGCTTCCCCTTGTACTTAATCTAATGATTAAAGTTTGTTTTTTGTGTGTTTTGAAAGCCACTGTTTTTTTTCTTGTTTTACCAATGGGGATGTGAGTGGTTGAAGTTGGCACAGTGTAAGACAAAAAGCATTTTTTTTTCTTGCAGAGAAGTAACAGGTTAAATTTACAGGGCTTTTTTAATATGAATTGTCCAAGGGCACATCAAGTAAGGAAAAGGAATGCCAAAGTAAACGAGTAATTTAAGAATATAAATATAAGAATACAAGTATAAGAATATTAGATTTGATATGTTGGAGAAGATAAGCCATTAGAAGTTCATAATGGGCAGGTATAACTTGGAGTATGGGCACAGAACTTTAAGTATAATGAGGACAACAAAAGGTGTGAAATTGGCTGGAAAGACCACTGGAGAAATATTGTCTGGTGGTCACTAAGGTCTGAATGAGGATTTCATAATCGATGGGCTGAGGTTGAAAAGGAGGTGGGCTGATGCGGATAAATAACAAGGCATGTTTCATAGTGGAGTGATTTTGGGTTAGAAGGCTTTTTAACAGATTGTAGTTAAGGCAGGCACGGTAGTGTAGCGATTAGCATAACACTATTACAGCACCAGCGACCCGGGTTCAATTTTGGCCACCGTCCGTAAGGAGTTTGTACGTTCTCCCCGTGTCTGCGTGGGTTTCCTCCGGGTGCTCCCGTTTCCTCCCACATTCTAAAGACGTACGGGTTAGGAAGTTGTGGGCATGCTATGTTGGCGCCGGAAGAGTGGGGACACTTGCGGGCTGCCCCCAGAACACTCCACGCAAAAGATGTATTTCACTGTGTGTTTTGATGTATGTGTGATTAATAAAGATAACTTATCTAACTTGTATTGTAATTTTAGGCTGAGAAGGAGCTGGTTATAAGGGTACAGAAGTAATATTTACCACGTTGTGGTGAAGTAAATGTAGTGTATTTAAATGTACCTTTTAAGAACTGAGTGGATCACCTGGTATGACCTCAATAGATCGTTGTACAAGCCTCTGCTCTTTACTGAAGGCAAGAACTCTGAACTAAAGAATGTTCTATTGATGAATCTACTTCGGTTATTTGCCTTTGCAACAGTGACACAAACAGATCCAACAGACACTGCATTATATTGATTGTTTAAGGCAGGGTGTTAGATGAGTAGTCTGACAGCAGAGAGACATTAGAGGGGTGAAATGAGATGCTGAAGAGGTAGAGCTGTCTGTCACTTGTGCACTGATGAAGCTGATGCGGTGACTTCACTTGAATACAAAAATATTTCAGAAATTTAGCTTGAGATCTCTTTGTAAATTTCTGAGATAAGCAATGACTGTGTTATCAATGCTGATGCCTGATTTTGTTCCGTGCATTCAAATTGAGTTTAAAAATTGAAACCAATATAGAAATTATTGGAAATGAGTATTAAAAACAGAAAATGCTGGAAACATTCAGCAGGTCAGGCAGCATTTGTGGAAAGAAGAACTGTTAATGTTTCAGATCTCAGACCTTTGGTCACCACTGAGAAGAGAGAAAACAAGTTAGTTTTCAGTAGCAGAGAATGTGGGAGAGAGATGGGTAGACAAAGGGTCTAATAGGGTGAGACCAAATGCGTTGGAAGCATATTCTGCTTTATTGTCTGTATTATGTGTTGCCAATAGCAGAGCTTTTGGAAGTATCTCCCTCAGAAATGAGTACTTTGTTTTATCTTCCATCTTAAATTTTATCTGCCAATGACTCTTAGCATTTTATTGCTCCTTCTGTGTTCTCCACCTCTCCTTCATCTCCCACTTTTTGATTTCTACTCTCTCCTTCTCAGACTCTTGCCCTGCACCCCAACCCATCTAATATCTTCTTCCTCTAGGTACCTGACCAGAACATACTTCACAACTGTGTAGTTCCTGTGAAAATCCAAATTTAAAAAAAACTGTAGATGTTGGAAGAAAAAAGCAGAAAATACTAGAAATGCTCAGCAGGTTAGGCTGCACCTGTGGGAAGAGAAACAGTTAAGGTAACAAGTTGATGACCCTTCGTGTGTCTCAGTCACTCATCTCCAAATGGATTCCATCGAATGAATATGCCAAGCACCACCTAAAATAATTGTACTAAGACTGGTAGTTTGTTGCCGCAGTAAGAAGGCCTAGCCAGCACCCTCCATTCAAATGAACCTCCCAGCTAAAAACTGGAGAATACAAAACCCTTGTAGGCATTAATGCTCTGTATGAGGTTATGAAAGGTCCACCTTGCAGCTGGGTAGAGGGAATCTTCTGGTAGATAATCTTCTGCTTTGAAGGCAAAGTGGGAGAGATTGCTGAAAAATTTCTCTTCATATTTTTAATGCTCCCCTTCTACATTTTTTAGCTTTACCCACACATGCCTCAGCTTACTCGTATTTCATCTTGGCCTGGCCAAAGTTCCTTGACAACTGCACATTGATTTAAAAATCTATCTCTTACTTAGATTTTCCTTTATCTGACACCCTTTTACCCTTCACTACCAGTATGTTAGCAACAGAACAGTCATACGGGATACTTGCCTTTCATTAGCTTGGGTCATAGCAATTAAAGAGCAAAGAGGTTATGGTACAACTTTATAAAACTTCTTAGTTGGGCCACAGCTGGAGTATTTTGCATTTATGATTGCACTGGAGGGCACGTAGAGAGGATTCACTGGGATGGTATGTTTCAATCATGAGGAAAGATAGGTAGGGTTTGTTTTCCGTGGAGAAGAGAAGGCTGAGGGAGCATCTGCCTGAGTTGTACAAAATTACGAGAGGCATAGATAGGCTAGAGTGTAGGAAACTTTACCCTATGACACAGATGTCTAAAAACTAAAGGGCATAGGTTTAGAGTAAGGAGTAGGAGATTTAGAGGCAACTGACGATGGATTTGTTCACCCAGTGGTGTTTGCAGTTTAGAACATGCTGCCTGAGGTGGGGAGTGGAGGCAGGTACACTCAACATTTAAGAAATATTTAAAGGAACACGAGACTTTGCAGAGGAAGTGGTTGAGGCAGGTACATTAACAACATTTAAAAGACACTTGGACAGGTACATGGATAGGAAAGGTTTAGAGGGATATGGGCCAAATGCAGGTAAATAGGACTAGCTTAGATGGCTGTCTTGGTCAGTATGGACCAGACAGGCAGAAGGGTCTGTCTCCATGCTGTATGACTCTATGACTCAAACAGAGGAGAGCTAGGCAGGACATGTATTAGGCCAGAAACACGGAGGATGTCCTTGGCAGGAGGATGTGGAAAGGACTTCGGCAGGAGGTATATTCCTTACTAATCATAAAGCACAAAAACAGGTCGTTCAGCCCATCACGTCTATGCCATCCATTGAGTACCCATCTACACTGATCCCATTTACCAGCACTTGGTCTGTAGAGTTCCTCCAGCACTTTGTGTTGCTCCAGATTCCAACATTTCCAGTTCACTGGACCTGGAATGCTTCTGGTTTTCTCCCTCCACCTATCCTTCAACAACCTCTTCAGCTCTGTATGGGAAGGCCACCCTAATCCATCCTTGCTTCCCATTCTCCAAACTTCTGAGTTTGCTCATTTTCTGTAGGGCTTCATGTGAATTCCATAAATTTCAGAAGTAATCAAACTTAACTTTGTTTTGAAGGGGAGAAACATAAAACAGCCACTGATTTTGGATAAGGCTGAGTTTGAGACAAGGTAGAGATTGACTGTGGCTAAATGGAGCAACTCTGGACATGAGTAAAACACCAGCGATCAGTGAGAGGTGTTCAAAAAAGAATGCAGTGCTGATACCCCTAAGGGCCAAGGTCTCCACTTGCCAAAAAATGAACTATGAATGAACCAAACTAAGGGGGGAAAAGCGCACAAAAATGCAGAAACTAGCTCAGGTCTTGGTAACTTAACAAGAGACTTGAAAAAGTGGAAGATTGAAAAGAATTTCAAAAAATCAACAGAAAACTTACGATCATTTTGGGCAAAAAAAAGGGTGGATAGGAGGTGAATGGAAATATTAAGAAGAATTAATACTCTAAATCAAAATAAGAACATGGTGGACATTGTTGATTAATTTTTCTCAGTATTTATTATATAAAAAAACAATATCTCAGATCTTCTAAAGCTTGTAGTGGGAATAAAGACACACCAACATATGCAAAATATCAAAAAAATTGGCATTAAAAAATGAAAAGTCTTCAGGGTCACCTGGTTTCTGTTTCAGGGATCTAAACCAAGTGGTACAGATATTGCAGATGTCTCTATTGTAATCTTGCAAAGTTTGGTAACCACTCTTTAAATTGAAAAATTGTGCTTGTCACAGCTATATTTCTGAAAGTTGAGTGAGGGATACTGGTGAATTATAGACCAATTAATCAGCCTTAATATTTGTTGTCTGGAAATTACTAGAGTGTATAATAAGGACCAAGTGACTCAGTGTTTTGAAATTATTTGGCATGCCAGAGAAAACAGTCAGAATATTGAGGGGTTAGCTTAACGCCTAATGAATTGCAGTGAAGTTTTTGGAGAGGATTGAAGTAGTCATAGAGTCAAAGTTGCACAGCATTGGAAACAGGCCCTTTGACTCATTGTCCATGCCAACCAAGCTGCCTACCTGAGCTAGTCGCATTTGCCTGCGTTTGGCCCATATCCCTCTAAACCTTTCCTATCTATGTACCTGTCCAAATGTCTTTTAAATGTTGTACCTGCCTCTACCACTTCCTTTGGCAGCTTATTCCATATACGCACCACTCTCTGTGTGGTAAAACTTGACCCTCAGGTGCCCCTTTAACTCTCACCTTAAACCTGTGCCTTCTAGTTTTATACTCCCTACCCAGGGAAAAGGATCATCCACCTTATCTAGGCCCCTCATGATTTTATAAACCTCTGTAAGGTCACCCCTCAGCCTCCTTTGCTCCGGGGAAAACAGTCCCAGCCTATCCAGTCTCGCCTTTTCAACTCAAACCCTCCAATCCTGGCAACATCCTTGTGAATCTCTTCTGCACCCTCTCTAGCTTAATCGCATCTCTCCTACCATATGGCACCCAGAACTGCACATAATACTCCATGTGTGGTTTTATCAACATCTTGTACAGCTGTAACATGACTTCCCAACTCTTATACTCAGTGCCCCGACTGGTGAAGGCAAGCCACCCTGTCTACCTGTGTCGCCACTTTCAGGGAACTATATACTTGTACTCCTAGGTCTCTGTGTTCTACAACACTCTCCAGGGCTCTGCCGTTCACTGTCTATGTCCTACCCTGGTTTACCTTCCCAAAATGCGTCACCTGTCTGAGTTAGATCCCATCTGCCTTTCCTTTGCCCACTTTTCCAGTTCATCTTGATCTTGTTATAACCTTAGACAACCTTCTTCATTGTCCACTGCACCACCAATTTTGGTGTCATCTGTAAACTTACTAATCACGCCATCTGTGTTTTCATTCAATTCATTAATATAGCTGCCGAACAACAGTGGATCCAGCATTGATCCCTGGAGCACACCACTGGTCACAGACCTCCAATCTGAAAAACAACCCTATATTACCACCCACTGACTCTTTCCACCAAGCCAATTTTGTATTCAATTGGCTAGCTCATCTGGATCCCATGTGATCTAACCTTCCAGACCCACCACGTGGGATCTTGTCAAATGCCTTGCTAAAGTCGGGTACTGTCAGTGGCAGAATGCGAGCTGCAAAGACCAGTCTCAGACATACTACTCACCATACGCATTATCAACTTAGCTGATGGAGTAGAAAGTTGTACATTCACATTTGGTGATGCTGGGAGTTGGGCAGGATTGTATGCAGCGTGGATGGAAGTATAAAATTACAAAGCTTTTAATGGATTAAGCAATCAGGCAAAGGGCAGCCAGTGGAATTCATTGTCGGTAAGTGTAACATTTGACTTAAGTGATGGAGCAGAGTGATAAGGTTTTTTTTTAAAAAAAAGTAAAGTTTAAATAAAGTTTAGCAATCCATTCAAACTTGGAAGTTCATGTTCACTGATGATTAAAATATGACGGACAAATACAGAAAAGAATCAAAATGGCTAATAGTATGCTAACCTTTATAACTAGAAAACTAGAAGAGAAAAGGAATAAAAATTATCTATAGTCCTACTTCAGCTATACCTGTGCACAACTCTGCACTTGAATGTATTGGCCTTGAAGAAAGTGCAAACAGATAATGGAGTTTTAGGTTAAATTGCTTGTGGAGACTGCATGAACAAGGTTTGTAGGCCCTGGAATTTAGAAGGTTAAGGGATGATTTATTTGAAGTCTATTAAAAGAGAACTAATTGGATAAATAAATAGAAACAATGTTTTAGAATCTAGGACTGGGGAGTTTAGTCTAAATATTAGAGCCAAGCCTCTCGGTTGTAATTTGGAAACATTTACAAACAGAGGTGGCAGCAGTTTGGAAATGGCAGTTGGTTAAGTCTGGAATTTTTTTGAACCAACAAAAGGTATTAATAAATATGAGGAAATGGTGGAAATGGTGCAGCGATTTATAGAGTCAGCCATGGTCTCATTAAATTGCGTAACAGGATTGAGGAGTTGAATGGCTTCCTGCACCTGTGTTCCCAAGTAATTCCATCGTCGCCACTTCTACTCAGTTATGTTTCCTGAAATATTGTCGAGATGTGTCCTGTTGTCAGGGAGAACTGTTCGAATATGATGCCTAGTGCAGTGGGCGGAATTTAATTATTAGTTAACTGTTGAAATGTGGAAGTGGAGCTTGCTTCATTCAGTTGGGCTGATTTCTAACAGAAGGGCTGGCCATGGTTCTCCATTAACTTGAGACAAATGAAAGTGTTAATGAAGCCATGCATGTTATTGTTGAGGGCATGGTCATTGAACAGCCTAGTGCCCCCACCCCCTTCAAGAAAGCTGGTCTCAAAATTTAAAGGGAATATATTTGATATTCATAAGAAATGCACTTGAAGAGGAAACAGATTAATATTTTTACATATTCTGAATTCTTTTGAAGATTTCATTCTGAAATATTACAGTTTCTGAAAGACTTGTATATTCAATTTTGTTTTTCTTTTGGTTTCAGTATTTGCAGGGTTTTGTTATCTTCAACATGTTAGGGCATCGTCATTTCTGATATACTGAATTACTGTATTATCAGAAGAGCCACTTTTCTTACCAGCTGCCTTGCCTATTCTCTTTCCTCCATCTCGCTATTTTTAACATTTTGTTCCCAAAGAATGGCTATGGTGTCTTCTGTATTTCAGGATGGGTTTGGGCTAAGATGAAGCTTGTTTGTGTTAATAACATTGAAACCAGATTAACAATGACCATTTAGTGTGTGCAAGCAATCCAGTCATGGAGCCATTAGCATTTGGTAAGCATGCAAATGAGACATGCTGGTTGGATAATTTTCGGTAGAGAAACTGTGTTTGTGTGTGTGTGTGTAGCTCACCAGGATGGTTAAAGTGATATCTTTGTGGTAAGCCAAGCATATCATACGTTCTTCTTTTGAAATGGAGATCATGCTTTTGGCGGCCATTGTGAGACACTTTTATGCCTAATATGTCTATGTACTGCTCATGATGTGCATCCAAAGTGTACGGGGAAGGGTGAGTGAGTTTGATGCAGCACTCTCCTGCAGATTTTTTGAAATGGTGTTGGTTGTCTTTCCAAATAAACGTATCTGTTTGAAGATAAATTGATAGATGTGTTTTGCATGTGTTCACAATTTTAAATTTGAAAAATAATGGGGAATGAATCCCACAAATTTCCCAATGGACTGTAAACTCATTCATTATATTGTATATCAAAGTGTGATTAATAACTTACCACATGTTGGGATCAAGGGACAAAGAAAAACTGCTGAGTTACAAGGTGGTAAACCAAAATGTGAAAGATTAGACGAGTAGTGAGCTAGCAAGAATGCAGCCCAAGGCATAGAGTCATCTGAGCTCTAGTGGAGGCATTTATCATTGTCAGTGACAATTCTGAGTACTTGCTTTTGATAGCTCTGCAAAAATAATGGATGGGATAAGGATGGCCAACTTTCTGCGCAACCAAGATGAAGTTGAGCAGCACGGAGGAGTGCTGTGTTGGTTAACAGAAACCAGAATGCAAAATAAAGGTTTCCACACTGTTTTTTGTTGTTTTATACAGTCCCTTGAGTTTGAGAATGACTTGCTTCCAAGTAGTTCTGTTGATCTGAAATGAGGCCAATCTGGAACATGCAGACTCTCCCGTGGATGAGGAAGGAGGTGTCTGATGAGATGGGCAGGCGGGTAGTTTGGGATGCTATGTATTTGTATGCGCCCAACCAAGAGTTCTGAAGTCTCAACGCCATCCCTTGTGCTCCTTGTTGATTCCCATGGTCACTCGTAATCTATGAGTTGGCAAGGATGTTATACTTTAAAGGAGGCTTTGAAACCGTCCTGAATCATTTCCTCTGTCCATCCGGTTATCTCTTGTGACGGCAGAGCTAGAAGTAGAGTGTCTGTTTCGGGTTACTGGAATCTGGCAGGCAAACAATGTGCTCTGGGGGTGATGCTTTGGGGGGTGATTGATAGAGGATCTTTGTTCTCTGGATGTTTAATGTAAGGTGCATTATGCTTCAATAAACATATTAATGTTGCCTTGGTGCTGAGCCTCTGTCGTTGAGCTGCTGTACACAAAACATCCTCTGCCTACTGTGGCTGGATGACTGAAGTCAGAGTCGCCTTGTTTCTAATTGCCTATCTGCCCTGGGTATTAGCTGCACTCCAGCAGGAGGTTTGTTGAAAGTGAGGTGCAGCTTTCTGAACAACTTGACAATCCCTGACCGTCAGGAGTCCCATAGTATCCACAACATCTGGACTGTCCTGAAGTCCACCCTAATTAGCACTCAGGAAACAACTCTCGGCTTCTGCACTAGAAAACACCTGGTTTGATGACTAGAGGATCCAGGAGATAATTAACCAGAAACACAAGATACTCCTGGATTGGAAGCTCCACTACATCTCAAAGCAAAAGAGAGAACTCTACAGGCACCTGAAGGCTCTGGTTCAAAAAATGCCTTTAACTGAAGGACAAATAGTGGTAGAAACCATGCAGGAGATCCAATAACTCTGTGATAATCATGACATGTGGTTTCTTCAGTGGCATCAAGACCATCTATGGCCACCCAGCTCATAAAGCAGAAGAGTTTATAAGATCAGAGAGATGGTCAGTTTCCACTGAAAGAAGCATCTTGAGAACTCCACAGCTGTGACTTTCTTGACACAAGTGTCCTTAATCATCCCACAGCCTTTTAATGTTTCTGCTTATAGTGTATAATCCTACAGCATTTTACAGTTCATACTTCTCATAACATTGAAGGAGCCCTTCAACCCATTGAGTCAATGCCAGCTCTCTCTCAGAACAATCCCAATCTCCCACGTTAGCCTGTTCTCTTTCACATGCCCGTCATCTCCAGTTGTCCTACCATCCACCTAACCTTGCAGCAGCCAATTAACCTACCAACCAACACATCTTTGGGATGTGGGAAGAAACCAGAGCATCTGAGGGAACTTAAAGGCAAAACCTGCAAACTCCACACAGGCAGCGCCAGGGGTCAGGATTGAATTGAAGTCCCTGGACCTGTAAGGCAGCAGTGCTAACTGCTCTGCCATCATGCCACCCTAATCGGCCAACATGTCTTGCGATTCTGTCTTTCATTTTACGAAATTACTTTTAACTCTTGCAAAATAATTTTTTTCTTTGCTTGTTTTCTTGTTGCCCAGGGCAAAGCAATGAACTGCCTTGGAATATCAGGCTTCAGGGCTGCAAGGCTGTTGCAGCTTTTTGGGACGAGAGGTTTGGATATGATAATCTGAAATATATTCACCTGGTTTTAAAACCTAGTGCGACTTATTCAAATACACCATTTAATTAATTTATTAAACAGGCTGTATTGCCGTCACAAGTGGGTGGAGAGAACTTAAAGCACTGAAACAACAGTGCCACTAGAAATTACACTAAAGGAACACAGACCGCTTTTCCTGGCAGCTAAGTGTTGTGGTATGTGGCACTCGGTTACAAAGCTGACTTTGTATGTGACTTTGGCTTCCCCTATTTCAACAAATCTCAGGGCAATATTGTTGGAATAAAGTCTGCCAAAATGGTCGTCTGCTGTCCAAGTTTTTGACATCTTTTCCGAACCACAATCTGAAGTGCTCATTTAACGCGAGTTATGTAGGGCTACTGACTCCCTCTGTAAGAAATCTCCCTGTCCCACCTCATGAAAGACTTTCACCTCAGTGAGGTCTCCATGTATTTTACACACTGCTATCTTAAAACATACAGAAACCACTATTCACTGAGCTTCTCTGTTAGTTGTGCTGGGTAATTTGTCCTCTGTTAGCCTCCTGCCTACACTTGGATGAATAGTTCCAATATTATTATAGACAAAAAAGATGTCCTGCACTGCTGAAAGCACTGTGCTCAATTTGTAATCAATCTGGTTTGGATGTCTAATCTTTTGCACTGGTTAGAGCTTTTATTGATTATAATTTAGAATAGGCCAGAGTATGACTGTATCGCTTGACGTTGTTGCCGCTCCTTCAACAATAAATACCCACATAAAATTGACATTAAAAGATTGTCTTATGTGCTGCTGCTCTCAAGGCAAATGAAGCAATTGGCAAGCTGTGTACTGGAAATAGTCTTGTCTTATGTGGGCAAGTTGTTAATTGCTTATGGATATGGTACCTTGTGATCTCTGTTAAATCCTCCCTGATGTTTAATGGCTTTCCCCACAGTACTGCATGCAGTAATCCACCAATGTAAACTAAAGTTTGGAGAAAACTTCTCCTGATTTAGCACACCAGAAGCATTTTAGCTTGAGGTATAAATTGCCTTTGCTGCAGGAAGATTAAATTTACATTTGACCCTCTCTATTGTATGAAATGTATTTATTAAGGCAACAGCGTACAGACCTTGCTTTTCATAGTTTTCCTTTATAAATTCTAATGTCTAAATTTATAATGGAGGCAGCCATGTTAATTGGTCACTTTGTAATAACACTCTCGATGCAATTAATCCACGAGTGGGAAATGGAATTAGAATGCTGGTAACTTGCATAGATAAAACAGACAGAGGAATTTGTAATGGAAAAATGCGTGATTTTAAGAAGAGAATTAAATACATCTGCACATCCTGGGCATCTTACTCCTGGCTATATTTCCACATTTCCATATGACATAGGAGGCCATCATCTGAAGATTGTCTTTTCACTTGTTTTGTACCATATGGAAGATTGACACCAACATATTTGATAAGATGAGACATCTTTATTAGTCACATGTACATCAAAATACACAGTGAAATTCATCTTTTGCGTAATGTTCTAGGGGCAGCCCGCAAGTGTCGCCACGCTTCCAGCGCCAACGTAGCATGCCCACAACTTCCTAAGCCATAAGTCTTTGGAATGTGGGAGGAAACTGGAGCACCCGGAGGAAACCCATGCAGTCGCAAGGAGAACATACAAACTCCTTACAGACAGTGGCCGGAATTGAACCCGGGTTGCTGGCGCCGCAATAGCGTTGCGCTAATCGCTATACTACCGTACCTGCCCATTTATATGCAATTTTTTATCAATTATTTCCTATTATCGATCTTTATGTAATGATACATTGGATACAGTAGGTATAATTTCAAAAGCTTGGAAATGTAATAAACACGGTGGACAGTGACAGACTTGAAGGGCTCATGAACAAGTGAAGTGTGTAGACATGCACAGATGAAATTTAATTTACTGAAGTATTGGTAATGAAAGGCTGAATGAGGAGAGGCAATATAATCGCACTGCAATTTTAAAGGGGTATAGAGGCAGTAAACTGAGGTTCGTGTGCAAAAATCCTTTGAAGATGGCAGGGTAGCTTGATCAGACTGTTACTGATATTTTAAAACAAAGGGCATATGGTATCCTTTTGGGTACCGAATACGAAAACAGGACAGATATGGCGAACCATTGTAAAGCATTGTTAGACCTCAGAGAAGTGAGAGACTGCAGATGCTGGGAACTGGAGCAACAATCTGCTGGAGGAACTCGGCAGGTCGAGCAGCATCTGTGAGAGGAAAGAAATTGTCGACAGTTTGGGTCTAAACCCTGCATCTGGACTCATGATGCAAGGTTTTGACCCAAAATATTGACCCTTTCTTTCCTCCCACAAATGCTGCTTGATCTATTGAGTTCCTCCAGCAGATTGTTTGTTGTTTCATGGTTAGACCTCAGCTGGAGTATTGCATTGAGTTCTGGGAGCCACATGGGAGAGGGTGCAGAGGAGCATTCCTGGAATCCTACTCTGGCTGAGAGTCTTTGATTCTCTGAAATCTGAGGAAGTTTCAGTGCTGAGAAAATTCAGGGATAATTTAACAGGTGTTAAGAATTAAGAAACGCTTTAGAAGAGTTAATAGAGAGAAACTCTTCCATTTTTAAAGTTACCAGAGGTCACTGTTTTTGACAGTTATCTTTAAATAACAGGAGGTGATTAGAATTTCTTTTATGCATCAAGTTGTTGCAATTTAGAAAGAATTAAAGGAAAGGTCAGTGGAAGGAAAATCGACTTCCAAAATGGTATTAAATACATAATTTGTAAAGGAGTAAATTGTGGGACCAAGGGGAAAGAGCAGCATTGGACTTCCGCAATGAGGTGGTTCGTTAAAAGAGCCGACACAGATACTGTGGGTTAAGTGGCTACTGTGATTTTTGTGACATTGTTTACAATCGAGACTGTTTGTGTGAGCTTATTGTGTGAGCCAATGAGGGTGCTGCGGTGCCAGAATATTTTTGTTCTCCTCCTCCTGCCTGTGTTTCTCGAGAAACTTATACTCCATATTTATGTCCTTGCTTCCTAATTTGCAATGACAATAAATAATATAAAATCCATATGTTGCAGAATGTGTAAATTTTGTATGTTCATTATGGTTTAGTTATTTCCTGGTCACTAATCTCACTTCACTTAACAATTAAATTTATTTTTGACTCCACATATGCAGAGCCATGATAGATGATAAGAAAGCATGAAAGGTCATTTTAAAACCACATTTTTTTAGTTTATCTGCTTTTGGTCAGAATGAGCACCAGTGGGGTTTTGGTACATAGTGGGGCTGACAGCCAGTGGGTTTATAAGGAATTGTGAACACAGTTCTATTACAGCTTTGTTCTGGCTGAATCTTATTAGCATAATGAATTATGCCCTATTCTGTGTCATGTTTTTTAAAAAAAATTCTTGTACAGTTCTGATAATAAGGGACATGGGTGTGGAGTATTTGCAAAAGAAAGCATTTGCTAATGCCTGTTGTTTAATGGGAAGAACGTCCCATTGCCTTTCTTAAGACCAGAGTTTGATAAAATCTGTTCTGCGGAAGCCGTGTTCATTTTCTGTATGTCTGACTCATTTTAGATACACTGCATATTGATAAAATGCAACAATTAAGCACTTGGAAGGACTGTGAATAGTGAGTAACAATTCGTGATGAATGCAACGATTGGATGAAGGGCAAATTATTTGTCAAGCTACAGCCTGGTTAATAAGCCTGAATAAACACAGATATAAGTAGGAGTGTCCTGCCCCAATATACAGCAGTGGGAAGCAGTTACTCTTATAGGATAAGACAGGCCCCAACTCTGAATTGTGTTTAAAAAGCCTTGCTTTGCCATAGTCATACAGAATGGAAATAGGCCCTTCAACCCACTAGGTCCTTGCTGACCACCAAGCACCTGTTCACACCAATCCTACGCTAATTCTTTTTTATTCTCCTCGCATTTCTTTCCGCCCCCCCCCACCCCCCAGATTCTACCACCCCCCCCCCACACATTAGGGGCAATTTACAGTGCCCAGTTAGCCCACCGACCCGCACATCTTTGGCACGTGGGAGGAAACCGGAGTGCCAGAGAAAACCCACACTGTCACGGAGAACATGCAAGTTCCACACAGACAGCACCTGAGGTCAAAATTGAACCCGGGTCGCTGAAGCGCTGGAGCTGCCAACCAGTGGCTCCACTCACTGTGCCCCCTGATGTGCCTTTGTGATATTCCAGCCATGTATTCCTTGCAGTTGAGATCATGGATGAACTGCTGATACTTTATGGTTTACATCATTGCCACGATGTGGCAAGAAACAATTGCCCAGATCTTGCTGGGTAGGCCCACCGCCAACACTTGTCTTTTGGATTCCTTATTGCTTCCATTAGGTCAAACCCAAGAAAATCTTTGACAGATGGACACACCCCCATCTTTACCATGTGTCGAAGCTGTTAAGCTTTTGGAATGACTCTGAGTGTCCATGACTTTGAAAAGCATTCATTCACCATTACAAATGAAATACATTATTAATTCTTTAAATTGAAAATATCTCATTAAACATTTTAAATAATTAATGAAGTTTTACTGCAAGCGCAGATAATTAAAAAACAGAAAAAAAGAGGTGACTTTCATTAGTCTTCCTTGTGGCTCTGGAATCTCCATTAAACAAAAGAACTCATGAATGATCTGCCATGTACAGCCTAGTGCAGGATCTACGAACAGATTCCCCAGCATTAAGTAGCAGGAGATTGCAGCAAGTTTGTTTTCTGCTCCATGTACAGTGGCATGCAAAAGTTTGGGCACCCCTGGTCAAAATTTCTGTTACTGTGAATAGCTAAGCGAGTAAAAGGTGACCTGATTTCCAAAAGGCATAACGTTAAAGGTGACACATTTCTTTAATATTTTAAGCAAGATTACTTTTTTATTTCCATCTTTTACAGTTTCAAAATAACAAAGAAGGAAAAGGGCCCGAAGCAAAAGTTTGGGCACCCTGCATTGGTCAGTACTTAGTAACACCCCCTTTGGCAAGTATCACAGCTTGTATATGCTCTCTGTAGCCAGCTAAGAGTCTTTCAATTCCTGCTTGGGGGATTTTCACCCATTCTTCCTTGCAAAAGGTTTCTAGTTCTGAGAGATTCTTGGGCCGTCTTGCATGCACTGCTCTCCTGAGGGCTATCCACAGATTTTCAATGATGTTTAGATCGGGGACTGTGAGGGCCATGGCAAAACCTTCAGCTTGTACCTCTTGAGGTCGTCCATTGTGGATTTTGAGGTGTGCTTAGGATCGTTATCCTGTTGTAGAAGCCATCCTCTTTTCAACTTCAGCTTGTTTACAGATGGTGTGATGTTTGCTTCCAGAATTTGCTGGTATTTAATTGAATTCATTCTTCCCTCTACCAGTGAAATGTTCTCCGTGCCACTGGCTGCAACACAAGCCCAAAGCATGATCGATCCACCCCCGTGCTTAACAGTTGGAGAGGTGTTCTTTTCATTAAATTCTGCACCCTTTTTTCTCCAAACTTTCCTGCATCCTCACCACAAAATTCAGTGTCAGAAGTTTGCTAAGGAACATCTAAACACGCCTGATGCATTTTGGAAACAAGTCCTGTGGACTGATGAAGTTAAAATAGAACTTTTTGGCGGCAATGAGCAAAGGTATGTTTGGAGGAAAAAAAAGTGCAGAATTTAATGAAAAGAACACCTCTCCAACTGTTAAGCACGGGGGTGGATTGAATGTTTTGGGCTTGTGTTGCAGCCAGTGGCATGGGGAACATTTCACTGGTAGAGGGAAGAATGAATTCAATTAAATACCAGCAAATTCTGGAAGCAAACATCACACTGTAAAAAAAAGCGGAAGGAGAAAAGAAGATGGCTTCTACAACAGGATAGCGATCCTAAGCACACCTCAAAATCCACAATGGACTACCTCAAGAGGCACAAGCTGAAGGTTTTGCTATGGCCCTCACAGTCCCCCAACCTAAACATCATCGAAAATCTGTGGATAGACCTCAAAAGAGCAGTGCATGCATGGCGGCCCAAGAATCTCTCAGAACTAGAAACCTTTTGCAGGGAAGAATGGGTGAAAATCCCCCAAACAAGAATTAAAAGACTCTTAGCTGGCTACAGAAAGCGTTTACAAGCTGTGATACTTGCCAAAGGGGGTGTTACTAAGTACTGACCATGCAGGGTGCCCAAACTTTTGCTTCGGGCCCTTTTCCTTCTTTGTTATTTTGAAACTGTAAAAGATGGAAATAAAAATTAATCTTGCTTAAAATATTAAAGAAATGTGTCATCTTTAACTTTATGCCTTTTGGAAATCAGGTCATCTTTTACTCACTTAGCTATTCACAGTAACAGAAATTTTGACCAGGGATGCCCAAACTTTTGCATGCCACGGTATAGTACAGCGGCAGATAGTATTCACATACTGGAATCAGTTAGCAAGTTCATGACTTGGTATTTGGAGTCTGAAACATCCTTGTATTTGTAGGGTTAAATGCTGGTAAATACACAGAATAAATACAAGCTCAACATAAACAGTGGAAAGAGCACACCACCTCACAACCTACCCACCACACCAATCCCATCAGGTACCTCCTGTGACAGAGTCCGTGGGTCCATCCATTGGCCGCCTCAGTTGTCTCAACGCACACACAACCATAGTGGAAATAAGTCATTCCTTGACTTCCCTTTGGAACTGTTGCCTTTTACCAGTAAGGTTCAACCCAATGTCTTAGAGACTATGCTTCCTATCAGTAAGGAATCCTGGAAGTATAGGAATATTCACTTTGTTATTGCCCATACATGCAGTTTGTGGTAGATCCCCTGGTGCCTTTTGAAGAAATGTATTGAATTGTCACATAGTACACAAGATTATAACTCTGTATCCCTTCAGAGTTTCAGGTCTTGTGGTGTTTGTGCAACATTGCTTTCATTGCCAATGTAACAAAAGTCCCAGCACTCCAGAAGTAATTCATTATGTGAACTGCTCAGAATCATTTTGGCATGATCTGATGGTATAATAAGTAACATCTATATTTGATCTCATTATTGATCAGTTGGTTGTGTGCTCCCTTGTTGGCAGTCTTTATTTAAACAGGAAACAATCAGACAGGTGAAACATTGCCAAAGACCTTTAGAAAATCTTATTTATTTTATCCAGATTATTGTTAATGATTTCTTTTAGCCTATATTTGTCTTGTGAATGCTTTGTTTGGAATACATCCGGCTTGAAATCTGTTAGTTATAGAGTTTTAAACATCACTTTCTTTTCTTTAAAATGAGCAGTGAGCTTAGCCATTGCATATGTTGGTGTTGGATGTGGTCTCCTGTACACTGGAAACATTCCTGGTGTGATTAATATTTGGAACATGGTATTTTTAACAATTGCTACATACTTATGAAAATGCAGAACATGCTTATTCCCTATTATGGAACTTGAGTCTGCTGTCTGATCGTGTGTTCTAACCAGATTAGAACAGATCAGAATTGGGACCATATATTTAAATATTCAAGCTGCTTTTTTGTTACTGAAATTGAAGGCACTTCTTTGCCTATTTCCAGAACTATTTTTATTGTAAATAATGAGCATTTTTGGGCATGAATTTGACATTTATTTCATAAGTAGTAAAGCTGCATTCTGATCTCAAAGCTATTTCGTATTTCCTTGGGATGTCGAGGCCAGTTGCTCTACCAAGGTTGTGCTGACTGTGTAGAGCAATTCCATTTTCTCCACTTATTTACTTGTAATCTATTCTCTTCCCACCCGCCCCCCCATTCAATTCCACCCTATTCTCCCACCTGCATCAGGGGAATTTACATTGAACAATTAACCTACCAACCAGCACATCTTTGAAATATGGGAGGAAACTGCAGGACCATAGGTCAGGGTTTAACAGGTCACTGAAGCTGTGAGGCAGCAGCTTAAACTGCAGTGCTGCTGTTATTTAGAATAATCAAATTGAAACAGCACAAGAGTTGCTCTGTAAGAAAACAGGAATGTCCGTCTTGTTCAAAGGGCAACCCTGTGCATGACGTGAAAAGCCTCGCACTTCAGTCGAGCAGTATTCAGCGGCATTGTGCACAAGAATCAATGTTGTGGTGCAGAGTGTTCTGGTTGTGCTCCCCCACAATTGTCCGGCAAGTTTCCAGACGAGGATCACCCTTGTTCTAATGCTTTTTGACTAGTTATAGAACATAGAACGCTACAGCATAGTACAGGCCCTTCGTATAATTAGGTGAGGCCAGTATGTGAGAAACCCATTCAGGAAGACACAGATATTCAGTGTGAGACTTGTGGCTAAGCTGCCTTTAGCAGCAGGAAACGTCAAGTCTTTGCCAGGTTCCATTTTGTTCAGGTGGAACATGGATACAGCTGTCATTATCTGGATTGGTTGGACAAGCCAGAGGTAGAAATAACATTCCAGTAGTTGCATTCCACTTGTTAGAGTGTAACGGAGGTGTTTACCAAAGCAATTCTCCTTCACATTTCTATCAAGGGCTCAGGAATCTTAATGTCGTCTTCACTGTGACTCCTCTCATTGCAATTTCTACAAGTGTGGCTCATTGGCCTAATGGTTGAGTGGCTGATTTTGATAGATTGTGTGGGTCAATAGGTTTTTGTATCCAGTCTTTGGCAGGTTCTGGTTTGATCTGCTCTGTCCTAATAAATGGACAGATCTGTTACTTTGGATCACGGGGCTCTGGGTTATGGAAAGGAAAATGAGTTGCGCATTGGTTTCTGGTGTAATTTGGAGAATTGGTCCAGACAAGTTAATGTTCTTCAGGGAAGCAAGTCTGCTGTCCTTGCACAGTTTGGCCTACATGCGACTCTTCACCCACCCATACAGTTATCCTCTTCAGCGACAATAAGAAATGGGTAATATGCTGCATTGCCAGTGTTGTGCATATCCAGTGAACATATGTTCATATTAAAAAAAAGGTCGGGCAAGTTAAGTGATGATGCTTCATGTGGTGAATAGTAATGCTTGTTGATTGGACTTGCACACAATGAAAGGACTTTAGTGGTCCAGAGGACAGTGCAAGTTTGGGATGGGCAAAGTTAAGTGGACACTCTGTAACAGGACTACAAGGCTCTGAGAATTCTGCGCTAAATGTCTTTCTTTCCCTGCGTTGCTCCACCTTCTGTCACATGAAGAGTTTGTATGAATAGACACTTTATCAGCAGAGACACTAACCCAAAGCTGCCTCTTTGAAGAACAAGGAGCCAAATGGAAAGGCACAATTTGAATTCACCGTATCCCATACTTCCCTGATGTATCCAAGGTGGCATTAAGCTGGCCAGGACTGGTTTTATTTATTTGTGTACTTCTCTTAGGCTTCCTACTATTATACACAATCTTAAATCAGTGACAACCCTACTGTAAGCTATCTGCAACTAATAAACTGTTCTTTCATTTGTTTGTTTTCTGTAGAATCTATAAGATATGAAAGCTTTACCTTTTAAGGTAAATGTGCTCATGCTCCCCTTTTTTCAAGTAGGAGATGTCATGGAGCGGCCATCTGCTTATTTTCAGAATCCAAGGTTAGCGCTGATCTTGGCTATAGCAGGACGTGCATGTGTTTTGTGTGTGTGAGAGTGATGACCTGTGTTTCAAAGGCAGATTGGCACTTCTTAATCAAGATGTAGAAAGGTGATTTTCAAATCCTTTCCACGCTGCCCCCATTCCCTGCTGTGTTCAAGGAAGTTATGGATTTCTATATTTTTCTTGAGGCAGTAGGTATATCAGCCTATTAAGTCTATGCGACTCACAGAGCAGTTTCACTTCCCCCACTAATGTTTATCCCTGTAACCTACTCTCCCTGCATCTCTCCCCAGATTTTACCCCTCGCCTTCGTACTAGAGGCAATTTATAGTGTCCAGTTAACTTATCCATGGGACCACAGGGATGACATGCAAACTCCACACAGACAGCTCCACAGATGAGGACCAAACCCAGGTTTGCAGGAACTGAGGCCATAGCTCTAAAAGCTCCACTGCTGCGCCACCCACTATGCCCTGCTGTCATCCTTACTTTTACATCAGTTACGAGGGGCTCGGGTTAGGTCCTGGGTGTTTGAGGGGGGAGAAATCATTGGAGTGGGCAGCCACCAAATGGGTACTGGCAGGACTGAGCCAAGCTGACCCAGGCCCCTTTGTGACAGGAGGGAAATGTGGAAGCTGTTTGCTTTTCCAGAGGTGGCAAAGTAATATCAGGAGAAGTAATTGGGGAAAATTCTCTGATGGAAAGGGAAGAGAAGCAACAATAGTTCTGGAAAGTCTGTTGATTGTGTTTTGCAATGCTTGAACAATGCATCTTTCTTCAGGTGGTGACCAGGGAGAGAGAGTGAGCTGCAGGGACACAGCAGGGAAAGCAAAATAGTTTAGAGGACCAATCAGGAGATGTATGTGGTACAGTGACTGTCTTTGTTCACTGCATCCTCCACTCCCTTGCTTCTCCTTCACCAAACTATTGTAACTCCTTACATTAACATGGTAAGAGTGTGTAGGCTCATGTAATTTTTGCCACAAGGAAGAATTATTTCCCCTTTTGGAATGTAAGATTCAGACAGTGGATTTGGATGAATTCACTGCAAATTTTGAGGGTATTTTTTCTGCAGAGGTGTGTCAAACGAGAGTGAGAGTTGGAACCAATTCATTTGGGTCACCTATGCGGTTTTTAGTTAGCTGAATAACTACATAAGACTGTTAGAACAATGTTTTGGGTTATCAATTTTGTGCTCTGTTCACTTTGATACAAGTGAATTGTGGTGTTCATTCATCTTTTGATTGTCAGCATTCTGGAAATGATATGTGATCGTTTTGGTGCTATATACTTCAGATACAGCTTAGTACTCTGTTGTTGGGATTGAGACTGGATCAGTAAATGTTTTAATGTAGTTTTTTAAGCTTTGCTTTTAAACTAAAGATTGATCGTTGACCTTGGCACAAATCTGATGCTCAGAACAAATGGAACACACAACAGTCCAGCACAAGAACAGGCCCTTCGGCCCACCATTGTCTGTGCTGACCATGATGCCAGTCTAACTAATTCCATCTGCCTGCACGTGGTCCATATCCCACTATTCCCTGCCTGTTCACATGCTTGTCTAAGTGTCTCTTAAACATTGCATAGTATCTGCTTCTAAATGGGGACAATACATCAGAGTTTAATATCGACTGGTTCAATTGTGCCTGGCTAATTTGCTTGTCATAATTATGTAGAGCCACATTTTAAAAGAAAAGTTGGTTCATAGTTACCTACCAGTGATCTTTGACATCACTCTTGTGCTGCCAGCCAATTGACAGCTTATATCCATTGATCAATCACTTAATTGGGCAAGTCAAAAGCTTAGTCTTTGTTTCTAACCCTACCCTCTTTCTCAAAGCAACTCCTTCCTCTCTTGTGGAATAAAACCATTCACACGGGCGTATTGTTTGCAGTCTGTACTCTGTTACCTCTTCTGCCTCTTGCACAAAGAGGTGCTTGTAGTAACAGTGAGCTCACTTTTTAAAATAAGTGCAGCGTACACTAAAGTTTTGAATTCCCTTGGTTGCTTCTTGTGCACTTACTGAAAAATCTGGCCACTGTGAGGGGGCCCTTGATTGCATTAGTGTTGCATGTGTGCACGTAAATTCTCAGTCTTATTCTTTACGATTGGTGCGGAACTTCCTTGTGAATTAAGACTAAATGTGTGAAAACACTGTCCAAACATACATAAATACTGCAAAACCTTAAGTTGTGTGTAAACCAACTGGTGTTCAGTGTAGGCAGAACTGTCATATTTCCTTAAAACTTTGGTCTCAGAGACTCCCATGAGTAAAGTCGAGCTGCAAATGCTGGGATTTTCATGTATTCTGTAAAATATATTGTGTTTGTATAATTAAACTACTTTCTGCTTCAGTGCATGCCAGTGCCTGAACCTTGAGCTTACAATAGCATGTCTATTATATTCATGACTGCAAGGTTGCTGTTGCAGCAGTTCTTTTATGCAGGGTCTGTTTGGAAGATGCTCTTTGACTCAGTCTAGTTGAATTTTTTGAGGATCAAAGCTCAGTGCCCTTATTGTCAATTCATGTATTGTCTATTTGTTAATTAAATGTATTTGATTCTTTTGCCACCCTTCACTAAACATATTCTCTTCATAGAATAGCCTATTGTGCCTTGCATCAGGTTCTGAGCAATATGCGCTTTTTTTGCTGCACAGTGTTACTTCTTTTAAACTGCAAGGAAGGGAAGTGTGTTGATTAGTTGCTGTGTCTGTCTGTTGGGGTGGGGGGGGGGGATTGAGATAAAAGGTAATAAATGCTTCCTTTCCAATCCATTCACGGCTGACATCAAATGTGGTTCACTGAGCTTGGATACTCTTTATTTTCCTATTCCACAAACTGTCTAAGATTCTGTTGATGTAAAAATACTAAATCTTGGGACTCTTGTGTGTTGATGGATTCCGTTGAGAACTCTTTTTGCAACTTAGCGTGAATTCGCCATTTCGTCTCCTTGTAATTCCCCCAAAGAAGATTGCCCAACAGTTTTTTCAGTTAGAACTATCACACATCTATGGAGCAATTTCTTCATAGGAGTAGGAGTAGACAATATAACCTCGTACAACCAGGATCTCGTTGGTTAATTTGTGAACTAATTATATGTATATCTCCCTCTCCCCCATTAATACCCTTTGCTTAATAAATATCTGTCAATTTCAGATGTAATCAACTTTTGTTCAATTTTCAACAAAGCATTTGCAGAAGAGTTTCAGATTTCTATATCAGCCTAGAATTTTTTTCATATTTCATACCTGAAAGCCCCCTCTGGCATTCTTAGACAACCTAACCGCTGGAAATAATTTTGCTTCATCTCCCCTATCAATTTCTCCCTTGATGTTTGAAGCTCCAATCAAATTTCCCCATTATATTTTAATTTCCAGTTGATATTCTAATTTGTTGCCTGTTTGTTAGTCTACTTTTTTTAGGCTTTTCTGCAAGCACAAAGGTTGAGCTAACATCCCTATGACATTAGAGAGAATGTAATGAAGATCCACCAGACTGATACGTGGGATGGTGTATTTGTTGTATGAAGAGAGATTAAGCAGACTTGGGCCTATACTGTCTGGAGTTTAGAAGAATGAAAGGTGATCTCATTGGAAGGTACAACATTCTTTAGGGGCTTTGCAGGGTAGATGCAGAGTTGACGATTCCCCTGGCTGGGCTGTCTGGAACCAGAGTCAGAGTCACAGTCTCAGAATAAGTTGTCAGCCATTCACTATAGATATAAGAAAAAGATTCTTCATCCAGAGCGTGGTGGATCTATGGAATTCCCAAGTGCTATGTATATTCAAGAAAGAGAGCGGTAGTTTTTTAGGCATTCAGGGAGTCGAGGAATGTTAGAAAATGTTGCTGAGGTGAAAGATTAGTCGTGATCGTATTGAATGGTAGAGCAGGCACAAGGGGCTGTGAATGGGCGACTCCAGCTTCTTTTTCTTATGGTCTCCCTGCAGTCTCTTCAGCTGACATTTGCAATTTTCTTCTCTTTCCAGTTTTGCCATGTCGTGTTTATCAGACAGTGATTGAGCTCTGCACCTTGCTTGTATCTGTAATTATAGTTGGCAGCTAAGTCTAATGTTGGCTACTTTGCCTGTGACAATTTGCCTTCAACAACCAGAGCAGCCTTCATCAGTGCAAAGTATCACTTCACTATCATGGAGGGATTTCCCTCAAGTAGCTTTGCATCAATTCTGTTGGAGCTCTTTTCTGTTGGAGTCGGTCAAATGAAGCCTTGATGTCAAACGCAGTTGCTCTTACCTCAGCTCTGGAGTTCAGCTCTATGGTTCCTGTCTGGTACAAGGCTGTGATGAGATCTGGAGTTAAGGGGTCCTGGTGAAACCCAAACTCGATATCAGCAACCAGGTTATTGGTAAGTACCACTTGATAGCACTTTTGATGATCAAGCGGAGATGGTTTGCACCAGCTTGAACTGCTAGTGATCAATGTATCCTTGGAGCACCCAAGAAAGGTCCAAAACTTTGGTCTCAAACTGCATTCTATGATGTTCTTTCTCTGTAAGTTGGTGTACTTGGGAAAGAACAAGAGGAATATTGATGTGCCTCATGTCAATTATCACTTGTTCAAACATTTACAGTTATCAGATGTCACTGTCTCTCTCTATCATTGCCCCTTTCGTGCCCTCTTCGTTCTTTTTTCCCCTCTCTCTTTCCCCTTTCTGGACATTCTGTGGCCAATGTTTAACAGTGAAAATGGTCTTTCAGAGCTGAGTAATGATGGAGGATCATGCAAGAGGTTACATCATGGTCTGTGGAAAAGCCCTGGAGAATAAAAGAAACGGTTGCTGCACCCGATCCCTCTCACTTATCATTTTTGGCTGGCTAAAACTCTGTCCTTTCCCTTTATTGAAGAAAGAGAGACCTGGAAAAGGAATAGAAGTTTGCCACGACAGCAGGTGGGAGGGTAGCTTTAAGGAGGGGTTCATGGCTGAGAGTTTGAGAGGGGCACGGTGTTGAAGGCTGGGGATTCTATGCCCTAACTCACTGCCACGTGCTTAACTGTCTGCATTGCTTCCAGCTACATCTATAGAGAAGCAGCCTTACCAAACTAAGGGAGCACATTGAAACGTTAATTGTTCCAATTTGATAATTGTCAGAACTTAATCACGGTTGTAAATAGAAATCCCACTTGATAATCAATTAAAGACCTTCACAAGTAAGGCACGAGTAAGTTTCCCTGAATAGTTGGCAGCAGTTTGTCTGGGCTAAATGGCCCCAGATGAACATCTGCCAAGAAATCGGTGTTTATTCTATTGTAAACACAAGGGATTGAATTAGACCTAGGATTTGGATCTTAACAATGTTTTTTTAAGGAGGAACTATCCACATGTAGTCATGTGGAATGGTGAGCAGTGTTCTTTTGAGTGATAGTCTGAAGCCCTGAGTGTTGAGCTAATGCATTGCAGCTGAAATATCTCTGGCCCTGATTACGTTAATGCATAACTGGCGCAGTGTCTAATTCACAAGGCTACTTGACGTCTTTTCAACTGATGGCTTGTTCATAAAGTGCTAATACAAGGTTATTACTCTTCCACCCAGGAGGCAGTAATTACTTTTATGGTTGCCCTCAAGACTTTGCCTTCGCTCCATAAAATGAATGTAGTAGGTCCAGGGTAGGTTTTAGGATGAAGTTTTCCAAAACTGATCTGCTTTAAAGAATCTGCTATTTGTCTCGGATGTAAATTCTTCCTCTGGAAATTTGCAGTTGAGCAATGCTTAAGCAGTATCCCCTTTTAATGCTGCATATCACAGTTTTTGTCCTTTTTTATTGAATCGCTGTATGTTTAAAATAGAAAATTCAGTTGATTAGGAATGTTAGCCCTACTGTAATTCAGTCTCCTGTTGCACTACATCAATAATTATATCACCCCCTCAGGTTTACTTTCAGTTCTCCTGAAATTACTGGTTTGTTCTAGAGGACAGTTACTTGGATGGGAGTTTACTTTCCTCTGCATATGTTGCCACTGATGAAGAGCGAGTCTTCATTTAAAGTTTTGTCTTGCTATTTAGCTGTATCAGGGCACCCACGGTATTGAGCAGTGGGTTGCTTTCCTGTTGCAAAGGTTAAGGAGAGACTGTGCAGAAATATACAGAAGTTTGCTTCTTGCTAGAACCAAAGAGGGAGAAGGATCCCAAATTGAGGTCTACCAAAAAAAAACGTCATAATGTGGCGGTCTATTAAAGAACTGAACCTGAAGACTAGTAACATTGGCATTACCGCATTCTTATTTCTGAGGCAGGGGAGGTGAATATGTGGTTGCTTAGAACACATTCAAGGATGGACTCTAACTTGCAGGATATTGGGGGTTTTATCAAAAAATAGTAAACTGCAGAATGTGGGAGCTTTATTTGCACAGCATTGAGGCCAAGGTCCTCAATGGGGAAAGTAAGTGTTGCTAGAGCAACAAAGAACTGCAGATGCTGGAATTTAGATGTAAAACAGGACAATGCTGGAGAAACTCATCAGGACCTGAAGAAGGGTCCTGACCCGAAGCGTTGACCGCCTGCTTTTCTCCACGGATGCTGCCTGGCCTGCTGAGTTCCTCCAGCATCATCCTGTTTTTCTTCAAAGTAAATGTTGCAGTGGGGAAGGACTGTGCTGGAGAAACGGTTCACTTGTGAGGTAGAAAGGGAATTCAGGAGGAGGAGAATTATAAAGTACTTGCCTTTCCCAAAGTACTTCACCACCAACGAAACAGCATCGACATGTAATCACTTTTTTTAAATTTAAGAGCAATGGTAAGATTACTGAAACCAATGGTGTGAGGATCAGGTGGATTGCTAGAACGGTCAGGATTAGGGAGCTTTGCTCCTTGTCTTTTCCCAACAAGTTATGTGGCTCAGATATCAGCTATGGATTTCGCCACCACTTGCTGTGCCACCCTTCCATCTCTTAAATATGCAGTTACTTGTAAGTTCAACAGAATCTCTAAATTCAGCATAGAACAAGGAACGGAAGAAGTCTTTGCTTTTATATAGCACCCTCCTTGTCAGAACATTCCAACATCCTTTCAACCATTGATAAGAAGGACTTTTGGAAATGCAGTGGGCAATTTGCACATAACTAGTGTTCACAAAGAGCAACTTGATGACGACCCAGATGTTAAATATTGGCTGGATCATGGGAGATAGCTCTTCTTTTCAAAATAGCACTATGGTATCTTTTACAACCACCCAAGAAAGCAGGCATGGCTGAGCAGACAGGGTCTTGGTTCAACATTTTATCCCAAGAAATGGCATCTTCAATGATGCAGCACTGGAGTTTTTTGTGAATACTTGTGCTGGAGTGTGGCAAAGATATGAAATTTACCAACTCTGAGGCAAAAATGCTGGCAACCAAGCCAGCTGACAATTATGGAGAACCTTTGAGTGTGTTTCAGTTCACTTTGAGATCTTGAATGGTTTTAAGCAGGCAGTGGAGAAGGTGATGCAGGTTATGATCAGTGAGATCTGTGGAACATGATGTCTGGCTGTTTCCTGTATCTGATATATGCAGAATTTGTTGCCAACCCTTGGTTTCTTCTTGCGGGCTTGGAGCTGAAAGGCTCCTGGTTGAGAGTCCTTCCTGGCTGAAGCATACAAGATCCTGGGGCACCTTTGCAAGTGGTTATGGTGAGGATGTTTCTTCTGGCACAATCTAGAACTTGCCCATTTAAAACAGATGTGAGGCAATTTTTTTTCTTTCAGATTATCATGAGTCTTTGGAATTCCTCAAAGAATGGTGGAAGCCGAATCTTTGAATATTTTTAATGCTGAGATAGATGGATACTTGATTATTCAGGGGGAAAATTTTACCAGAGGGAGGCGAGGATATGGAGTTACAATCAGATCAGCCATGACTTACTGAGTTGCAGTACAGGTCAACGGGTCGAGTGGCTGCCTCCTGCTGAAAACATTGTTTATTCTTTAGTGTCTTTAACGTGAATTAACGTTGAATTTAGAATCAGAATCAGATTTATCATCACTGACATAAGACGTGAAATTTGTTGTTTTGCGGCAGCAGTACAGTGCAAATACGTAAAGTCTATAAAATACAAACATAAATAGTGTAAAAAGAAAGGAATAATGAGGTAGTATTCGTGGATCATTCAGAAATCTGATGGTGGAGGGGAAGAAGCTGTTCCTAACTCATTGAGTGTGGGTCTTCAGGCTCCTGTACCTCCTCCCTGATGGTAGTAACGTGAAAAGAGTATGTTCCAGATAGTGAGGGTCCTTAATGATGGATGCCGCCTTCTTGAGGCACTGCCTTTTGAAAACGTTCTTGATGGCAGGGAGGGTTGTGCCAATGATGGAGCTGACTGAATCTACAACCCTCTGCGGCCTCTTGTGATCCTGTGCATTGGAGGCTCTATACCAGGCTGTGATGCAACCAGTCAGAATGCTCTCCATCGTACATCTATAAAAATTTGTAAGAGCCTTTGATGACATGCCAAATCTCCTCAAATTCCTAATGAAGTAGAGCCACTGGCATGCCTTCTTTGTGATTGCATCAATGTGTTGGGACCAGGATGGATCCTCTGAGATGTCGCTCAGGAACTTGAAGTTGCTCACCCTTTCCACCGCTGACCCCTCAATGAAGACTGGTGTGTGTTCTCCCGAAGTCCACAATCAGTTCCTTGGTCCTGCCGAGGTTGTTGCGACACCACTCAACCAACCAAACTATCCCTCTCCTGTAAGCCTACTCATTGCCATCTGAGAGTCTATAGATGATGTTTGGTGTGTGCTCCCTGTTCATCAGTGTATTTGTATGAATTCAGGGAGGTAGTCATCCCACAGACAGGATGAAATGAAGAGGAATGGAAGTGGGGACCATCCACTGTACTGGGAAGAGGAGACAGGGTGATGCAGGGATACTTAGGAGGGCTCAGTATTTCTTACAACTCCACCTCCAAGGTGGTCAACCACAAGTAGCAGTACTGTGAAGACTAAGTCAGAGTTGAGGAACTGAATTGCAGAAATTGTGGTCGTGGGGATTTCATAGATCTGGAACCAAAGCAGCTAGATCTGAGAACTGAGCATTAGGTTGCTTCCCACTTGCCAAGGGCAAGGAAAGACAGTGGGGAAATATGCAGAAGTTTGCTTCTTGCTGGAACCAAAGAGGTAGAAAAAGTCCAAATTGAGGCCAGTCAAAAATAACTTCATAATTTTGTGGGCTATTGGAGAACAGAATCTGAAGTCTGATAACATTGGCATTACTGCATTCTTGTTCATAAGAAGGGGAAGGTGATTGTGTGGTCACTTCTGACACATTGCAGGAAGAGTTCTAACCTACAGGATATTGGAGTCTTTTATAGAAAAATAGTTAAACTGTAGAACATAGGTGGCTTCATTTTCACAGGGTTGGAGCAAAAGATCCTCTGAGGGTAAAACAAAGTTGCAGTTGAGAAGGTTTCTACCTATGTGACAGAGATGAGGTTCACTTGTAAGGTAGAAAGGGAATTCAGGAGGAGGAGAAATACAAAGTACTTGCCTTTCCCAAAGTACTTCATGGCCAACAAAATAACTTTGACATGTAGTCACTTTTTCAATTTTAAGGACAATAGTAAGATTGCCAAACCATTGATGTCACGATTTAATAGTGGATACAGGAAAAAAGATGTTAGGAACTAAATTGGAAATATGAAAGCATTGCCATCTGTGGAACCAAGTATTTTTTGGTTATAACTTATTCAACAATAATAGGTGAAGGATTAGGAGTGTTGTTAATATGCTTTCCCCCCAGACTGGATCAAAGTGCTTTGTTGAGATAGGGGAAGAGGAAGAGCAATGGTACAATTCTCTGTGATCATCGATAGGCTTTTAGACATTCATGATGGAGGGTGAATTTGCAGACTATTCAGGGTCATGGTTCTAACCTGGTGGGCTAGGAGCCGCATGCAGCCTCACCACCACCCTGCTGCAGCAGGTTTATTTTAAAGATGATATGCTTGTACTTGGCTTGCGCATTTTAAAAAGCGCCTCATAGATATTTGACAGCATTGAATTGTTACAGAATGTTGATTTGTATTGCATTACTGTCAGATAACTGATACAGAACATATTTTAAGTGGAAACACAGGAAGTTTTCTGGGTGAAGCCTATGTAACACATTCAGAGGTGTAAATGTGACCCATTTATGGCAAGCAGGTTGGAAAGATTCATGGGAACAAGGAGCCAGTAATTTTTGGCTGCAACTATTCCACAATAGGTTCCAATTAATAACTTCTGTGATTACTAGGAGGTGGGGGGCAGAAAACAAGTGTTTGCTTTTATATCCATGTCCTTCCAAAAGAAGCAAAGCTCATTGGTCTCCAGTTTTGACAGGTTTTTGCATTTCCATACATGCCTTTTTTGCAAATTGGCCCCTGGTGTTTTCCCAAATCACTGTGCTTTATCATAAATATAAGTTTTGTTTACAATCTAGGAAATGAAATAACAAAAGATAACTGATGGGAAAGTAGGAGAATAGTTGGAAAATAGTGACCATAAAGTAGCTATACTCAATACGAGAATCAACCAAAAAATCAAAGGTATGGGAATTGGATTGGAAAATGGCTAGTCATTTGAGATTTTAAAAAAAGAATCTGGTTAGAACAGGTAGTAAGCTATATCATGGATCAATTATGAGAAATCTTAAGAGTCTGATATGTTTCTCCCCCTCCCCATCAGAGGAGGATGATCTGCAAATAAATGAGGGGCTGATTAGCCTACTCTTGCTTCTGTATCTTGTCCTTCAACAGTAATGGTGAGCTGCTGTCTTAAACTACTGCTGGCCATGTAATGTTGGAACAGTCAAACTCAGTTGCTAGGGAACCCTTTGCACATTGGCTGAGAATAACTCCAATTAGACTAGGCTGGGGGCGCAGGGCTCACCTGCAGGCTTCAAGCCCAACAAGGTGGCCACTGAATCACGTTTGATCACTGCCTTAAAAATGTGTGTGTACCATTTGGTCTCGGGGTTCCAACCTGGAGCAATGTCAGAGATTTCTTTGTGTCGGGATGTGGGAAATAGTGTGATCAGAAAGACATTGTAAAAGGCAGGGCTGGGAAATATATCTCAAAAAAGGAGGAATTTAGACTTAAGACAATAAGAATAGCTTTGGTATTGAGTTTCACCAGGCTGTCTGCCTATCAGAATATAAACATAAATGAATGGATTTTTGCCTTAGTGGGCTGATTTATCTTGCCGTGATTGGCTGAGATGAAGGTATGCATCAAAATATGTCATTACTGGCTCCAGTCCAGCTCCCAGAGTACGTCTGGTTTAAGTAAATGCACCGGTGCCTATCAGGAAGCCGGCTTCTGATATTACACAGCTGAGGCACTGCTGAAACAGTGCAAACAATGGGGCCTAGTGTGTAGCTGAAGTACAGTGCTCCTGGCGGGTAAATGTACCGAAAGGGAAAGATGTGCAGTGAGCTTGACTCCATTGCCCAAGCTGGGGAAAAGAATTGGTACCTTTCAGGGGAAGAAATGGAAAATATTATTTCTTAATAGCCATTGGTTTTTTGTTTGTTTAATTTTGAAGTTCTGTAGAAAATGAGGTAGCCTGCAGAGATCCTTACTGAGCGACGGTCTGGTCCAGTATTGCTGGGATGACCTGAATAGGACTCGGTGTTTCTTGTCATTTGAGCTAATTAGTCGACACATCCAGTAACTTGTTCAAATAATTATATTTTAGCTTTTTTCTCGCCTTCTACCAGATCTGTACTGTCCTAGACTACTTCCTTAATTATGAATCATCAAGTCTTCAGTGATTTTAGTTTTTTTTTGATAGTTCTGGCACTATCCCATCTGGTGTATGTATTCAGATTTAAAACCTCTGTTGTTTCAGACTTTCTATGGCCCTCTGGGTTTCCGTCAGCTCTCTGCAGTGGTTATAGAATAAATGTGTCCAGGTAATTATCTAGTTATTACAATGATGTACCAGCAATGTGATGCAGGCTTTGTTTAGCCAGTGAATGGCAGTTGCTGCAATTGTTGGTTCCAGCAAATGAATATAAACAAGCACATTCTGTCTTTGATGCTGCAGCACTATTTTTATCTGATCAAAGCAGAAAATTGCAGTCAGCGTCATGGAATTTAATTGTGTGAGTCTGAAGATATAGCATTTCTAATTTACTGCAAATATTTGTCTACAGCTATTGATTTATGAGATGTCTTTGGCTGTCATTGTGACTCTCTACCTAAGTGAAATTTTCCCCAGTGAAATTAAATCCAAGGGTCTGTTTAAATTTCTTTCCTTCAGACCTTTGGTTTTCTTTCCTTCATGAAACTTAAGCAAACTGTGTGTTTCCTCAGATAAGAGGGGAGCAGAGTCTTACATTTTCCCATCTTAGTGGATCTGAATTTCAATTTCACCCCAAGGTTTTTGCAGCTCTTCAACTGTGTAACTCAATCTTTCACCTCCCATTAAATCGCCATTTTCTCTCATACCTGTTGCAACTCCCCGGTACTGCCCGATTGCCATTCCTTTGACTCTGGGGATGTGGACTTCAGTGTACGTGATGGATGAATGGTCGATGTTTGCCATCAGGTCTGCCATGACACGGGAAGCGATAACGTGATCAGCTCTCATTTTATCAAAATGATTCATTATTCTTGGATCGTGCTGAAATGCATAAATGAAAACAGCTTCTTTTCTTTACTGGAGGCTATTTCCTAAACTCTTGTCTCCTCCACCCTCTTTTCTAATGATATGTGAGGAACACATGGATCTTTGTCATTAAGGTTGAGCTAATCCAACCAGCTGCCCTCTGATTCCCTCCTCTCTCACCTAAACCCTGAGCACAACACTTTCCGAGATTTCCCCTACCTTAGAACTGGACTATTGCTTGCCTCTCCTCCTACCTTTTCTGAACTTGTGTATGAGACCAACCTCTGGCTCCCATCCCTTATTTCCACGAAATTGTTGACCACTTACTTTCAATTCCTGGCCCCATATAAGCTGATATTGCTAACGGTTCCCTTTCAGTTAGTGTATCCACACCCCACCCCCTTAAAGCGTACGACTATTGTCCACCTCAGGACAACAAAACTCTAGCCCTTCTCTCTTGGAAAACTCTGTCCTAGCTCCAACCTCCCTTCCCTCAGTGATGTGCCACCGCCCAAATCTTTGCCCATCGTACCCTGTCCTCTTTATTTGAATCTCTCCAATCTAATTTCCGCATCTGCTATTGTATTATCAAAATCACTAATAGCATTCTCTGCGGTTGTAACAAAGATTAATTTATCTCACCAGTCCCCCTTGATTTGCCCTGCAGTCTTCGCAGACCATTCTCCTCTAATATCTCTCCACTGTCAATCAGCCGGTAGGACTACACTTGTTCCAAAATTAATCACCCAGCTGAAGTCAAGGTCATTGGGTATCTTCCCATATGCCTCTGGTTAATTTCTGTTTTACCCCAATGATCTTTATTTGGCCCCTTGGACTTATAATCAGGTTGCTATCTCATATTGACATTAACAGTAATACAGCATCAGTCTTCCAATGTACTCTGACCCACCCAGCTCTATATCACATGCCTCTCTTGTCTACTGTGCTGCCTCTTCATTGTTGGTCTGCCATGTATGACAGATGAGGTTGAAACTTGCTCCTGTTAAGTATTGGTTAGACACAGTCCAACATCATTGGTCCCCTTCAGAATCTTCATTCCTTGGCCACCTTCTGCATTGCTATCCCTGACAAGTGTCTGAAACTGAACCACACATTTGCATCACAGCTTGGTGTGGCAACTGCTGCCTGAGACCATAAGAAACTGCAGAGAGTTGTGGACACAGCTCAGCACATCATAAAAACCAGCCTTCCCTCCATGGACTCTCTCTACACTTCTTGCTCTCAGAAAAGCAACCAACATAATCAAGGACCCCACTCATCCTAGAGGTTCTCTCTTCTCCCCCCTCCCATTGCGCAGAAGATACAAAAGCCTTGAAGCACATACCACCAGGCTCAAGGACAGCTTCTATCCTGCTGTTATAAGACTATTGAGCAGGCCCCTTGACCTAACATTCTACTGTGTGATGGCCTTGCACCTTATTATCTGCCTGCACTGCACTTTCTCTGTAACTGTAACACTTTATTCTGCATTCTGTTATTGCTTTTCCCTTGTACTACCTCTAATGTACTGATGTGATGAAATGATCTGACTGGATGGCATGCAAAACAAAGCTTTTCACTTACCTTGGTATATGTGGCATTGATAAACCAATTTAAATTTTACCATTTTGCAAACTTAATGTCATTTTTGACAGCAAGCCTCGATCAACGTTTCTGCACTCCTTTAATTCTGGAATCTTTATTATTTTTGTACTTAGACACTCCACCGTGGCTGGCAGTCCTTCCAGTGCTCTGGAATTGCTGCCCTATATTTGTTCAACTCTGACCAAACTCGTATTCATTTCTTCTAATATCTCCTTGTGTGGCTCAACAACAAACCTTTGTTTAATTAACAGCCCTAATGAAGTCTTACTTTGTTGTAGAAACTAGATAAGTGAAAGTCGTTGATGATGAAAATAAAGAAAAATGCAATTCTTGCATCCTTGAAAACTTCAAGCTTTCTGTGTGGCAAGGTACTGATTAAAACTGTCTACATATGGTTGTTAAAATGTGACATACAGCAACACTTTCTATTATAGTTGTTCAAAATGTTGCAAAGCAATAATCTTCAGTACTCAAGTGTCTTTCATTCCATTGGAAGTATTCACTTTATAAATAATTTAAAAATGTTAACCAAATTCAGAGCACAGTAACCTTCAATGGAACATCCCCAACACCCTCCTTGAATACAGGGCCATTTTTAATACAGTTTTTGTGAAATTAAAAGGGCGTTAATCTTACATGTACGTCCCAATATATCAAAGTGGTGAACTTTAATTAATCTCTGGTGGAGAATGAAGAATGCAGCAGTCAATTTGCAGAAGGTGTCTTTGATAGGCACCCATTAGGATGCGGTGACAAGTCCCATGAACACCTCTCCCAAATGGTCAATATTCATATGTTAGCCTCTGTGGTGAGTGATAGGTTATTTGTTCCAATTTAATATTGCAGCTGAGCCCAAATGTGTCCCTGCTCTTAGATTGACTTGTGTGCTTTGGGTGGAGTGTTAAATGTGAGCCAAGAATCAGAAACGTGGTGGATTTTGTTTTTCCTTCCCCCACAGAATTAGTCGCAGTCCCCTTCTACCCCTCAAGTTGCTATTGATGCAGAACTGTGATCCGCTAATTGAATAGATACCCAGTGTTGGTTTGGCATTTTCTGTAAAACCACAGTTGTTAAAATATTGCTTCTAGTTTTAAGACTTCCTCTGCTGCCCAGAACGAAGCCTGCCTGTTCCTTTTCTCAGGACTCCATTGTGAGCATTTGTACGTTGCAGCCATGTGGCCAGACTCTTCATTTGGGACCAGCAGCCTACTTGCAAGCCTTGTAACTTGCTTCCAACTAGTCACTGACACCCGGTCTTGGGATCTGGCCATTGCCACATCTTGTAGATGAAGTGCTTCAGCAAACTGACAGCAATGCTGTGGAATATGCATGTTACACCAGTACCTTGGGAGACTAAGTGGACCAGAGGACAGGCAGCTACACCAGAACTTGTTATTGGAACTCAGCCTTCTTTGATGAGCAAGTCTGGTTCTTCCTCCACTTTTATAGCACTTAAGAAAAAAAATTATTTGTTTCAAAGATTTAAAGACCAGGCTGTCATAAGGGAAGGCTGATTGAAGGAAAAGTGCAGCTCACTGCTCATGATTTTCACGTCAAGTACGGTGACATCTTGCTTCCCCTCCCTCATTTCCCCCACAAGAAAAAAACTTCTGTTAAATATAACATGAAATGATTGCAGCAGAGATTCCAGGACTCAGAACCTCGCAGATTTTTCAGCCTTTCGGTCATTACAAGGGACGTGATTTTTTGCGGTAAGAAAATATGCAGTTACAATTTACTTAAGTGTTTATCTTCTTGTGCATACCAAGCCTTCTCATCCTTCTTTGAAAGTTCAGAAGAACTGCCTGTGTAGCAGTGGGCTAGTGGAATCCATGACTGAGCACCAGACTTGACTGAACCTGCAGAATTCTGCTGGCAATTTATCACTTCAACGATCTTTCATCAACTGATCCCATGCTATCAGATTTTTCTGCACTATCAGAGAGTCAATCGATAAGTCCCTTATTTTGCTGTGTTTTATTTCACAAGAGCTCAACTCTCTTGCTTTTTTTTGACCGAAGCACTGTGGTTAGCTTTCACTAACCAATGTGCCTGACCTGCATGATGTATTTTAGCTGAATGTAATCTGTCTTATTCTGACATTAATAATTACCAACTGCCATTGAAGGCTGAAAGATCTTTGGACGAAGGGTCAAGGTATTTATCTGCAGTGCCGCAATAGCAATGGAAGAACTGTGGGCACAGTCAGATGTTGCTGCAATGCAAATGTCCGCACTTAATGAAAAAAGAAATTATGGTCAATGTTTGGTTGCGCTCACATGACTGGAAGTATGCGAATCACATCAATGGACAACACTGTTCAGTTTGCAGATTATACCCTTCATCTGGATTCCAGGAAATCCCACAGAGTCCACTGAGCTGACACAGGGCATCCTGCCCAACTTGTGCATCTGATCTTCTCGCTCTTCATGACATTGCGCCAGTCTGTTGTTTTGCGCTCATCACTGTACTTATTGCATTTATTATTTACTACCATGTATACTGTTTAGTGTGTGACCTTCACACAAACAAGGAAATACATCCTGATATATATGACAATAAACCAATCTGAATCTGGATCTCCCACCTAGCAATTCCTCCTTACTTAGCTAGTATCCCCTTCGCTGCATCTGAGCTGTTCACCATTTCTGCTGAATTACCTGTTGGATTGATTGGATGACCCTTTTTGTATTTTATTTTTGGCCACTCCAGAACTAAGGTAGAGATCAGTGTTGCATGAAGAGATATTTGTATATTGGTATTGGTTTATTATTGTCACTTGTACCGAGGTACAGTGAAAAACTTGTCTTGCATACCGATCATACAGGTCAATTCATTACACAGTGCAGTTACATTGAGTTAGTTCAGAGTCAATGACCAGCTCTTTTGTTTTGTATACTGCTATTGACGAAGTTCTTTTTCCCCTTGCTTTTGCACAGAACAGATGAAAGGATATAGGGATTGTTTTGTAATCTGTTATGATGCTAATTGATTGTAGATTACCTGAAATTCGAGACAGTGCCCGTAAAGCTGTGACCGGCAATCACTAACAGAAATTTTGAGCTGTCGTCCATGCCAGGACAGTTGCACATCAGTGAAGAGCATAATCTGATCCTATTTTGCCATACATTTATGTTAATCTCTGTTGCGAATTCAGTAAGTTCCTTGCTCATAACCTTAGTTCTAAGGATTTATTTCAAATGGGCTTCTCTATGGCTCGGCATCCTAAGATCCAAAGTGGAAATCTGCAGTTGGACTCTGATTTTAGAAAGAAAGCAGGAATTGTACACTGATGTAGCAATGAGTGTTCTTCAAATGCCAGCTAAGCCACACTTTGAGGGAAGAAGATATTTTTTGGTGTGTCACTATTGTTTGTGGATATGGAAGGCTGTGAGTAGGGTCTTACTGTACCAGGGAATCCTTTCCATTCGTAAAAAGTCCTGCACCAGACCTATGCTGCTTTCTATTGAGTTGGAATGTCAAATATGTGATCCAAACTATTTTTTCCATTTCAGACCCAAGACTGTTGTACAAAAACAGAATTGGGTAGCTTATTTCCAAAAGTTTTTTTTCATCATAAGTTGAACTTGCAAATGTAAATGTATGTGCATGCAGTGCACTGAGAGAGCAGAAGGCAAATAACATCATAAAATTGGTTAACCATGAGCGCTTGTAAGTTACTTTTCAGCCCTCCTATTGAGTGAATGGTGCCTTGGGAGGAAGTGAACTAAGGCAGTAGCAGAAGATATACATTTGTTTTGAACAAAGTATCCATACCCTTATGGATTTGGAATGCTGCTGGGGTTACTTTATTTAAGAGGAATCTTCCACAGACTGCAAGATTAATTGTAGTGTAGCTGGAATTGTTTGCACCTGCTTACTTTGAACTGTTCGGCTTTTTAAACTAAGCAATGCACCTTGAGTAAGAAACATGTGGAAGCTTGAAATATGTACAGAAGTAAATGATGTTTGAGGCACCCGGTTATTCAGTTAAGTAACAACACAGGTGTCAAGAGTGTTCATTAATTGGATCTCACTGTCTCAGAACTCTGTTCCTGATTGCACATATAAATAATATATTCATTTCTTCTGAGGACCTCTCTACTCCCCATCGTGATCTACTCCCCATCATGACCTACTGACCTTGATTTCAACCTGGAAGTTGCAACAGGAGAATAAAATTCTCCATCCTTTTTGCCTTATTGGACAAATGCTTGCTGACAAGTACATGGGAGTGTGTCTGATAGTGTAGAAGTCATTGCTCAGTGGGAGGGGTGGGTAGACAACAGAAGTACTACGCTGTATTGGAAATTATGTTTAACTTAAATGTATTTAATTCCTGCTATTTCACTGATTGATTTTGGTGTGGTCAGGTGCATGTGACATGTTACCATGTAGATGGGAAACTGTCTCCATACAATCAACTCCCAGAGGTAGAATGCTCTGCTCAGTGTTTTGACAAGGCTGTAAGTTAACTGCTGGTCCTGTGTTTGTTTGGGTTCATTGCCATTTTCCTTGCCCCTTCTGCCATCCAACTTTTCACATTACTGTTAGGAGCCTGGAAGGATCGTGTTGTTTGAGGTTACATGACAATTGAAGGAATAGTGTATTACAATAATTACATTGTGATTGATGGGGCAAAGAGAGACAGATAAAGAAACTAACAAAGATTAAATTTTGGGATGATACCGTACTCTATTCTCTTTTTAGGAGGACACCATTTGGTCCATGGAGACTATGCCTGCTTTCATCAATCCCATTTCCCCCTTTATTTCCCTGTAACATATTCTCTCCCACATGCCCATCACCTCCACCCTACACCCATCTACATAGGGGATGCTTTAAAGTAGCCAATAGTCTGCCAACCAGCATGTATTTGGGAAGTGGAAGGGAACCTGAATACCTGGGGGAAATCCACATTGTCACAGGGAGAACATTGCAAACTCAGACAGCACCCGAGGTCAGGATTGAACCTGGACCACTGGAGCTGTGAGGCGGCAGCGGCAGTACTTACTGTACCACTGTGCTGCGCCAGAACTTGGATGCACAGATAAAGTCATCAACGGATGGAATGAACTTCAAACAAAATGTGGGAAATACAAACACCAGGATCATTTGGAGAACAGTTGGATGCTGCAACTGGAAGTTCTGTGTTTCAATCCACATAAGAAGGATGGAACGTTGTTGTCCGTTTGTATCAGAAACAGGAAGCAGAAATGAACCCCAAACCAGTTATCTAGACATGGAAAAATGCACGATATGTTTCCTTCTGCTGTTGTTGTTACACTGAATTGTATCTACCAGGCTCCCAAGTAGTTATGATCAGCATCTTCATTTAACCTATGTCCCAGATTTCACCAGGTGCAAACTCGTGCCCCCTCAGTTTTTCACTTCTTCATCCGCTTTGCTTTGTGTTTAGTTTTAAGGTTCTATCTTCCTTTGATGATTAAATTAGGTCCAGTGGAAATTCCTCCCATATTTTCCAATTTGTGGAAGGACAATGCTGAACAAACAGATGAGATGCTTCAATGCCATACAGGGAGCACGAACCATTTACGAATTACATTTTGTCCGGTGGATTAACAAATGCACTCAACAACTTATTGCCTATTATATTTCAAGGGGATCTGCTGCCATCCAAATATCTTGGTAAAGTACCTGTTTTCCCTGTTTTCCCTGTTTCCCTGGACAGTGACTGTATACGGTGTTTCTGGGAAACCGATAATGGCTGAGATTGATCTAATCTTCACCTGACATCACCAAAGAATGATAGTGCTGACAAAGGTTTCCGGACCTGAAGTGTTAACTCTTTCTCTCTCCACAGATTCTGCCTGACCTGCTGAGTGCTTCCAGCCATTCCTGTTTATTATTTCAGACTTCCAGCATCTGTTTTTTTTCAAGGGACAGATTGTGTTCTTGAGGGAAATTAAACTCTTTCCTGCCCCCAAATCAAATGTGCCAATTAATGGCCCAGCATTTACTGTCAGCAGAGTGACTTCATTCTCCTAACCTGAAAAAGAAAACTCCCTACAAAAATCAGCAATCTCTATTGCAAATTGCCCCTTTTCCAATGCTGACCTCTGTCAGGCTGAGTTCAAAAGGGTCTCTGGCAGCCAGTAGCTATAATGGCATATGGAAGGTGAGCAGCCAATCAGATTAAAGAATCCTCATACAGGAAACCATGAAGCAAAAAGCACAATTTTAGATTCAGATCTTTTAATAAGAATTTAGAAAGCAAAATAAAGGTTGGAACATGTATGATTATAGTAACAGCTGCAATACTACATTGTTGTTAAAAACTTGATTTTAAATTGTTTTATATTTTGAAATATTCATGGGCAGGATTTATAATCCATATGGGATAAATTGTTCAGGGTCAGAGTGTTTGCTGAATGGCATGTGACAGAGTGCAAAACTTTTGGGATTTCCCAGTTAAGCTAACACAAGGTCAGGAATCCCTAAGTTGCTGTCTTTAATTTTCTGGCAATACTACCTCAAAATCTGGGCATACCATCCAAGCGGATGGGTCCATTGTCCTTGCTGCCCTGGACTGAATTTGAATGCCAATTCCAGGGGTGGAAAATTAAACATCTGATTTTTTTTTTCCTTTACAACTTTCCTTAAAAGCGTCAGTCACTCATGGGTTCATAACTTTCAGTTTTAAAAAAAACTGGTGGAAATACTCAGCAGCTCTGAAGAAAGGTCATCAACCTAAGATACTGACTCTATTTGTCTCTCCACTGGGGCTGCCTGACCTGCTGGGTGTTTCTGTCATTTTCTGTTTTATTTCAGACTTCCAGCTTCTGCAGAGTTTTGCTTTGTTAACTCTTTTGAATTGAGTTTACTCCTAGTTTCTGAGTATTTGATTAATGTTTGATAGCTCTGAGGATAGGAATAAAGTCAAAGTCAATGTTCACTACTGAAAAATTTTAAGAGTCAGATGTTGACATTGCAGAATAGAACTGGCTGCTTCTTTGGCTAACTCTTGCTAGTTCTGCCCCTGTGGTGCAAGGTTTAAGGAGTTATGATGTATAATGGTAGCAGGTGCTGCTGAGAGTACCTGTTAATTCTATTTGAAGTCTTGAGCAGGATGCTGAAATTTGAAGGCCCAAAGGTTTTTTTAAAAAAAAACTCCTGGGTTGTGACTTATCAGATATTTCTGCAGTTCATTTGACATTGTAATGACGGGTGGTGCTATTACACATCTTTGAAACTCTCATGTTCAGGCTGTGTATTAGTTTTATTTGTATGTTGATAGTCAGAATTATATTTACATAGACCTTTTCTTGGAGTGGATATGCATGTGAGAGATATTCAGATAAATAAAGGACATGGAAATATATCCATAAAACCTCACACCAATTTCCTTTATTATTTATATTCCTTTCTGTCCTGAAAGATGTTTCTGAATTTATCCTGTAAAACACCAATGTTTTTTATTCTCTCTAACATAGCCTGTTGTAGCCTGGCTGTTAGTTTATCAACTGCTATGCAGAGGCTAGAATTATTTTTATATTTCAAGATCAGAACCACAAAGCAAGCCAAAATGTATACCTCAGTGAACACAAAATAGAAACAACATCCAAATTGAGAATTTCTTCCCTCAACTGAGTGCAAAAGGGGAACAAATCCAAATAAGATAAGGATAAGATGTCTTTATTAGTCGCATGTACATCGAAACACACAATGAAATGCATTTTTTTGCGTAGAGTGTTCTGGGGGCAGCCCGCAAGTGTCGCCACACTTCCGGCGCCAATATAGCATGCCCATAACTTCCTAACCCGTACATCTTTGGAATGTGGGAGGAAACTGGAGCACCCGGAGGAAACCCACGCAGACATGGGGAGAACGTAGAAACTCCTTACAGAAAGTGGCCGGAATTGAACCCAGGTCGCTGGCGCTGTAATAGCATTACGCCAACTGCTACACTACTGTCTTTGCCTAAATTTAATGCTGTGTAGAATGTGGGTTGTAACCCTCTTTCCTCTGACCAGATAGGGTCCTATTGAGAAGCCGTGGGGTGAAGGATGGGGAAGTATGAGGAAAAACTATATTTTTACAACCATATAAGGATTCCTGGTGAAGTGGGACTCAAGCAAACATAAACTACTGACTCTGACTTCTCTCCAGTGTTTATATCAATGGTTGCTGCTGCTGCTGCTTCTGAGGCTAGGCTAAAGATCTTCACAGATGAATGGACATTACAGTTGTAGTGGAGGTTGCTTGTAACAAAACGTGCTCCCAAGCTGCCCACCTGTTTTGCAGAACAGTAACAGTAGTGGGGAAACTGCACATCAGTGGCTCAAGACACCCCTAAGAGCATCAGGAATAAATTGCTTGCTTGATCCACCACGAGGCTGGGCAAAGCTAGTTTTTCTCTAATAAAAGTGGTACTGTACGTAAATAGATTAAACCACTTTGGTTTCTGGGTAAATAATGCTGTGTCCATGGCTCCGTGTGTGTGTGTGTGTGTGTGTTTGAACATTGTAACGTCATTGACATAGTACACCACATCCTTAAGCTGCAGTTACAATACAGTTCCACATGGAAGAAAGGGTCCAGCTCCACTGCACACATTATCATCATGCAGAATTTGGAAAATGTTAATGCAGGGATTGCATCTCTAGCACAGTGGACAGAGTGGATTATAATGGTGAAAAACTTACACCATGATTATTCTGCTTCTACTTGCTGTTTAAATTGTCATGGGCGTTTTCTTTCGAGGTATGTGCATCAAGACCAGATCAGCATTCATTGTCCATCCCTACACCCCCTGAAGCCAGGTGCCACTTCAGTGGGGAGGTAAAAATCAAACACATTGTCAGACTGAAGAAGGATGGTCAAAAAGGACATTAGGTTTTTTTTTAATATAAGAATCTGGTAGTTTTGCAGGCTTTAATAACTGATGTAGCCTCTTTTAAAAATCCTGATTATTTAGTTACTGAATTAAAATTTCCCAACTTGTTTTATCACCGGATTGCTAATCCCATGAATTAACTCCTTTGCTCTGATACCACAAGGCAATTTGCTGCAAGAGGGGGAAAAAAAAACTAGCGCACCCTCTCTGCAGGGCACATGAGACCTGCTTAAACAGGGGAAACAAGTGTGTCTCACCTCAGCAATCTGACTGAAGAATTGTTGATGAGCTATGTATGGTCTGAAGTGAGCAGGTGTCAAGTCTGGTACAGGAAGTGCAATGGAGAGAGGGGATTAAAAAAATTAGAAGATTCTGCACATACAGTACATCCCTGCATTATAGAGGAGTTGTGTTCCCAGAAAACCACCATATTGCAATGTTCTGTAGCACGAACTCTTAACAAAAATTGACAAATAATTTGTTTCTTTCTTATTTTGTGCTTATTTAGTTATCTGTTTGTCACATAAATTCTGTAAGAGTGAATTTTTATTCCATATCTCAAATATTTTGGTAGTGATTTGTGAATTCTTTAAAGGTAATGTTCCATTACCAAAACTTGCGTAATATGGGGGTACACTAGTGATTTGGGGGGGGTAAAAGGTCAAAGAAAAGATTTAGACAAATAATCAAATTTTCTTTAAATTTCCAACTGCATTTTAAAAACTGAAGGAATGAACATCTCTGTATGTGAGAGTTAATTTCCAGTGCCAGAGAGGTTAGTTAACATTAACTGAAATTTATCATCGTGCTCAAAAGGATACTTAGACCGAAAGAGACAAACCTTAATGTTTTATGATGCAGTTAGTTCCACAGTTCCAATGCAGGAACTGAAAGCTGTTCATTCTGGTCTGAGAGTTACCACTTCACTGAGTTTAAAAAAAAACACAGGAGACGTTGCATCATTGCTGCAACTTTTGCATTTTTGCATCTTACTGCACTGCTGGGCGCATCTGAAATTGCTATTTGTCACTTGGTACTTCAGTGAATTTTGATTCCTCACTTTCTAGCTCTGAGAGAATCTACAGCTCCTAAGCTGTGTTTGATGCTTACCTCTGCTTTCTTTCTATTAAGACTTCAAAGATGATTTCTGGATATTTTAAAAGCATGATTTTCCTTCATCTCTACATCTGCTGTTTTTTATTCCAAGTGAATTCAGTTTGTAACCCGAGGCAACCAAAAAATCTTGGTTTTTAACAGAACAACAATCTACTTGTTTCTTGTCCTTAAAACCTCTGTTACCAGTAAATTGAGCTGCAGAGTTACAGATGATGCAACAATACTTGGCTTTTGGGATGTTAAAAGATTTTCAGTGTGATAATTTGAATGAAGTAGAATGTACTGCTAAAACATGTGATGTGGTATAAAACATTGAACATAAAATCTAAAATGCACAAAAGGAATTGTGTAAACAAGTGGAGTAGACGGGGATAACTGAAGCCAGCTGGGCAGTTTATGAAAGGATTACATGGGTTTGACAACATTTCAAAGATTCCAACCTGCTAGCAATAACCTAATGTTGTTTTATCAAATTTGTCAGGCCTGGCGCACAGATGAGGCAAGAATTCCACGTGGCAAAAGAAAACGTTGATTTCCCCCACTCCCAACCTTCCACAGTCTTGACATAAACCCTTCTGCAGTCCTTTCTTCATTGACAAGTGCATGAGGGTAGGCTGCTGCAGAAATCAGGTTCTGATGCACTCTCATTGGTTTGATGTTGCTGCGACTTTGAGGCAGGTTGTATTCTCGTTGGCTGGAGCTCATAGTGCCTCTGCCCAGCTGAAGAGTTCTGCAGATTTCTGCTCTCTTAAAGCTGCAGAACTGCCCCCCCCCCACCTCCTCCCCTCCCAGTGCATGATCATTACATTCAGAGTCAGCACTTAAACAAACCCACTTGAAGATAATTTTATACGCCTGCTGAGCATCTGCTAAATTTTTCATTTTGACCTCACCCCAGAGTCAAATCAAACAATATCAAATGAAAATCAAAAAACTCTAGCTGCCGAAAATCTGAAATAAAAACAGAAAATGTTGGAAAAACTCAGCAGGTCAGACAGCATCTGTGGAAGGAGAAACAAGTGTTAATGTTTCGGGGAAAAAATGTTGAAGGATTTCTTTCTACAGATGCTGCCTGACCTGCAGAGTGTTTCATGCATTTCCTGTTGATATGCTGTGATCTTCAGTGAGGGTCTCCCATTGCTTCTTGCTGGGGTGTGGCTAGAGTTCACATTAATGCTGGAATTATACTTTTGCTGCAACACTGTTTGGTGAAGTTGCATTCTAAATGCATCTATTTCCATCCAATTGTGTATGATATAGTGAGGGCAATCTTATTGTGTCTTTCCAACACATAATTGCTCTGAAGCTCAAGTGCACACTAAACCCAAAGATTAATAATAGTGTCTGTTCTATTCTGACTGTAAATCTGTTTGTTTATCTGACAAACTCGCCGAATACTTCATCACACACTTGGTTTCGCTCTGTGGTGGAGGTAATGGCCAAGTCTTGCTAAATTCTTTAGCCTGTTAAAACACTGCAGATACTCGCAGAAACCTGAAGCACAGAGGGCGGCTATTTAAATTAATCTTAAGCCATCTACCATCCTTGTAGAATAGTCAATATGATTGGCTTCCATCGCTTTTTAATTTAAGGAGCATTCCAGATTTTAGCAATATATGTGGGGGTGGAGGGAGGAAAGTAGGAAGGGTTGAAGAGAAATGTTTTTCATTTTCTCTATCTTTTACAAACCCTTTTAAATTTATGATCCCTATTGGGTCACTTCTTAGCCTCAGGGCACCTTGGTGCATCTGTGTAAATCTTTAGAGGTGGTAGGGCGTATTGTGAGCATGCAGGATCCTACACTTGGAGTATAAAAACAATGAGGTTATGTCGAACCTTTAAAACACTAGTTAAGCCACAACTGAAGTATTGTGTCCAATTCTAGTCACCAGAGTTTTGGAAGGATGTGAAGGCCTCAGGGAAGTGCAGAAAAGATTTACTAGAGTAGTTCCAGGGAGTCAGAGTCATACAACACAGAAACAGGCCTTTGGCCCATTGCTGACCATCAAGTACCCATTTACGCTAATCCCATTTTATTCTCCAGACATTCCCATGAACTTCCAGCAGATTCTACCACTAAACTATGTACCAGGGACAATTTATAGTGGTCAATTAACTTGGATGTTCTTGGGCTGGGAGCACCCAGGAGAAATCCATGTAGTCACAGAGAATGTGCAAACTCCACAGACGCAGCACAGAAGTTCAGGATTGAACTTGGGCCACTGGAGCTGTGAGGCAGCAGCTGTACCAGCTGCACCACTGTGCTGTCCTAATGGATTTCAGCTAAAAGGTTAAAATGGAGAGGCTTGGAACAAGGAAGGTTGAGAGGAGATTTAATAGGGGGGTGCAAGTTCATGACAGGATATAAAATGCATAAAAATAGAGAAGCTGTTCCCCTTCACAGAGAGTTCAAGGACCAAGGAACAGAAAGTTAAAGTGAAGAGTAGGAGATATAGAGTGATATGAGGAAAAATATTATACAGCAAATGGTTGCAAGCTGCAATTTTGTAAGACACAATGAGGTTGCCCTCACTATATCCTCCACAACTGGATGGAAATGGATGCGTTTATACTGCAACTTCACCAAACAGTTTTGCAGCAAAAGTCCAGCATTAATGTGAACTCTAGCCACACCCCTGTACTCCAACTACCTGTTGGAGTGATAGAAGCAGTCAGTCATGGATTTTAAAGAGGAATTGAATAGGCACTTGAAGAGAATACTTTCCATATTTCCATACAACATAGAAGGACGCCATTTGGCAGTGAACATAGCAATTAATTTGCAAGGCAACACAAAAATGGGAGTTGAATATGTTGCTCTAAGGGAGCCAGTGTGAAGTTGATGTAGCAAATGGGCACCTCCTGTGTTGTAATGATTCTCTGTTCCGAGTGGAATATCCTGAACTTTTCCAGCCTCTTCCTGGCAGTGTCAGAATATTCAATCCTGACTTCCTTTAAACTCCAACCTATTATTCCTGAATATTTGGAGTTTAAACAGAGAAGTGAAATTCAAGGTTCTTTAGACGAACTGACTCTGAAGCTAAGTGTTGTGAAACTCCCTCCCCCAGAGAATCAGCCTTTGGATTTGGGTTGCATTTGCATTCCAGGGTAAAGTTTGAGTTTCTGCCTGTGCTAACGTTGAAAACAATAATGGACGGCCCACACATTGCGAGCAAGGACTTGGAAAAGCTACCTTTGTACCTGCAGGGTTGGTGTGAAGCCAAGTTTCTGCACAACAACTCTGTGTGAGTGCACTCTGTTCATAGATTCTGGCCCGGATGAAGAATCTGAAGGTGGTGATTGACAGCTATTCAGAATTGGTCCTGAAGCAGCTAAAAGGGTGGTGGTATCGAACAGAGCTGACTGGCATCAATCTTGTTAACAAATGGAGTTCTATCCAATGTCTGCATAAGCCTCTGCAATCCAGGACAAATAATTAATTGTTATGGAAGCATTTTGGGATCGACAAGGTTGCAGATATTACTTTATCTAACTTTTTAAATCTGCTATCTTCTCCTATTCCAGTACAGGAATCAAAGGATTTACATTCATAAAGTGTATATTTATACGGAATTGGGTATCTGAAGGTGGCTGTAATGCAGCCAGAAGGCTGATTTTTTTTTTAAACTTTTGTTTGCAATTCATGTCATCATAATCTAAAAGGCTTTGCTTGTCAGGTTCCAGCTCTGTGCTTCCTACGTATGCTGGTATTTCAAAACACAGATGATTGCTTGCATTGTAGAGTTTTTTTTTGGCATTGTCTTTTAAGGAAAAATTTAAAAATTATATGATCCTTCAAGAGCTGAGCTGCATGATTTCCAAATATTGATGTAAAAAAAGGTGATACTTCAGAATATATCAAAGAAATGTGATGAATTTGGAAGTGTACCCAATGCAAGAGATTTAAATTTAGCATCTGTGATACTTTTCTCTGTCAGGAGATCTGGTCACATGCTCCTTGGGTGCAACCTGGTTGTTGGCAGAGTAGCTGGGTCCACAGGAAACAGCCTAATTGATACAACTATACACGGCACTGTAAGAAGCTGTGGTGCATGTTGGTCACTTTGGTCCTGCCCCCGCTTTTGCTGTCAAGATTTAAAAGGAGCTTCCATCTCTTCTAGAGCAAGAGGAAACACTAGGTCTCTGCTGTGGTTCTGACCTTCCCGATTGAGGAGGGTGATCAGTCGCTGGTGTGCGTCCATACTCTGCTCCTGACTCTCCACCTTCGGACCCTGCAGAGAGGCGTGTACACGTGCCCCCATTTGGCAGGTGCTGGGGACTACCGCCAGGATGATATGAGCTCCACAATTCTCTGAGGGAGTTGCCTTTCTTCTATTGGGACCTTTTCAAGAGTCTGGGACACAGTCACCTCCAGTCGGACTGACCCCCACCTGCAGAAGAGGGTGCTCTGGCTATCAGGGCAGCTGGACATTGGGACAGACAGTGGTGCAGGAGAGAGCCGCACGCCACCAAAGGTTGTGCCTGAAGCCTTCAGGGATCCTGTCAAAGTGTATGGTTTGGGATCTCTGTCCCAACCAAGTCAGCTCCTCTCAGCTGTACTTATTCATCGGACACAGGCACTTTGGATGCTGTTCTTATTCTGCTTGAGCTGTCTCTCAGGAATGCAATCCACTCCACACGCACACAAAGGGATCTCTGATCACGGTCTCCACTTCCTTGCCTTTGTCTGCCATCCAGACGTATCATTGTGGTCTATTCTGCATTTGACATCCAGGGATTCCTTCCTCTTTACATTGGGAACCTGGGGTTTTGTACAGAACAGTCCCATGCAATGTTTTTAAGCTTGTTCATGGTCTCCCAGGCTGTCTATCATTTCTGCAACCTGAACGAGTGTGTGTTCCACATATATATGGAGTACACAAGGCTGTAGTCCCTGTTTGACAAACTGAAGGAGGCGCTCCTCGCATTCCAGTTGCACTTCAGTCCCGCACCCCTGATCTTTGGACACTCAGTGTGAAGTTGTTGATGGACCACCTCATCAATTTGGTTCAGCGCCTGGACAAAATAATGCAAGCATTGGGCCATCAGGGGTTCAGCCCAAGCTGACTGACTGCCCCTCTTCCAAGGTTCCTTCCGTGCTACGATGTTCCTGGTAAAGAAGTGTGCAATATCTGCTGGCTTGCTGGATGGTTTCCGAAACCATGGGGCACCACAGTGGCTGGAGTGCATCCCAGACAAAAATAACATTTCAATTTAAGTCTACTTGATGTTCGAAAGAAATTATTTTAAAACAAACAAGAAACACATCACTTCGGGGTGAATGTCAAAAATAAAAGGAAGGAGAAAGCTTTTAGCCTGGGCTGGAGTTAATTGTGCTCGCTGGTCACTGATTGACATTTCTAAAGCCTTTCTTGGATTGCTTTAGCCTGTTATGTCCAAGCCAGAGATAAGAGTTTCTCATTAATCCCAAGCCAAGCTGAGCGTCTGAAGTTTCCTCCCCCATTTCTGTAGGAAATATGTGCTTGGGTCCAAGTTTCCATTTGCTTTTGAGAATTTGACATCAGAGGTTTTTACAAATCTAATAAGCCATATCTATTTGTCCTGGGTTTGTACAGATGCTATTGAAAATGATAAAGTCGACCTGACCTGGGGGATTATTTTCTTGGTGAATAATTTCATGAAGTGTATGGGAGTTAGCAAGCTGTGTAAATGCTGTGTAATAAAGCACTGAAGTTTAACTTGCCTACTCTTCTCCGGTATCTTAATGTGTGAGTTAGTGGAAGATACTGAGACAGAGTTTGTAACTGAGAGATCCCCCTCTTTTCTGCTGCTCGACTGAATGACTTCTCAACCTCAGTGATTTCAATCTTTATTGGTTTGGTTTATTATTGTCACTTGTACTGAGGTAGAGTGAAAAACTTGTCTTGCATACCAATCGTACAGGCCAATTCATTACACAGTGCAGTTACACTGGGTTCGTACAGAGTGCATTGATGTAGTACAAGTAAAAACAATAACAGTACAGTGTAAAGTGTCACAGCTACAGAGAAAGTGTAGTACAATAAGGTGCAAGGTCACAACAAGGTAGACAATGAGGTCATGGTCCATCTTATCGTATAAGGGAACTGTTCAATAGTCTTATCACAGTGGGGTGGAAGCTTTCCTTAAGTCTGGCGGTACGTGCCCTCAAGCTCTTGTATCTTCTACCCGATGGAAGAGGAGAGAAGAGAGGATGACCCGGGTGGGTGGGGTCTTTGATTATGCTGGCTGCTTCACCAAGACAACGAGAGGTAAAGACAGAGTCCAAGGAGGGGAGGCTGGTGTCCGTGAAACACTGGGCTGTGTCCCCAACTCTCTGCTGTTTCTTGCGGTCCTGGGCAGAGCAGTTGCCGTACCAAGCCATGATGCATCCAAATAGGATGCTTTCTGTGATGCATCGATAAATGTTTGTGAGAGTCAAAGGGGACAGACCAAATTTCTTTAGCCTCCTGAGGAAGTAGAGGCGCTAGTGAGCTCAAGTCTTCACTGTCCCCGTGCCCTAATCTTCCCTGCCTGCATGAATCCCCAGCCCATATTTGCGATCATCCTTCAGTGTTTCATCTTTACTCTCGCAGTCTCAAGAACATGAGAAAATAAGAATAGGAGTAGGCCACTTCAAGCCAATCCCACCATATAATATGATCATGGCTGATCTGCCCCAAGCCTTAACTCCTCTTCTGTGCCAGTTCTCCAATTCCTGAGTTCCCCAATCTTTCAAAAATGTATCTACTTCCTCTTTAAGTACTCCCAATGATCTAGCCCTCACAGCCCTCTGGGGAAGAGGATTCCAGTGATTTACCCCCCTCTGCAGGAAGAAATTCCTATGCTCCTTAGTTTTGAATGACCACCCTCTAATCTTTTAACTATGTCCCCTCAGCTGAGACTCTCACACTAGTGACAATATTTCAACACCTAGCACTGTCTGCTTAGGATCTTGCATGCTTCAGGAAGATCACCCCTTGTACCTTTTAAACTCCAAAGAATACACACCCAACTTCTGTAGCCATTTATTATAGGACAACCCTTTCATCCCAGGAATTAGCCTGATGAATCTCTTTTGGTCTGTCTTCAATGCTGAAATATTCTTGAGAAGATCAAAGTTGTTCACTGTACTCCCAAGTGAAGACGAGCAGAGGCAATCCTGTTTCTGACATTGCCCTTGCATCCAACTTCTCTGCCAAAACTCTGGAATGGTTCTTTAGAGCTGCAGGTTGGCCTTAAGCACTAATCATCCCTTTGAACTCTCCTCTTTTGCTGCTTCACCTTCATCTCCAGAAGCAATGATGTTTTCTATGATACCAAAATGGGTGTTGAATGCTGAGCTGCCATTGCTGCAAAGCTCCTCTCCCTCATTTTGCAAGCCTGCCTTGAACCCACACCTTCCTCATTAATTTTCTCATTTCCCTTCCACAGCTTTGTCCTGTTTGAGATTTACCTTCTGCTCCTTTCCCTTGCTCTGCTCTGAAACCTAGTTTTATTTTGAGGGCAAATGCCTTGGTGGCCCCGTTGTCTCTGTGCACCAGCCCGGTCTTGTGTCTCACAATTTAGCTGCATTGCTGTCAAATACTGTGAAGTTAGCTGCTTTTCCACTGGCAGATATACCTTGTGCTGTAATTTACACTGATTCAGCAAATGACATATTATGTTAAGGTGTCTAATTCAAGTTTAATGGGAGAATTGAGAACCTGATTTGGACCAGTTTGCCACAAGTTGAAGGTATTTCTGTTCTGAAATCTAATCTCCCTAGAGTTGCTTCTTTACACTTCTGTTATGTTGCAGTTTAGTGTTTAAATTGTCTTTTTTTATTCCTATGGTAACAAACCACTTTGGTATTTTTGCATCTGAACATAAGCAAATTTCCTATTAGGACGTTCATTGGCTGATGACAAAATATGAAAATGCAGCTCCTATCGAGTAAACCCTTCACAGTTTTGTACAACATAGAAGGAGACAGTTTAGCCCATTGAACCGTGCCTGCTCTTTTGAAGTGCAACCCAGCTGATTTCACACTCCACCTCTTTCCCCCTCTTTTGCTTTTCTCCAAGTATTCCCCCAATTCATTTTTGCAAGCTGTTTTTCAGATTTGTTTTCACCATTCCTAATCCCACTTTTCCATTTAAATTGGATCTGTTTTTCTTATCCCTACAGGTTCTTTTCTCATGGCTTTAATCTGGATATTCATATTATCAACGCTCCAGCCACTGTTTCCCTTTGGTCTCAACACTTCATGATTTGAACCACCTTGTTTAAATCTCCTGTCCTTCTTTGGTCCAGGGAATAACTTGAACTGCTTCAATTTATCCCTTATTGTAGTCCCTGTAAGTCTTCCCACACAACTGCTCTGGGCCTTTTCCAAAGACTTCAGGTCCTTCCCCAAGCATGGCACTCAGACTCGGAACTCTAGCCAGAGCTGTCTTATGCAGGGTCTACTCTGCCCCCAATTAGAATGCCTGGGATCCCTTCTACAGCATCTGCTGCTTTGTTTACCTCCCCTTACAACTTCAAGTATTTGTGCACAAACCTTGTGTTACGAAAGACATAGTCACAGTGAAAATAAACTTATTTTGTTTTGAACACCAGTTTCATTTCCTCGAAAGAGTTCTATCAAAGTCTGTGGGTCCTGCTATGATTTCACCCATCAGGAGGTGAGCACCATCCTTGCGTCTCTGCTTTCCCCAGCCACTTAAACTGTGGCTTCTCCTTGCTGCCCTGCTTGCCCCTGTGGTTTGACAGAACAGAACATTGAACAGTAGAGCACAGGAACAGGCCCTTTAGCCCACCATGTCTGTGCCGAGCATGATGCTATCTAACTAATCCCATTTACCTGTTCATGGTCTGTATCCCTTTATTCCCTGCCTGCACATGGTCTGTATCCCTCCTAATGCCTGCCTGCTCATGTATTTAGTATCTGCTTCCTCATTCATGTATTTAGTATCTGCTTCCTCATTTTCTCCTCCCTCTTTGTTTTTTATCATTTCCTCTCCCAACCACCCATCTGCAACTTACACCTTTCTCAGCAGTACACTTTCTGTTTTCAGAGCTTGTGGTTATCTTTTGAACCAGCTGCCTAAAAGGTGTGTGAAACGGCCCCGATGATTTTCAGGTACCAAGCAAACCACATTTTTCTGGCTTCTTGCCTTGACTAGCTCAACTGTGCTTTTGAAACGGGCAGTTCTTAATCACTTGTAGAGTGTGGCCATTCAGAAGAACACAAAACATAGAGCAGGAGTCGACCACTCGACCCCTCAAGCCTGCTCTGCCATTCAGTACAATCGTGGCTGACCTGCCCCAGGCCTGGACTCTGCTGTGCTAGCTCCTCATAGCCCTCAACTTTTTGGATTTTTCAGACACGTTTTCCCTAACTTTCAGCCCCACAAGCCGTCTCTGCCAATCATTTAGATAATGGCTGATATGTATTTCTTTTCACCTTTTTGTTCCATATTTCTTGCTGCTATTACCTGACAAAACTCTCATGACTCCAGTCTTGTAGATGTAAGTTGACCCAACATCCACAGCCTTTAGGGGAAGCCAGTGACCAAATTCCATTGGCCTACATGTAGCAAAGATGTCTCCTGATTTTGGCTTGGCTCTGATTTCAACATCATGCCCCTTGCTGTGGATAGGAAAGGGTCTTCTTTTTCTATCAACCCTATGAATTCTTTCATCTTTTTTAAACACTTCAGTTAGTAGCTTGATTTGCCACCACCAGCTCAATGCCTGTGACTTTGTGTCCTGTTGATCTGGCATGTTGTTTTACCACCATTAACCTGAAGCCAAAATCCGAGCAAACAGTTGGGAAACATAGTCGGTTGATCGTAATAATTGGATTCAATGCTCTGGTGTTTGGATGGGATTCTCAATGCTGCCCACAATCCAGTCTATTTTCTACAAGATTCTAACAGGACTGGACAGATTAGATGCTGGAAGGATGTTCCCGATGGCTGGGGAGTTTAGCACCGAGGATCACAGTCTAAGGATAAGGGATAAGCCATTTAAGACTGAGATGAAGAGAAATTTCCTCTCCCTGAGAGTGGTAAACCTGTGGATTCTTAACCACAGAAGGCAGTTGAAGATAAATCATTAAATACACTCAAGGAGAAGCTGGATATTTTTCTGAGGGCCAGATGGATCAAGGGAAATGAAGAGAAAGCTCCACCAGGGTTTCTGAATTTGGATGATCAGCCATGGTCATGTTGGAGCAAACTCCAATGGCCTACTATTTTGCTGTGTTTCTATGCAGATGAAGTTGGGTTGAGGGAGGAAGGGGTTAAGGACAATGAGCCTGCCACTCAGTGTAATTTATCAGTCCTTATTTTGGTGCTATGTCATTTGTCATATAAATATGAAGAGGAAGTTGAGGGTTTGCACCGTTTGAAACAGATAAGAGAAAGTGCTGTGCACTCAGGACTTGTCGCAGCTGAGGCCCACAGATAATACTGCCGCTTTTGTTTGGATAGATAAACCCTATAGCTGTCTCTCTAGAAGATCAATTTATAGTGACCATGCAATTTTATTACAGGGTCTGACTTTATATTACCAGATGAATATGTGTTTGTTTATTTATTAGGGAAATGAATAATGCTGAGAAAATATGAGACCAATATCTCTAAGTGGTTCAGAAGTGGCTGACAGGTTTCTCTTGAAACTTCATCCCAGCGCTTTTTTTCTGTGCCCAAAGGCAGAGAGATTGTTGGAAGGGTGCAGCGTTCAGAAGCAGTGAAATAGAATATTTAAATGAACAATAGGGCAGGCTTTTCCCCTCAAGGAAAGGCAGGCTGCTCATTAGCAAAGAATCACCAGCAGCCTGCAAACTTCCACTGGGGTGGCCCCTGTTTTGAAATGTAATCGAGGCCAAGGGAGTTTTCTTTTCACAGAAAAAGGGGAAGAATCATGCAACGTGATCTGAATTAGGCTTCTCCTTACAAGGAAATGTCCAGCCATTCCCTGGAATGAAAAGTAGAATGGACTTATCCAGTTCATGCAATTCGGTGGTTACTGTCGTAGGGGATGCCAAACCTTTTTGTATGATGCAAACCTCTCAACTATTTTGCCAGTTTGAAGAGGATCCCGTGTAATAAACTTGGAATGTACTCATTTAGTCAACAGAAACCAATGTCGTTGATCCTTAACTTGAGACAATGGGGGTGAACCGATCCAAATGCAAGGGATGTCAAGCAATACAGATGGTGGACCATAAACAAAATGCTTCTTTGGCCACCCTCCACCATCCATCCTTCAGTCCTTCCTCCTCACTTGAAAATTGCATTTCTGGAACACTGAGTCAGCTTTTATATGCATGCTGACGACACCCTACTCCACCCTTCTCGCATCATCCTGGCTCTTTAAGCAAACACTCCCTTCCATCTGGCCGGCCCGCAGCAAGTCCTAGATCTGCAAGAACTTGATTCCGTTTGGAAGTGATGTGAATATAGCCACATTAAGTTGATGCGAGAGAGCTGAAACCTCTGCCTCCAGGGATGCCTCCCTGATGGGTTACGTGGACGATCCAGGTGCAGCACAACTTTCATACTTCGAGTGATGCAGGGTTTAGCTTCCGGCAGTACAATGCAGCTGTCACCAAAACCACACATTTCCATCTGTGCAATAGGTGGCTCTTCCCTTGTCTTATCCTAACTGCCATTGAAATAATATAGCGCATCCTCGACTGAACTCAATTACTTGAATACTCTAGTTGCTGCCCTATGAGCTTTGCCCACAACAAAGCACAACACAATTCATTCAGAACTGCATGGCTGCTGAATTGCTCTGAGCAGTTAAGTGCATTCTGCAATAACTTGCAATTGCCCAGTGTGGGAAAACATTCCAAGGCACTTTGTAAAAACACAGCTGGACAAAAAATGGCCCATTCTCAGAATTCTAAACTTGATATTTAAGTTGCATTTTGTTCTCCCACAGAAAACCTAAACTATCCAATATTTCACATTAAGAAATGTATAGTAATGATGAAGTGGCAGTTCAGTTATTAAAATGAAAATCATCGGATAATTTCACTTCTGAGACTCTGAACACAGTGTGGATGTAAAAGCAAGTTATTGGTTCTAGATTTAAGTTTCTTCCCCACAGCCTTGACTACTACGGCTTTTTAGAAGATGTTCTGAAACATAAACAATAATTATTAATTCCCAAACAGCAAATAGTGACTCATTTTCAAAGAAACTAGGTAAATGTTTTTTTTTAAATTAGTGACAATTTACTGTGATAGAGAGTACAGTTCTTGCCCTATCCCGTTCTTCAACAACACTCTTAACTCATCCAAATAACTCATCCAAACTCATCAAAGCCTGCCCTCCATGTCCACTGCACTCTGTCTGCTGTGAGAAAACCATGCTGTGATTTTTCGACGACTTATGTACTCAAACAACTCCGGTCCTATTAACTGGAAGTAATTGAAAAATCGAACCCACAGATGTAAAATTCAGCAGATGTCAGGAGTGGGATTCGAACCCACGCCCCCAGTTGGAGACCAGAACGTTCCGTTTCTTCATAAGAGCTTTATCAGACAAAATAATGACAGGTTTTAGGAGCACCTTAAAGGGTAAAGGAAGAGAGGAAATTCTAGAGCTTAGCAGCTGGAGGCAGGAGTACCAGAGGTGGAGCAGTTGAATCGAGGAATGATCAAGAGGCCGCAATTGGAGGAGTGCAGATATCTTGGAGATTTGTTGGGTGGGAGGAGATGACCTAACAGATTAAGGAAGGGGAAAGGCCAAAGAGAGTTGACAGTTCTTCAATATGAAATAAATTGCTCGCTCAGTCTTCTCACTCCACCCGCATTACACACTCACTCTCCTTGTGTTCGTATAGTGTTTTCTGTACAATGCTTTGCTAATTCCGAGATGCCATTTGTGTTTTCAGACCTTCACAGCCTGGTGTAACTCCCATCTCCGCAAGGCAGGCACACAGATCGAGAGCATTGAGGAGGATTTTCGGGATGGCCTTAAGCTCATGCTTCTCCTGGAAGTTATATCAGGTAGGCTTGTTTATTTTTCATGCTTGATGATTGTCTGTGTTCATACCTATGCTACAGGAATATCACTTGAACCATACAGCTGAGCTATTCCAGACCCTGACTTAACCATATGCTGGCAATGAAGGACCAGCTGCTCAGTAAGCACATCCTTGCATCACTTAGTGAAACTATGTCTGGCTTTATATAGCGTTATACTCAAGGAATTGCATGCTTTTGTCAAATTAAGTGGAATGATCTTTGCCCAAAGCTTGACAAAGCCCTGGAGCACAAATATTGTTTTATCAATTAGTTCAATCTTTTAACTTGAGTGGTCTGTATTATAACACCCACTTACACATGTGTGAATCCAGGGCACCAGCATGCGAACATTGCAACAGCTCTCGGTTATCCTCAGTGCAGTTCAGATAGCCTTGTTCAGTTGCTAGTCTCCTTCATACAGTTAATGCAATGTTGGGTAAAGTGGAAGCAGATGCTGTGGGCTTCAGGCTTTTTCAGTGCTTTTTATTTATAAGTATGATGAACTTCCTTGAAGATGACCTTCAGATGGGTAACGTCAGGGGAAAATGTATCACTCTGGGATCTGAATGCGAGTGAAATATCAGCTGACATCATGTTGGACAGTGGTTTAGAGGGGGCAGTTGAAAAATAGCATTTGTGAATCATCAGACAATTTAATATTATTTCATTCCTAGTTTGGCTCGATAGACATTTAAGTTTGGAGACTGCAAATGGTTTGAGTCTCTGCCTCAAGCTTATGAATTTCCAGATATTTGAGGCTGTTGGATACAAAGTGGCATTGTCCCTTTATTGGTTTGAGGTGTGGGCTGGTGGGGAGGAAGGATTAAGACAGAGTTGGTTGGAGAATGCAACTGTAACCTGACATACAGGCATGTGGAATTTACCACTCTGCCATCCATGACCAGGGAATGCTGATCACCGAAGCTTCGCAGGTGTGTTCACTGGATTGGTTGCCCTTGGTGAAGAAGAAGGGTAACGAGTGGGAGAGTTCAAACGTTTCAGTGAGCCGAGGGGAATATTTTAACATGGATATTTGTATGTCATTAACAGGTGAACGGTTGCCCAAACCAGAAAGAGGAAAGATGCGTGTACATAAAATATCAAATGTCAACAAGGCACTGGATTTTATTGCCAGCAAGGGAGTGAAACTTGTTTCCATTGGAGCTGAAGGTAGGAATGTGAAACGAACACTTTTGGCAGATTTCTGGTGTCACCTTGAATGTTTCTATACATATAGAAGTATGGACAGGCCATTGCTACAGGTGCTCAAATATGACCCTAATCGTTCCAGACTGTAAAGTGCTTGGTACTAAATCTTAAGAGAAAATGTTTTCCATTGTCCCAACACTGTTGTGCCTCCTCAACTTAGGGGTAGATTCAGCCAGGAAAAGTGGTAGCTGTGGTATTTGCAGTTGTGCATTTCAGTGCCTGAGTTGTACCAGCTCACTTTAGTCACATTAGCCAAAGCCGACCCGACTCCCGTGGTAACTTAGACCACTGAGAACACACAGCATGGTAAGCAGCAGAGCCTGCTTTTGTTTACAAATGTATTTAATAATTCCAGTGTTTGTAGGAACATGTGGCTCACCCCGTCGCTGATGCTTCTCTCTCCATTTATGACATACCTCACTTGTATCTAATTTTAACTCGACTGATGTGAATCACAATGACCATTTTCTCTCTACTATCTCACAATATCACAATAATCTGCTTGACCTTTCCTACCCCATTGCCATGCCCTCTGCTCTTCCGATACCTTAAACATAGTTATTGTGATGGTGTTATCTTCTGCATTGCCACTGATGTATGTGGAAGCCTTTTACGTGCTGTTAGGATTTTAATGATAGCTCCAGCTCTGCGGATGGATCAGATATGCTCATTTGGTGCTATTTCCTGCTGATTTAGAAAATACAAACCCATAGGTGGTAGTAAACTGGGGGACTGTGCATGATTATCACACAGCACTGAGTGCTTCTGACTGGCACGGCTGCTTTTTCTCTTGTACTCTGTTCTCATCCCAATCATGCCAGAAACTGTTGGAACCAGCTGTTGAAGTAACCCAAGTGTTGTCAACTCCCAGCATGTAGATCCCTGCAGTGGTGGGATGACTGAGTGCAGATCTGCTCATCCATGTTCCAGCAACAGCGGAGTACCATTTAACGTCTGTGACTCTCAATTTGTCATCAGTGCTGGGAATTGCTGGGGCTGTCCTGTAATCACGCTGGACTATGTAAAAACAGTAACCTAAGTGGTGTGTGTGTGTGGGGGGGGGGGGGGGGGGGAGGAGGTGTGGAGGAAGCATTTGTTTAAAGAGAGAGAAATTATGTATTCATGCGTGACTTTAGGATCTCCCAAAGATGTTACTGTAATGTTGGGAAAATGGGGCAACTTTGGTCAGGGATAAATATTGGTTGGGAAATGGGATAAGTTCTCTGTGCTTCATGGGTTCATGGGACCTCAATTTAATGTTCTGTCCAAAAGCAGCTAGTTCTAATAGTGCAGTAATGTACTCAATTGTCACACTAGTTTTGGGCTGCTGTCAGTGATAAGGTCACTTATATTTTTTTAAAAAGGCCCTGTGGGTCTGTTTTGCCATTCAGTAAGACTGTGGTTTTCAGTATCTTAACTCCATCTCACCATTCTTTGCTCTGGAGCCCTTAATACCCTGTCAAACAAAAGCCTTCTGAATTAGCAGTGCTACCACTAAGCTAAGGATAGTGTCTATTCTCAAATCTGCAGAGGTTTTGGAATGAAAGGATGATGTTCAATTTGTACAGCATCTCTTGACCTCAGGACATAGAAATGCATTTTTTTACAACCAATTACTTTTTAAACAGAAAAATTTTAAAAATGCAAAATCTGAATAGAGCATTTATTATGCAAGTAATGTGACTGTTGGTTTGTTCAAGCAAGGCCCCTGTGAGTAGCAAGGAGATAAGTGACTTGCTTCTGTCATGTCCATTGAAGCTTAATTAAAGCACTAAGAGAGATTCCATCTTGAACTTGTTTGAATAAGAAATAGAAGCAGGAGTAGGCCTTTTGTTCCCTCTAGCATGCTCTGCCATTCAACATGATTGCGTCTGACCTTCAGCCATTTTCTTGTCCTATTCCCATATCCAATGATCCCTCGAACATTGTGATATCTCTTAACATCCATCAAAAAAGGTAGAAGGACCCTTGGTTTGAAAGAGTATCACTCTGATGGTGTTGTACTCCCACAGTTATGTATAAAGTGTTTGCCTAGACAATGACCATGAGACCCATGGTGTGGTATCAACCCATGACCGACCAATAAAGGTGAGGTACTAATGCACAGAGAAAACATTGACCATATTCACCTCCTGTAAGCAAATTCAAATGGTAAAACCGAAACTTGGTCTTTGCACACACATCTGGGTATTCTGTGCTGGTTTTCAATTTGTTCTGGTGGAAGCCATATGTGATGAGATCATGACAAAAGTAGGCAAGAGTGTCAACCATCCATCCCTCCAGACCAAGCATCAGCAACTTGCATTTATACTTTTAACTATCCTAAAGGTAGTGAAATCTCTGTCTTTCATGGGGATCATAGAGTCATGGAGAGAGACAGCATGGAAACAGGCTCTTTGGCCCATAGAGTCATCACACCAGCCATCATCTGCCCATTTATACTAATCCTACAGTAATCCATTTTTTTACTCTCCCCTTGTTCTCATCAACTTGCCTCGGGTTCTACCACTCAGCTACACACAGTGGCCAATTAACCTTCACGTCTTTGGGATGTAGGAGGAAACCAGAGCACCCAGAGGAAACTTGCATGGTCTTAGTGAGAATGTGCAAATTCCACACAGGTAACACTGGAGGTCAGGATTGAACCTGGGTCACTGAAGTCGTGAGGCAGTGGCTCAACTAGGATCATTTGACACGAAGCTCCAAAAAAAAACACACGTGTAAATTACCCAATAAGCATCAGGCATTTCTGCGTGAGTATGAATGAGAAATTTTGTGGTACTGTTAAGCAATTGTTTGAATTAGGGTGAGCTGTGAATACAAGCATTGCATTTGTGTGGTGAGACTTATTTGGAAAGTTTCACATGAAGTTTTAAAGAAACTTTTGAATTTGTTTTCCCCATTACAGGTCGTTTTAATTTTTTTCTTGTGTAGTTCTGTTATCCCAGCATCTAAACAAGCACTAATGTAGGTTGATCCCTCGTGTTATTCTATTCTTTACACTGTTTCCTCTTTTGTTCCAGAACAACAGCATGCCTGTTGCCAAATTGAGGCCATTGAGGGATAAGTTTAATTAGTACTTCTGATTGCAGTTTGCCATCTTTAACTGCCTCTTTCCCCTGTCTCTATCTCTGCCAAACTCCTGTCTCCCTGCCTCATTGGTGTTACTTTACATTTTCTGCTTTGCTATAGGCATTGACTTTCCCTAACTTAACAAATGCTGGGTGCTTCACAATACTGATGATGTGTTGGAAGTTGGAGATTGTGTAAAAAAAAATATAGTCTCTTTCTATTCACTTTTTCTATCCCTTGCTCTTTTTTTGCCTACACTTTCATGATAATATCTCTTACATGTTCATTCTTTATCTTTTTTCCCTCCTCCACGCAATGCCAGTGGAATATTCCTGAAGTGTAGTCACTGTTTTAAAAAAAACAAATTATTCTGTTCAGTTGAAGCAGGGAAAGAGCAGCCATCAGTTCCCTGACCAGGTAATCATTTTTGGTGGTGAATGTCATGGGAGCCCCTTTGCTCTTTGTTCAGCTGTGCTCGAGGATCATTCACGTTTACCCAAGACAGGCTGTTGGTTTAACATCATCTGTGAAAGATGGCACCTCTGACAATACAGTGATTTCTCGGTGTTGGGGTGTTGGTTTAAATTGTGAATCAGATGCACAAGCATGCTACCACTGAAGCAAGAGTGACATCTTGAAGACAGGAGACTGCAGATGCTGAAGTCTGGGGCAAAAAAACAAACTGCCGGAGGAACTCGGCAGGTCCAACGGCATCTGTGGAGGCAAAGGGATGGTCTATGTTTCAGATCGTGACGCAGCATCAGGACTGCAGGGTCTCAACCTTAAACATTGACCTCCACAGATGCTGTTTGACCCTCCAGAGTTCCTCCAGCAGTTTGTTTTTTTACACACTTTGGTGGTATCTCCAAGGAGTTTAGACATTTTACTAACTTCACTAACTGGTGGAGTGAAGACAGTTGAAATATTGCTGGGGGTCAACACGTGTCACAATATGATTACATTTAAATAGACGATGTGTGCTTGTTCAAAGAACTGAAGGGGTGGGGTGGGGTCGGATGGTGGATGAGTGTGTCCTTTTGGGGAGCAGGGCAGGTTTGTATTCCTTTGGGGAGTAGTGGTTCCCCATTGGGAGGAGATTGTGATACATACACATGGGCTTGGTGTGATGTTGTCAGGCAGATACCAGATAAGTTCCTGATCCTCGGGTAAGGTGATGACCCTTTATGCATCTTCCCTGGAAGGATAATTGCACCCTAATGGCAGGAGACATGCTGACCTGCTAAATATTAAATGGAAGGTATAAGAGCAGAAGGTCATGAAAGAGGCTGGGGGTTGGTTGAAGGGCTGAAAATTATACTATATGGTATAACAATACACATAAAATGCCGGAGGGACTCAGCAGGTCAGGCACCATCTATGGAGGGAAATAAACGGTCGATGTTTTGGGTCGAGATCCTTCATCAGGGTTATTCTACATGGTCTTGTTTTATGCTACCTACAATGAAGATTCCTCCTTCGGCTCTTTGCCTCTTCCATCTGTCACCTCCCAGCTTCTCACATCATTCCCTTTCAACCTTATTACCTTCCCCCTCTCACCTAAGACCTGCCAGCTCATGCTCCTTCCCCCTCCCCTACCCTTTTACTCTGGCTTCTGCCCTCTCCAGTCCTGATGAAGGGTCTCGGCCCGAAATGTCGACTGTTCATTTCCCTCCATTGGTGCTGCCTGACCTGCTGAGTTCCTCCAGCAGTTTGAGTTCGTTGCTCCAAGTTCCAGATTTCCAGCATCTGCAATCTCTCTTGTGTCTCTACATTGAAAGGTGTTTGGAACTTGTATTGTTGAGAGCTAGTATTTGTAAAGAAGGCTCTGAGACAGTGGGGCATTGTAACAGAGTGTGTCTGAATTCCAGGTGCTCTTTGTGTTGATAATGAAGTGGGGTGTTAGAATGTAACCTGACTTTGTTTGTGTTGTCAGTGTAACAGTATTCATTACACTGACTTACAATACACTGCATGAGGAATTTGCTTGTGTGTAATACTAAAACCCAAACCAACGTAGTACTTGGATAAACTCAGACCTGGAGGCAATTGCAGAAAGGCAGGAAAAATGCTTAAATGAAAAAAAACTGCAGATGCTGGAAATCTGAAATAAAAAACAGAAAATGCTGGAAACACTCAGCAGGTCAGGTAGCATCTGTGGAAAGAGAAACAGTTAATGTTTCACGTCTGGGACACTTTAAGTAAAGGAACCTGTTGACTCTGGCTGGTATCTTATTGTATCCATTTTATCAGAATCCTACTCATTCTCACTCCTCTCTGTAAAACACCCATTGAAATGTGAATGCATCCCCAGAAAAATATAACAGGATGCCTTGGAGTAATTATTCCCAAACTGTACCTCTCTCTAGCATGTTTCAACATTTGGTGCTGTGGTGTACTGAACAAAAGCACAGTCTTCCCACAAATTTCAAAGAGGAAATCATCAGGGTGGTTGATATGAGAGAGTTCTTTCCTTCCCTTCCTTCCTTTTTAACAGCTGGATCATTAATGATTTGAAACCTTTGCTATGCGGGTCCAATTTGTTTTCAGCGTGCCAGTGTCTGAGTATGGTTGCGTGTTACAGTAGCTGTTGACCTTTTTTTTCCCCTTTTTCAGATAGTTGTGTGCTCAGATGAAAGGGAATCTAATCATTGCAGGTTGTTCAGTTGCATCAGTTCAATCTGATGCTCTCCAGATGTGCTCTGTTTTTCCCAGCATCTGGATGGTGCTCATTTCATTCCTACATATTTTAGTTGATTTTTTTTTGGTGCATGAGGACTGTGAAAATGTGTATTTTTTTTTGCCTGGAGCAAAGTGTGAATTTGTTCATTGTAATTTTGCAACTTTTTGGATCTTGTTCCTGGGCTGCGGATAGTTGTTATCTATTATCCTGCAATGGGATGCAGATTGAAATAAAGCATTGCCTTGAGGTAAGGATCCGCACGTTGCAGCCAAACCCTCCCAACTCATGCCTTTCCAAAGCCACTGCTCCATTTTAAATTGTTGTTTCCCCGGTCACTGGCTACCTACAGATAACTTGATCCAACTGGTCTGTTCTTCAGGTACAAACTTGCACATTTCTTTTTCAGGAAGGCAGTCAAGCAACAATTCTGTACTACCATCCATTTCCTATCCCCATCTGTGTCCAGAGTGCTCATCTCTGCCCAGACACTGTTTAGGAGTACCGTAGCTGGTCAATGTGCACACAAAATTCTTCCCGATCTTTATCTTTTCCCGATCCCACCGTTCTAGTGCCCGTGTGCAACTTGTTATTCCAAAGAAAGGGTGGACTCTGCTTTGGTGCATTTTCATACACCCTTTGTTATCAGAGCGGTTTTATGTTCGTCCTTACCTTGGGGCACACACCAGAGTGCTTGTGGCTCAACAGAATGAATGCTTGATGGTTGGCATGGACTCTGGGCCAAAGGGCCTATTTCTGTGGTGTATGACTCTGAGTCGAAAGCTTTAGGAGGTTGACAAGCAGGGGGAGAGGGAAAACCAAGGTGGGTAACATGTTGTTGTACATAGTTTAAAAGACACAGCAAATCTGCAACATGTGCTACTATAGAAATTTTTTTTACAAACTTTTTTCCACCTTGCCTCATTGTAGTTCTGATGTCAGTGATCCCTAATCTTAATTTTGAGGAGGGGAGCTCCCTAATTGTGTTGACTGACATCCAGGGGAAGCCCCTGTCTTAGCACGTGAAAGATGCACTATATTCTGCATTCTGTTTTCTTTCTACTATTTCAGTGTACTTGCATGTGGCATGATCTGCCCAGGTGGCACGCAAACACAGTTTTTCACTCTATCTTGGTGCACGTGACAACAAACCAATACCAATAAATGTCTGCAAATAGGTTGATTGCACGCAGCCATGGATATAGCTCTGGTGGTAATCACAAGTCTCAGAAGTTGCACCATGAAAAGAGATTGTGAGGAGCCTAAGGAATCCCCGGCGCATGACCAAAGTGGAGAAGGTGCATTTGAGATGGTACTAAGAACCTCATGAGCTGGGAACACAAGGGGACCCAATGTAAATGCATCACTCAAGACACAAGAGACTGCAGATGCTGGAATCTGGGGCAACTCACAAAGTGCTGAAGGAACTCAGTGAGTCAGGCAGCATCAGTGGAGGGAAATGGACAGTTGATGTTTTGGGTTGAGACCTTTCATCTGGACAGAAAAATAGAGGGGAGACTGTATAAAAAGGTGGAGGGAAGGGTGTGGTGCAAGAGCTGGCAGGTAGTAGGTTGATCCAGGTGGAGAGGGGTGATAGGCAGTCGAGGAAGGGGGGGGGGGGTGAGTGGGAATCGTGTCAGAAGCTGGGAGGTGATAGGCGGAAGTGGCAAGGGCTGATGGAAATCTGACAGGAGAGGAAGGTGCAGCATGGAATAGAGGGAGGGAGGGGAAAGAAAGAGGGTGATGCAGGCCAGTTGGATCAGAGGAGAGAGAAGAAAAAAGGTTAAAAGGGGAAGAAGGGGAGTGGTTACTGGAAGTTTGAGAATTTGATGTTCATGCCGTCAGGTTGGAGACTGCCCAGGTGGAATGCGACATGCTGTTCCTCCAATTTGCGTTTAGCCTCGACCTGGCAGTGGAGGAGGCAAAGGGGCGGACGTGTCGGTGTGGGAATGGGAAGTGGAATTAAGATGGTTGGCCACCGGGAGGTCCTGGCTGGCACGGAGCGAAGGTGCTTGGCGAAGCGGTCACCCAATCTGCGTCCGGTCTCACCAATGTGGAGGAGGCTGCAACAGGAGCACCAGATGCAATAAATGACACTGAGGGATTTGCATGTGAAAGACTGCCTCATCTGCAAGGGCAGTTTAAGGCCCTAGGTGGTGGTGAGGGAAGAGGGGTAGGGGCAGGTGTAACACCTTTTGTGGTTACAGGGTGAGTGCCTTGGGAGGGAGGGGGATAGGTGGGTAGGGAGGGATGAGTGGACGAGGGAGTCGTGGAGAGAGTGATCCCTGTGGAAAGAGGGGAAGGGAAGATGTGCCTGGTGGTAGGATCCCATTGTAGGTGGTGGAAGTTGCGAAGAATGATATGTTGGTTTCGTTAGCTGGTGGGGTGGTAGGTGAGGACTAGGGAACTCTATCCTTGTTATGCTGTGGGGGTAGGGGGGCTGTGTGGTGAGGGCAGAAGTGCAGGAAATAGAGAAGATGTGGCTGAGGGCTCCATAAATGGTGGGGGGGTGGGATCCCAGTCTCTGAAAAAGGAGGACATCTCAGAACTAAGAAAAGGGAATGGCCTCCTTGCAAGTGACAGGGTAGGAGGAGGTGTAGTCAAGGTAGCTGTGGGAGTCAGTGGGTCTGTAGTAGATGTCGGTGGATAAGTGCATCAATTCAAACCTATCTACCCACCCACCTGTCTCACCAGGCACTTCCTGTCCCTCTGTGTCAGAGTCTGGGGACACCATATTGACCTCTTCAGTCATCTCAGAACCCATGGAACTGGAGTGTGGAAGCAAGTCATCCTCAATCTCAAGGGATTTCCCAAGAAAGGAATGAGGGTTGCAGAGATAACCAAAACAAATCAGATCTAGGGACCCCTAGTTGAAGCTAATATGGTGTAAGCATCTTCTCTTTGATTTGTCCAAGTTGCTCCTAATTTTGTTACATAAAACATTAAAAATGTTTTTTGTACATGTCTAATCACAGATACATAAGATTCACAAAGTCTGGTTTTCTTTTTCAAAATCTATCTTGATCATAAAATGTAGGGTTAAATAATAAGGGACATTGCATTGTTTTCACAGTGCCAAGCATATCAGTACATTTACTGGCAATATTTACATAATGTCAACGCTGCATCAATTTTTCATTCCCAACCATTACATCGGTGATAGGTTTGACAGGTTAGTACACATGGCCCAGCCCTCAGTGTACAGTTGGTGGGAGAGCGAGGCTCCACTGAGCTTCAGTGTATCCCTCAACATGTGGTCCTGCACCTTAGGATATGCTAGTCTGCAGTGTTCAATCACGAGCACTCCTTGCCTTGGAAGACCAGCAGGTGAACCAAAGTTTTTCACTGAGTAGTTGATCTTCCAGCAGCAGTTGGATGTTTGTCCAAGTGTGTGTCCCTTAGAGAACAGAGTCAAGTGTTATGCAACTGCTTGGGTGAACCTTGCTAAAGACCACTCAATCCAGTTCCAGACCTTCTTGGCAAACACACTCCAGAAGGAGATGGGTGATGATATCATCGTTGCCACAGCCACCACGCACAGAGTGTGGGAGGATCGAGATTCTGGCTGTGCATGAAGGAAGTGATGTGCAGAGCCCTTCCCATTACCAGCCAAGTAAGGTCTCAGTGCTTGCTTGATAAGGCATTTTGCCAAGTGCCCTTGACAGTCTGCTTGGGGCACCACCCAATGGGCTCCATTGTTTCTTTTTTCCTCGGGCATTGAGGATGTTCCCTGAAAACCAATATCTGATTGACTTTTGGTCCAAGATGTTCTCATGCACAAAGTTTTCTATGAGGGACAAGTTGTATGGCGTGGTCCAACTGAATGGAATATTCCATGGCAATTTGACCAAACCCATCCTTTGCAACATTGCGAACAGAGAAAACCTCAGCATATGGTGACTTTTGTTATCTTTGTACAGGCTGATGCAGCCACACGTAAAGGTGACCATCAGGATAAGGGTACACTTGGGTACATTTCTCCCCCCCCCCCCCCCCCCGCCGCCTCCCCTTTTGCTGGAGACCAGTACATGGAACATAGAACAGTACAGCATTGGAACAGGCCCTGCAGCCCACAATGTCTGTGCCAACTTTGATACCAAATTAAGCTAAACTTCTCTGCTGCACATGATCCTTATCCCTCCAATTCCTGCATGTTCATGTGCCTGTCTAAATGCCTCGAGCACCACTGCTGTGTCTGCTTCCACCATCACCCCTGTCAGCATGTCCCAGGCATACACTACTCTTGTGTTTAAAAAATAAACTTGGCCCACACATCTCCTTTTAAATTTTCCTATCTAACTTAAAACCATGTCTAGTATTGCCTCCACATCCTTCCAAAATTTTATACAGCTACAACATGACTTCCTGACTCTTGTACTCAATGGCCCGACCGATGAAGGCAAGCACATCCATATGCCTTCTCTACCACCCTCTCGACTTTACCACACTACACAGCACATCCCCATGGACAAGATCCTTTTTTGATCTCCACGTGAATTGAAAGGCCACTCAACGTGACTACTGCAGGACAGGGGTGGGGTATGGGCTACGCCTGCACTGTGTTCAGCAACACCAGGAACACCTTACACTGATGACCAGGTTCACTTTCACTTTGGCTATGCACTACAGCAGGCTCTTGCCACGTGCTTTGGCTCCTCTGAGCCATGCTCCCAGTACCTTCAGGCAATCAGACCTGACGGTGAAGGAAACAAAGGATCGGTTGAACCATTCACCAAAGGACATGGTCCCACTTTAATACCGAGTGAATCTGGCTTCCAAGGCCAATTCAAACCATGGACTGAGGCTGGGTCTGAGCAGAAACCAGCGATGTGATCCATGTACAGGGAAGGCCTGACCCGAGTACCTCTGCTCCCTGGGATCATCACCCCGTCTGTGTCCTTTGTGATAGATTTGGCAAAAAGCTTAATGCAACGCACAAGCAAGACCCAGGAGAGAGGGCGGTCTTGGCTGAAAAATTCTGTGAAAGGTAGAAATTATATTTATTTCAAAAATAAACTTTATAATAAAATATATATACAAAAAGAAAAACATAAGTAGAAAACTCTTTAAATTCTTAGTGTCATTTGGTCAATACATTCAGTAGTGTGTCAACACTTCCTTAACCACAGCACCATTGCCACTCGCTGCCTCAGTAAAGCAGCCAGCATAATCAAAGACCCCAGCCATTCTTCTCTCCCATCGAGCAGAAGATACAAAAGCCTGAAAGCGCACACTACCATGCTCAAGGACAGCTTCTATCCTGCTGTTATAAGACTATTGAACAGTTCCCTAGTACGATAGGATGAACTGTTGACCTTGCAATCTACCTTGTTATGACCTTGCACCTTATTGTCTCCCTGCACTGCACTTTCTCTGTAACTGTAACACTTTATTCTGCATTCTGTTATCATTTTACCTTGTACTACATCAATGCACTGTGTAATGAATTAAACTGTACGAATGGTATGCAAGACAAGTTTTTCACTGTACCTCGGTATATGTGACAATAATAAACCAATTTACTCGTGGCCCCTGGGGTGATACACCCTTTTATTATTTGTGGGGCTTCCCCACCTGACTTAGCCCCTCCACGTCCTGTAGCAGAAGGATCCTAGACTGTGGTCCTTCTGTGGAAGGCAGAAATGCTTAACGCATACTATTTGTCTGCTGTTGCTCTTGAAGGAGATATTCAGCTATCCAACTTTTAAGTGTTAGGGTCATGAACTCATTTCACCCAGAGAGTAACATCATTGTGAACAAACTGAAAATACCATTCACCTGTCTAAATATGAGGGAGAAAGTATGAGAAGGATCTGTAAATGGGGTGAGGTGAGGGAAGCTCCCATGGAACAGGAGCATCGGGATAACCTGTTGAATCACACTGCTGTATCAGCCACAGCTGGTAGTTGAGTGTTAACTGCTCTCATTATACGTCCCAAGGGACTGATGAAGAAGACATAACCTGTTGAAGTGCATTGTTGTATCTGCCACTTCTTGTTGGTTGAGTATAAATTGCCCTGAACATTGCCATAAGCTGTTAAACTGAATGTCCTATATGTATTCTGTAAAATCCTGTGCATTTCTTGCTTTTAGGAACTGCCATGTGTTGGGAGCACTTCCTGATTATAATTGTACCACAAAAATAAAGTGAAACGGGAGATGCAAAGGGAGTTTCTTTTTCTTTTTAAAAAAATATCAAGAGGTGATTTCAAATGTGGATGAGGTCCATCCTTTCCTGTCTTTTGAAGAATTGGCTTGAGTTTTTAATCAAGTTCCTATATGGGGTCTTATAATAATGAAGGCTGATGAGTGGTTGGGGCTACCTGGTTACTACTTGTGTGGACAGCTGGAAATTCCCTCACACAATCTTGTCCTAAAATGAGAACTATTTTAATGTATTATTTAATGTTGGTGCACTATATGAACTGTTTCACTTCTTGGTCAGAGAAGGAAGTTTAAGGAGCACTTGGGAGGAGCTGGAGAGAATTGGGGAGAATTTCAAAGCTTTGGGTCTGTACAGCTTAAGACAGCTTCCAGTCACAAAATGATCAAGGCAGTGGATCCACAAGCAAGAACTGGAAGAGTGAAAGGATATCTTGTATTTCTGCATTTCCTTACAACAGGGAAGGGGTGGGTGGGGTGGGGTGGGGTGGGGTGGGGGGGGGGACATTTGGCCCATCAAGTCTACGGCAGCTCAGAGCAATCCCATTCCTCACTATCTTTCCCTGCAACACAACTCAGAATTGTAGTGCAGAAGGAAATTCAGGTGGGAAGGAGTGAGGTCAGAGAGGTATTTGAAAATCAGGGAGAGAATTTTTAAATTGAGGTGTTAAAAGATTTTACTTTTTTTCAAATTTTCAAATAAACATAAAAGGAGTTGGCTGGTGCTGACCCCAAAGAATATAGAAAACATTAACTATTTGGGATAAGGCAAAGGTGCAGTATGTATGATCTCCTTGACCTGGCTAATATAAAATATGTGTAGTACTAAGGAAGTAATGCTGTGAAAATGAAGGAGACCATTTTATGATTGCTTGCTTTTATTTGTTTGTCATCTTGTCGGATGTATAAGTGGAAGCAATCTGCATGTCATCAGTCTCAGAGGCTCCACTGAAGTGGATGCTGATTCTCTGAGTCCACTGGTGGGACAATGTCTGTAACATTCAGCACCACCATTTCTTTCATGAGGAGTTGGAACACAACGAAGTTTCCAATGTATTTTGCAGCACAGTTTATGACTCTGCTATAAAATAGTGGCCTTGTAGATCTTCATCTTAGTTGGGGAAAGAATTGAATGCATAATCATCCCCACTAACATGCGATTAAGAAATGAGCTGGTTTGAGTTACCCGATGATGTTGTCAGAAAGCCAGTTTCAACCTCCCAGCTAAAGTGTTACTCGACAAATCATCCACTCAGCTGGATGCCTTGTTGATGGTCTGTGCTCAAGATATTAACTAGGGTGGAACGTTCAGTAGGTCAGTGGATTGTTGCTGGATCTATGTGTATGAGTGCACCATGTTGTCCCAGATACCTTGTTGTCCCAGCCAGTTGAGAGTTGACTGCCTTCGATAAAAGACAATTTGATGGTAACTCTGCAACTGTTATTTCCCTCAGTGACCTGAAGAACCCAGGGGCTTCCAGGCACTACAATGCTTTAATGCATAGTTTACCAGAGTCCGGTCCTCCAGTCTTTGCAGTAATTATTGTTTGAAAGATTTGTAAATGTTGAATTTGCCCATGTAGCTGCAATGATGTTAGAGATTAAATGTTCCCCTGCCCCCTCCCCCATGTTACCCAAGTGTGGTGTGGTACAGGGTGAAGTCTTCCCAACCTGCCCAACAATATGCTTTTTCATTTTGTTTCCTTCCCCACCGGATTTGGATGCACAAACCTACAAGAATACCTCTGAAGCTGCGCCCTAGTGGCCTTTTCATCATCTTTGAGATCATCAGGCAGGTTGTAAAACTGTGGAGGGCATCACAGCCTATCTCAGATTTTCTCCCATGACCATACATGTGTTTACCAGCCTGGATAATGATCAGGAGCTAAAGCCCCCACCGGACACTTTCTCCTCTTCCTGTGAAGGAGGTGTGCAGGTACTGGTTACAACCCCAACTGGAACAAGCTCTACTCTCTGCAGATAATAAATCAAACTTTTAGTCCCCACTTCTGGCTATGGTAACCTGTTTACCAGCTGGGCTATTTAAATGTCTTCTGTTAGATTAGTCTATCTCATGGTTTCTGCTGCCAAATTATTTACAATTACCCTTTCCCCAGGTGTTAGTGTAATCTTGAACTTGCATGGCACAGCGTTTCTTTTAAATAAAAACCTTAAAGGAAAAGTTTAACTTCTATCCTCATTGCTGACTTGCACCTTGCCCGGCTGTTCTGTCAAGAAAGCAGCCAGTGGTCAATGACATTGAATACCAGTAAAGCTCAGTTCCCTCTGCACTTCTCTCTGGTGCTACATGTCTGCGCAGAAGTAGGCACACAACAAAAAGCTCTTTATTTTAGCAGAACAAGCCACATTGCAATATTCCTCCTGGCAAACAAGAGTGTGGTGGGCATTTTCTGTTCACAATGACTGACTGGTTTGCACTTTAATTCCACTGGTCAGTACCAGTTTCCCTAAAGTGATGGTTGGATATATTATATAATGCACTAGAATGCAGTGAATATGTAAATCTTCCTGCATATGTTACTGAATAAATCGGGCTGCAGTTGCTGTTGTTACGGACTCAGTGAAAGTCCCTTTAAGATAGAGAGTGTGTGTGTATGTGTGTGTGGGGCGTGTTTACGTCAATAGAAGATAAAGGACGTAATGACGTTGTTGAAGAGGTTAGAAGAAGAAGAAGGAGAGAGAGAGAGAGAAGAGAGAGAGACACCAGCCTGCTTGTTTTCTCTATCGATGGATGAGAAACAATAACTGTGTTTGCCACTGAAATCCATGTATGGAAGTTGGAAGTAATCCGGTGGAGTTCACTTTGTTGCTGACCTGTAGAAGGAAACGGGTATTTGTGTGTGGACGACCACGGTTCGGATGCTTTTCGGGGTGAGGAAGTCACTACCGAGTAAACACTGAAGTGTCGTTTGGGTTCCATCGTGGAACATTTGGATTTCGTATGTACTCTCTCTATGTTTTCTACATCTACATCTTATCTTCAGACAACGGTGGTTGTTGAAGAAGCCCTTGCTCATGTTTCACCTTATGGCTTGCGGAACTGAACTTTAAGAACCATTCAGGAACTGGGAGTTTTGGACTTTGTCACACACACACACGACGAGTTTAGTTTTGGGGTTAACGTTCGAGGTTTAACATTCTTGAATTCTAACATACTAACATTTTTTTTTACTTTTATTTTACGTATTATCATAAGTAGTGATTAATAAAATAGTTTTTAACACTGAATCATGCTCAGTGTGTTTCTTTTGTTGCTGGTTTGTGACACTGTGTACCAACACTGCTGTCTACACAAATGCAATCCTTTCAAGGATGTTGGGCCAAGTTAGGTCATTTCCTGTATAGGAGACATACATCCGCAACTATGGCTACACTTGCCAAGCCTGGAAATCCAAATAAAATGTGTTGCCCCTAATCAAGACTAACAAAGAGATCTGTTTTGTTCCTTATTCTTACTCTGAGATTGCATTGCTTCCTAGGATTAGATGGGTTATTATTTTCTTTCCTTATGTTCTGGAACTTCCTGCCCAGCAACACCATGAGAGTATCTTCACACCAGAAAGGCTAGTGATTCGAGGAGGTGGCTCACCACCACCTCCTTCTTGAGGGCAATTAGGGGTGGGCAATAAAAGCTAGCCATGCCTGCAATGCCTACATTCCAAAAAAATGAATTAAAAATAAAATACACAAAAAAGTGCCTTCAGTACTTTTTGTGTATTGCCCCAGATTCCAGCATCTGCAGAATTTCTTGTTGTTTCTTGAAATAAAAGGTCTGTTTTTCCTCCTGCTGATTCACATTGTGTTGTATGCACAAGTCTTGGGGGTAGCATTCCTTCTGAGTCAGAAGGCTGTGGGTTCAGAGCCCAGAGGTGCCACTTTTGGATGAAACACCAGAACTAAAGTCCTTTAGGCCGATAAAGGAGGGTGTGAAAGATTCCACTATTCGTGGATGAATAAGGAGCTCCCTGCATTCTCTTTAATTGACACCGATAGAAACAGATTAACATCGGTATTTGCACGTCTGTGGAATCTTGCAAATACCTATGTTAATCTCTTTCTAAGCCATCTTCAAAAGACAAGCATCTGTTCTCTCCCCAGTACTGCTACATCTTGTAACCTTTTTCTCTCTCATGTACTTTAATATATTTTTATTCCCTAGCTGTATGTTCATCTCCTACTATTTCTAGTTCAAATCACTTCAATCCAATTTTGTCCCTGAGGGACACCTACGCAAACCAAAGGGGAACAATGAGTGATAACATACCAAGGCCATGATGATTCCCCAATCCTTCAGGTCTGTCAATGCATGGTTCTGGCCAGAGTACTTTGAGCTGTGGCTGCTGCCTCCACCCTTGTATGGCCACCTCTTGAGTCTCAGAGGACCTCTCCTCCTCTTTCCCCCTCTGACCTGGAATCCAAAGACGTTTGGCTCATTGCCCTTGCCGCAAATTGTTCTTGCACTGTCGCTAGTCACTTGTATGCGACCTCAGCTCTCTGTTCTGCTCAGGACAAAACATTAGACACAATATTCTCTTCTTTCCTGAGGCCATTTACATGTGAATCACCTTGCCTCACCCTTTTTCAGGCCTCCTGGCTTGAGTTCTCCATTAACCTCCTTGGCAGCTTCCCACTTCCATAAATTCTAAAATGTACAAAATTGCCATGTGCATCCTGTGTTGCAGTCCACCCTGCTCGCTCATCACACTTATTTTTGCTAACTTATGCTGGCTCCCGGTTCTTCCAACTTGTCAACTTTAAAATCCTATTCCTCATCACTGGCTGACTGCCCAGTCCTGTATCATCTCCATGAAACCTTACAACTATATCCCCAGTCTCCCTCCCTTGCTCCTCTTTACAGAATTCTGTCTCCCTATTACCTCTGCCCTACCAATGAGATTTCAATTTCTTTAATAATACAGCACCAGCAAATGCCCAGTGCAAATATATTGGGAGCAGGTGTCCCATACATCAAAAGTACAGTCATAGCTGCCACGCAGATTTGCAGCTTAGCTATGATTGTACTGCATCTCTGTGTTAATTGGATTACAAATTAACCATTTAAAGAAAAACTTCTTCTTCCCAGCAAGTCCAAAAAAAAACTCTGACATGTGCTGCTGAATGTTTGAAGCAATACTTTATTTGCAATTCTATTATTTGTTTATTTTTGAAATGCACATCACCTCCATTGTCTACTATAATGGGAAGGATATACTGTAGCCTCTATCTCCATTCTCTACATTATGCAAATCACTGCTTCTAAATTTCACTACTGGATGCATATAAAAATATTCATGTGGTTGGGGAAGGGCTTATAGTTTGATGTCAAGATTAACAGTCCATTCATTGGCTTCAGGTGAGCCAGTGTGAAAGGTTATAATGCAACAACCTCTCAAAACTTGATGTGTGTATCATCCAAAGAGGCCACATAAATGGCAATGGTGCCTTGTACATAGAATGTACTAACTTGATGGCACTACAAATGTAATACTCGATAACATTATGAGTAATAGCATTTTAGTAATGTTGATTTGTTTCTTGTTTACTGTTGAGAAAAAAATATGGTGGTGAACTCTCTTGAACTGTTGCAGTCCTTCTGGTGAAGGTACGCCTGCAGTGCTGTTGGGGAGGGAATTTCAGGATGTAGGCCCAGCGATGAAGAAGAACCAGCATATTTCCAAATCAGCATGATGCAAGAATTGGAGGGGAGCCTGCAAGAAGTGGCATTCCCATGTGGCTGCCATCCTTGTCCTCTTTGGTATAGAGGTGATGAGTTTGAGAGGTAGTAGTCAAAGTGAGCAAGTGCAGTGCATTTTGTCATTGATACACACTTGTAGCCACTGGTCATGGTAGTGGAAACAATGAATGTTTAGGGTGGTAGATGGGTGCCAAATGGTAGTTGTATTAGAACACAGAACAGTACAGCACAGGAACAGGCCCTTCGGCCCACGATGTTGTGCCAAACTAACTAAGCTAATGATGCCTAATTAAACTAATCCCTTCTGCCTGACCATGGTCCAAGCATTGTATTGTGATGTCGTCATTTAGAGTGACGATGGTACGGCTGGTGTGTTGGTCTGGATTCTGCCCTGTGGAAAGATTTATCCAATTGATCTGTCAGTCTTGAAGTCGACTCATCTGGGTCTTTTGAAAACTCATTGCTTCTAGTGGCAATGCCCTGTGAACCTACGAACCTCCTTTTTTCTAACATAATGTTTCCACTGATTCTGTTCCGGTGTAATAGGAATCAAGTATGTGGAAATTTTGTTCATCTGCTCATTAAATTATATCTTTTTAAATAAAAACAACTGTTGGATGTGGCTTTTATTTTTAAAAAAATCTATATACAGTGATCAAAATTCCTGTTTAAAACTGTGCTGACTTAGAAAATAAAATCTACTGATTATTCAATTTTGTTTGATATTTTGTTTTAATTTCTCACACGGAAATAGGACTACAAGGGGAGAAAGCATGATTTTAGATACATCTCACAATCTGTGCTGTTGGTGGGCCTTGTACAATTGGGCTGATTAGAGCATGTACAATCCCAAACCAGCTCAGAATCCCTGTGCCTGCATGTCATTCATTACCCGTTCCTCCTCTTTAATTCTTGTACGTAATATAGTGAATGGTTCACCATGCGTTTTGTCAACATAAGAAAAAGTGCTGGATTGACATTTAATAAGGCCAGCAGCTAATCAACACGTGGTTAAGGAATGATTTACTCTGTTGGTAAAGCCATGGTGACCTTTCTTTCTCCCAAATTACAGTACAGTGAAGAAGTGATAAATACAATTAAAATCTCAGTCTTTTAAGTAATGCTGTGGCTGCCTCATGAACAACCCAGCCTTCTGCAGGTCTCCTGCTTTGCCAGGGACTGAGGGCATCTGCAGTATCTTGACTGGGAATCCTCCATCTCTCTTTGATTCCCAGTCAATGCTGCCAGTTATCTTCGCTCCTGGGACTGCCCTGTTTGAACCAGGTGAACCCTGCATCATAAGAGACTACTGTGGCGTTATTATCGTTGTCCATAGAATTGCATTTGCAGACTAGACCCCAATGGTGGCTGCTGCACTTGCTAACTGGGAACTGCAGTATGGTGAGTTGGCAGGTCAGTGCAGGAGGATGCTGCAGTCAAAGGAGTTTGAAATATTTGCAGGTGCACAGACCTGAAAGAATGTTAAGATTGTCTCGACAGTCGAGGAGCAGATACTAACGCATCAGAGCTTTGATTTATTTAGATCTTCACTTCTCTCTTTGGTATCTCTGTATTGGGTATCTCATAAGGGTGCTAGCTGAAAGGACTTGATAGTGGAAATATTTCTTCCGATTGAGGGAGTCCAGGACAGGTCTTGAAATTAGAACTAGCCATTCATTTGGAACATGAGAGGGACTTCTTTACACAAAGGGAGGTGGAAATTGATGTCGGGCCTTGAGGAAAGCTACAAACTGAGTTCATTGAGGGTATGGAGGGTCACACAGATTTGGGGGTGCAATCAATATATGGATCGACCATCAACCAACTGAATAGCATAACAGCTCAAGGAGGTGAATGGTATTTTCCTGTTCCTCTGAGGCTGAAGGGAAAGATTCCAGTTTCCATTCTGCTGATTAAACAACATTGCTGCAATTCTGTTTGAGAGCAGAAGGAACTCTGCAACAATCAATGCTTGGAGATTAATGCTGCACTAAATTAATGAACTTATTAGTTTGCATTAGAGGAGCAAAACCAGACCTAAAATGAAAGGCAAGAACTAACTAGGGATAGTCACCGTGGCTTTGTGCATGGGAATCGTGCCTAACGAATTTGATTGACTTTTGTGAAGATCTAATGTAGAAGATTGAGGGCAAAGCGGTAGACTTTGTTTATGTGGACCTTAGCAAGGCCTTTGACAAGGTCCTTCATGGTAGGCTGGTCTGGAAGGTTAGATCACATGGTGAGCTAGCCAACTAGATGTAAAATTGGCTTGGTGGAAGTAGACAGAGGATGGTAGTGCGGGGTTGTTATTCAGATTTGAGGCCTGTGACCAGTGGTGTGCCACAGGAATCGGTGCTGGGTTCGCTGTTGTTTGTCATCCATATTAATGATTTGGACAACAGTGTTGTTAACGTGGTTAGTAAGTTTGTGGATGATAACAAAATTGATGGTGTAGTGGAGAGAGAAGAAAGTTATCCAAGATTACAACAGGATCGATATGAACTGGGGAAGTGGGGCAAGGAATGGCTGACAGAATTTAACTCTGATAAGTGCAAGGTGTTGCATTTTGGTAAATTAAACCAGGACAGGGCTCACACAGTAAATGGTAGGACCCTGGGGAGTATTGTAGAACACAGAGACCTAGGGGTACAAGTACATTGTTCCCTGAAAGTGGCGACACAGGTAGACAGGGTGGTTAAGAAGGTGTTTGGCACGTTTGCCTTCGTTGGTCAGGGCAGTGAGTATAGGAGTTGGGACTTCATGTTGCAACTGCCCAAAGTCGTTAGTGAGACTACACTTGGGAGTATTGTGTGCAGTTCTGGTAGCCCAGATATAGGAAGGATGTCATTAAGCTGGAAAGGGTGCAGAAAAGATTCACGAGGATGTGACCAGGACGTGAGGGCTTGAGTTATAACGATAGGCTGGGACTTTTTTCCCTGGAGCTAGGAAGCTGAGGGGTGTATAAGGTGGATGGTCACAGTCTTTTTTTCCCCCCAGAGTAGGGGGGGCCTAAAACTAGAGGACATAGTTTTAAGGTGAGGGAGGTAAAACTTAAAAGAGACCGGAGGGGAAACCTTTTCACACAGAGGGTATGGTGGAAGCTGGAGACGAGGGTACAATTACAACATTTAAAAGACATTTAGACAGGTACATGGAGGGGAAAGGTTTCAAGGGATATGGGCCAGACACAGGCAAATGAGACTAACTTGAATCGACATCTTGGCCAGCATGGATGAGTTGGGCCGAAGGTCCTGTTTCCATGCTGTATAACTCTACAACACTAAAATGGGCCAGGCACTGCTGGATGCTTTGTCCTCGACGCTTCCTGGATGCTAATGGCTGGATGTACTACACCAATATACGCACAATTATGCTGAAACGGGCTACATGGGGTGCATGCCTCTGAGAGTGCAGTTTAAATAAAATGTTCATCAGCTTCAAGGTCATGATAAAGTGGCACAGCTGGTGGAGCTGCTGCCTCACAGTGCCAGAGACCCAAGTTCAATCCCAGCCTCTGGGACTGTGTGGAGTTTGCATATCCTCCCTTTGACCTTGTGTGCTCCAGTTTCTTTTCACATCCCAAAGACATTCTGCCTGGTAAGTTAACTACCACCGTAAATTGCTCCTCGTGTGCAGGTGAGTGGTAGAATTTGGGGGAGTTGGTAACAATGTGAGAGAGTAGGTTTATAGGGAAAATTAATGGAGAAATGAGATCGCTGTGTGAGCTGGCATAGCTTGATGGGCCGAGTGGCCTACGGAAGACGTGGAGATAATGAGCATGCACGTCACATGAGTAGGCAGGTACTCAGCAAATTGAAAGGAAATATGTGACATTTATCCGGTGAGTTGGATATCCAGCTGGCTGCAGTCTTCACCAAATACTACTGCCCATCTGCAGCCTTCAGCTGGATCAAGGCCAAGCCCTTTTCCCAGAGACAGGTAGTAATTACTTCTTTACCTTTGTTCTTCCTGAATGATGAATGTGTACTTTGAGAGGCAGACTGTAAGAGAAGCCCTCCTGGGGCCTGTTAGCATGATCCTTGGACCTCTGACCTCATTGCCAGCTGTGTTTAAATTCCAAAGACGTCTCCGGATGCAGGCCTTGTCCATAAGTGAGCTGGTGGCAGAGCAGCAGTGCTGGAGTCCTGCTCAGAGGTATCTCTTCATGCCCCTGGTGCTCTGGATGCTGCTGCTCTCCCTGTTCTCAAATCACCCGCAGTGAAAGGCAATCCTAGTCTAATACTGCAATCATGTGTAGAACATCACCTGGTGCTGTGGGTGCAGTTTAAGCTAAGATAGCAAATTCTGAACAGCTGGGAAATTGGAGTCACTTGTGGTGTACTTTGTTGTGTAAATTCTTCCCAGGAGGCAAGTTAATGGAATATGGACCAGGTTCAAAGTGTTCTGGTTTAAGCACAGCACCTGTTCTCCTTTTGAACTCTGGGCCTTGCTGTGACAAGTGTTAATGATCTAACTGCAATTTTGTCTAAAGCTGATTCTGCAGGGGTCTAAGTAGAGAGTCATAGGACCTTGGAACCATAGAAATATACAGTATAGGAAGAGGTCATTCAACCCACCGTATACGGGCTGGCCAACAATGAACACATTGTCAGTCAGCTACTCAAGTCTGCTCCAACATTCAATAAGAATGTGGCAAATCTAACCTTGGCCTCTACACCACTTAGATGCTCTCACCTACACCTCTTATAGTTCAAATACCAATGTCCACCCTGAATATATCTACGACTCCATCTCTACATCTCTCTAGGAAAGGGAATTTCAAAGATTCATGACTCTCTGAGAAATTTCTCCTCATCTCTGTCTGAAATGGACAACTCCTTATTGTGTAACTACAAACCTGAGTTCCAGATATCCCCTCTAGGGGAAACATCTCAGTATCCATCCTGTTAATGCCCCTCAGAATCTTATATAATTCAATAAGGTCTTTCATTCTTCTATGTTCCAGTGTAGCCCAAACTGCTCAATCTCTTTTCATATGTCAACATTTTATCCCAGGAATCAACCTAGTGCACCATGTTGACTCTGCTTCCAGTATACCGTTCCTCAAATATAGAGACCAAAACTGTAATATCCCAAGTGCAATCTGACATGGACACTGTGAAGTTGTTTCAAAACTTCCTTACTTTTATATTCATTCTCCTTGTAATAAAGGCCAATGTTCCACTAACCTTGCTAATTCCATTAGCCTTCCTAATTATTTTCTGTACCTGCAAGCTGATTTTTTTTGTTTGTTGCACTAAGATCTCCAGATCCCCTTGTACCTCAACATTTTGAAGTTTCATTCTGTTTAAGTAGCAATTTGCTTTTCCATTCTTCCTTCCAGAATGGATTACCTAACATCTGCACACACGATACTCCATTTGCTAATTTGCCCACACACTTAACCTGTCTACATCCCTTTGTGATCTCTTTGTGTCCTCCTGATGACTTGCTAATCCATTTACTGTTGTACCATCAGCAAATTTGGTCTTTAGCCTCATCAGCTTATTTAGTACCTTTTCTCTATTGATTGTTTCAAGTTCCTCCTTCCTTATAGCTCTGTTATTATCCACCACTGTTGGGATATTTTTAATGTCTTCTCCTGGGAAGACCAATCCAAACTAATTATTTTAAGTCTCTGCCACCTCGCTATTCCCCATTATTAATTCTCATCCTCTCAGTAACCAAGGTTTATTTTTGTTCCTCTCTTCCTTCTTATATCAATAAACTCTTCCTGTCTGTTTATTTTTTAAGTTATTCTTTGCAGGTTATGAAAAATTTCCCAATCTTCTGGGCTACAATTCATGTGTCCCACATTGTATATCTCTCCTTTCAATTCAATACCATCCTTAATTTTCCTAGTTATCCATGGCTGTTGGATCCTTCTCATAGATCCATTCCTTCTCACTGGAATGCACCTTAATATAGATTAATAAAATGGCTCCTTCCGTGGACTTCAGGGCTGTGCTTCCCAGATGGAGGCATGTACCCTCACAGTTCCAGCTATCAAATCTCACCCAGGTGTGTTTTCCATATGTTGAAAGTTTCTGGTCCCACCATCATTTAATCTGGTGGGTTACAGACCCTCACTTTATGTTGATTGAAATTTCTTTTTTCAGCTACTGGAAATCTGAAGCAATGGTAAAGTGTCGGAAATACAATAAAACTCTGTCAAGGCATCTGATCATTCGGAAATCCTGATGTTTCAGGATCTAGCTCAGTCATTAGCCCAGAGCGCAGCTGGAGCTGGGGTGAGGTCTGGAACGCTAGGGGATGGGGGCAATCTGAAACATATAGGTTGAAACTCACCGGAATTCTATTTACAGCTCCTTTTAAACTTAGCAGGTTCACTGGAAAATAATTCATATTAATGCGTAAAAGGTTCATAGATTCATAAATGCTTTGTGCCTGTACTTATGCCTGTGATGCTGCTGCAAGTAAGCATTTCATTGCACCTGTGCAAACATGTACTTGTGCACATGACAATAAACTTGACTTTGACTTGTGATTTTGACTTTGAGAAAGGTGCGTTTGGGTATTAATGCAAGTAACATCCAGTCGTCTGGAAAATCTGCCAGTCCGACATACCAAAGCCCCAAGCGTCCCAGATTATCGGAGCTTTACTGTACTCAGCATGTCAGGCAGCATTTGTGGGGAGAGAAACGACGTTTCAGGTTGATGACATTGCATCAGAATGTTTTTCACAACTCCACTCTAATCCCTCTTCCATTTAGTTTAAATCTATGTTCCTTTACCGACCTCTGTACTAAGAGAAATAGAAATAGGTCCCTTCTGTTTACCCTGATAAGGCCACTCATAATTTCATACACGTCAGCTAAATCTCACTTCCGTCTCCTTTGTTCCAGAGTAAGCAAGCTCAGCTTGGATAGTTTCTCCTCCATACTATAATTCTCCAGCCTTAGCAACATCCTCGTAAATCTCTTCTGCACTCTTGCTGATGCTATCACGTTCTTCCTGTAGTATGGTAACCAGAACTGTACACCAGCACTCTAGTTGTGGCCTCATCGATGTTTCATTCTAGCATGACCTCCTTGCCCTTGTATTCTATGCCTCGGCCAATGAAGGCATCTATCATGCGTCCTGCCTTACATTATCTCTGCAGCTGTCTTCAGGGATCGTTGAACAAGTACTGCAAGATCTCTTTTTTTCCTAGTGTCCTACCATTTTAGTGTACACCCTTTCCCTAGGGAAGAGACAAGTTTCCATTGGAAAAATTTCACAGCTATGCTCAGCCAGGAAGCAGGAGATATTCGTAATCATGGTTCTCTGGAGCCTTCCACTTCCTAGTGACTAAAGTACCGGTCAAGTGGAAGGGGAGGGAAGAATCACTGGACTCTGTAACCACAATTTGGTTTTAATCAAGTTAACTTTGAAAGGATAAGGAAAGAATTAACGGAGATACAGTGGGAGATGACAGCTAATAAACCCACTTAGAAAGGAAGTTCATTAACTTCCTTACTGAAAGGCCTGGAGAGACTGGATCTGGAGAGGATGTTTCCATTAACAGGAGAGTCTAGGATCTGAGGGCACACCCTCAGAATAAAGGGATGCCTGGTTAAAACTGAGATGAGGAGGAATTTCTTCGGCCAGAGGGTGGTGCTTCTGTGGAATTTGTTGCCACAGAGGGTGGTGGAGGCCAAGTCATAGGGTGTACTTAAGGCAGAGAGTGACAGATTCTTGAATGGTAAAGGGGTTAAGGGTTATGGGGAGAAGGCAGGAGAATGGGGTTAAAAAAATATCAGCCATGATTGAATGGTGTAGCAGACTCAATGGGCTGACTGGCCTAATTCTGCTCCTATATCTTATGGCCTTTACAATTTATCTGTTGTATGAGATCCAGAATTTCCTGGAGATCAATTTTTAAAAAAGGTATGGAATTGGATTTAGAATGAAGAAGTTGTTACCATCAACCGAAAGAGTGAAGCAGGCTTGATGGGCTGAATGGTCTTTTGCTAGGTTTCTTTTGAGAAGTTGCCTGCACTACCAGCTCCACAACCTGCAGGTCTAATGTGCTTGGCAGCAACCCTAATGTAAACTGGCTGGGGTTCATTAATTCCTGGCACCAAGATGAAAGAGCCAGATCCAACAGATTTGCACTGGGCTTGTTACTGGGTACACAAGAGCCGCAGGCCGAGGTGGTGCAGACACCCTCCCAAGGCCAATGTAAAAGTAAATCGAACAGCTGCTGGCTGGGTAGTAGTAGCAGTGCAGCAAGTCTCAGCCCATCTATAGCTGGAGGTGAATGGCAGGGAGAGAGTGGGAGAGTGCTCCATAGTAACCAGATGAAAAGGAAACGTATCAGTGAGTTTGAATGGATTTTCTTTCAGCTATAAAACTTTATTAGGTGTGAGAGGAGGAAAGAATTATTCATTGATAGCTTTTAGTCAAGGCTGCAGGAATCTCTGGGGGAAAAAAACTGGATGAGACTCCTGTTTAATCTAGAAGATTAAATAAATGTGGAACCACTGCAACCAATCTGAACAGCCATGCTTGTTGCATGAGACAACAGGCCTAAACAGCAGCTATAAAGTGCTCTGGGATTGTCATCACCTGTGGGAGGCTCCGGTGTTTTTCTTTGGCGGGGAGGATGCGGGTAGTGGGGATACAAGTTTAAGCAGCGTACCTGTGTCGTATAAAATAAGCAGGGGTCAGAAGTGTATGTTGAATGCTCCATAGAGTTAATGCGACAAAACACAGCAGGTGTGTAAAACTTTGCCTGGAGTAAGTGTTACCTTCCTCCTCTGATGGCAGGGTAATAGATTTTGACAGATTTTATGCTGAAAATACACAGGGAGCTTCTTAGGTGTTCCAACCTGAAATGTTTGTCTTGCTCACCAACTATAAGTGTCTTCATCCCCAAAATAGTTTTTGTGAAAGGGGTATGGCCTGGGGTGGGGACAAGGTGGCAGGTGATGGTTGGGGAGGGGGGGTGGTTGGGGGAGGAGGGAAGAGAAATGCAGTATCTGCATCTTCCCAACTCTCTCAATCTGAGTGGAGGACAAAGACATTGCGGAAGAGACAGAACATGCCGGTGTACAACTGGAATATTAGGGATTAGCGAGCATTCCCAAAGGCTTTTCTATGAAACCTCCTCCATCCGTTCATGAAACGTTCTCATGAAACATTCTCCTCAGTCCTATCCCTCACATTTCCCTATCATCTCACTCTCTCTCTCTCTCCCACTTATGCACATGCCATCCAGTTACACACTAGGGGCAACACGCATTGGACAACTAACCTACCAACCAGCACGTCTTTGGGATGTGGGAGGAAACTGGATGGAACACCCAGGGGAAACCCACGCGGTCGGTCACAGGGAGAACGTTGAAACTGCACGTAGACCTAGCGGAGGTCAGGATTGAACTAAGGCTGTTGAAGCTGTGAGCTCCAAGTGCAGCACCACTGTGTCAGGTTTGACATGATGGGAGGGATCTCCCAAAATGCATGAAGACCAGGACAGACCTGCTGTACTGAAGGACCTGTTTCTATGCCCTGAACTTTATTTAAGGTACTTGCTTTCCCTTTGCAGTGTTTGTTCCCTCTTCCCTAAAACAAGGAAAGGCACACCTCGCTTCCTTTGTGACACTGGCAATTACCTGCGCTTTCCCAGAGTGCATGAAGTTTGGCACAGCTGCTGATTTTGCATATCAGTTGTGTGCTTCGCTTTTCCCTCCACTTGGTACAGCCCAGTTGCTGGGGCCGAGGAGCTGAATGTTATGTTCACCTGCTACAAGTTGATATTCCAGAGTGACTGTTCACAAGGGACTTCCCGCTGTGCTGAGCACCCCTTCAAAGAATATTACTTATGATTCAAATCATCTGCAATGTGCAATCGTTCTGCCTCATGCCATAAGGAAATTCTTTTGGCCCTTTTTAATTTCCTCTTTCCCCCCGCCTCCTCTCTCTCATGTGTTCTCCAGAGCAGAACTAAGGCAAGTGACCTGCCTCCAACACATTGCAGCTACCTCTCCATCCCACCACTAGGAGGCACCTCAGCATGTGTCTTCCAGCCTTGGCCATCTGAGGAGATGGACTTAAGAGGTTACTTATGGGGGTAGGAGTTTCTTTTTGTCATTATCTTCCCCTGAGATGGTTTCTTTTCTAATTTACTCAAATCTTTTGGGTGAATAATTTTAAAAATATTTCCGATTGGAGTTCACTAGATGTGAAGAACCAAGTGAATGTGGGAGCTGCTTTAAATTATGAGTAGCATGGGTTTGAGAACTTAAAGCAATGCTTTAATCTTTTTGCTTCCATTTTCAATGACAGTGAAATCCACCCTCAAGGGTCTCTGGTGCTGCTGAACTTTGCTGAACTAAATGTGAGCAATGAAGTTTTTGGGGTGAAAATGTAACATTCAACTGTTGCTGGTTTAAGTTTTACCAATTTGTTCTAATTCTGAGATTGGCACTGCAGTTAGAGTCATAGAATCTTTGCAGCGCAGAAAGAGGCCACTCAGTCCATTGAGTCAATGCCGGCACCATGAGTTATATTCTCTTATTTTTTTCCCAGTAGCCCTTAAAGTTATTTTCCTTCCGGTGCCTATAAGTATCCACTTTACTTGATTGACACTTGCTTCCATCACAATTCCAGCCTGGGTTCTGGATCTCAACCATTATTTGTGTATTGAATAAAAGAGTCTTATCACAAGCAAATCTGCATGGACAGAATGTGTGCAACCAGGGAACTAGCTCTAAATGAGTTCACATTCAGATTAGCATTGACTGGACAGCAAGTTTACTGAGGCAAGAATTGTTTTGGTCATATGGTTAATTCAAATATGGGATCACAACATCACAAACTAGCTCATTGATGAATTTGAACACAGAAACTGGCTTTCCCTCCTGAACAGTGAGCAGTGGTGATCTGGAATCAGTCCTTCTCCAGCAAAGGGGGAGAAAGTGAGTTTCAGTGGATCAGATCAATTGATGTCGACTTCCTTAGTTGGTTAGATGCTGGGCAGCATGAATAGCACCAAGGATTTCTATTCCTGAGGAGTAAACTGGGCAGCAATCTCCAGCCCCTGCGCTTGCAGAGTTAAACACAGAAAACAGAGAGTAGTGGACTCAGCCCAATACATCGCGAGCACGTCCCTCCCCACCATCAGCTTCTGCATGAGGCGCTGCCTCAAGAAGGCAACATCTATCATCAAAGATCATGTGGGCCATGCCATCTTCTCGCATCTACCACTGGGCAGGAGGTACAGAAGCCTGAAGTCCCACACCACCAGGTTCAAGAACATAAACCTCCCTTCAACCATTCGGTTCTTGAACCAACCCACACAACCGTAATTACTACCTCAACATGATGCAATGTACCAACATGATAACCATTTTGCACTACAATGGACTTGGATTTTTTTTGTTCTACTTGTGTTCTTTCTTGTAAAAATTGTGTATAATTAATGTTTAATTTTTGTTGTTCTTGTGAATGTTGTGTATCTGATGCTATGTGCCTGTGATGCTGTTGCAATTAAGTTTTTCATTGCACCTTTGCGTACATGTACTGGTGCATATGACAATAAACTCAACTTTGACTTTGAAAGCAGCACCTTGCTGTCAGAGTCCCCTTCCTCTTGCACAAGTTGTGCCACAGCAGGACGAGGGATTGCACTAAAACTCATGAAGGACGTGAAGCTGTCGTGCTTCTCCAACTACAGGCCAGAAAACCTCAGGCCTTCACCATTCCAGTGTTTATAAATGTCTTTATTGCCAATCAACTTTTTGCAATGAAAATTAGCTTTAGTTGGTATAAAATATCATTTGTGTTAATTTTTGGTGGTGATTTTATGAAAACTAAAATCTTGTTTTTTTTCCTTCAGTGTCTCTTTTTCTTCCCTCAATCCCAGCTTCCATTTGCTCTCTTTTCTTTTGCTTTTTGTTCACTGAATTCTCCAATTCATACCTCCTGGTTTTGATTTGTATCCCACAGCCATTCTTCATTCTGACTGGCTGACGAGGCATGCTCTCGCCTGGTTTGTTCAGACAAGCTGAAGGTTGGGGTCCAAGTCCATGGCTCCCTGAAAGTGGCAACACAAGTAGGTGGGGTGATTAAAAAAAGGCAAATGGCTTGCTTGTCTTCATCAGTTGGGGTATTGAGTATAAGAGTCAGGAAGTCATGCTGCAGCTGTATAAAACTTTGATTAGGCCACTTTGGGGTATTGTGCAGTTCTGTTTGCTGCATTATAAGAAGGATGTGGAGGCTTTAGAAAGGGTACAGAAGAAGTTCACCAGCATGCTGCCTGGGTTAGAGAGTATTAGCTATAAGGAGAGGTTGGACAAACATGGATTGTCTATCTGGACTGCTCTCAGTGTTGGAGGCTGAGAGGAGACCTGATTATTGTTTATAAAATTATGAGAGGAGGAGGAAAGTTTCAAGGAGATGTGCAAGGTAAGTCTTTTACACAGAGAGTGGTAGGTGCCTGGAACGTGCTGCCAAGAGTGGTGGTGGAAACAGACACGATAGTGGCATTTAAGACACATTTAGACAAGTACATGAACATGCAGGGAATGGAGGGCTATGGATCATGTGCAGACAAGACAGGTTTAGTTTAATTTGGCATAATGGTCAGCACAGACAGTGTGGGTTGAAGGGCCTGTTCCTGTGCTGTACTGTTCTATGTTTCCTGGAGGAGATGCTCTGCTTTAACTGATGTAACAGCTGATTGCATTTCTTTGGTTCAATCTTAAATTAATATCTGGGTGAGCATTGGTTGCTGCTAAGTTAACATAATCCAGTTTCGTCCATTACATGTGGTGGTAATTCACTAAAATGACTTCATGGATGCCTCTTACACTGGAAGAGGCAAAAAGACCCAACTAGCACAGAAGGTTCCTACCTGAATGGTATGCTGCTATTGTGTGTGTTTGTGTGTGATTTTGCAAATGTGTCTGCTTTTTGATGGATTTACAAAGTAGATTAGCTCATGCTTTCACTGAAATAAAGTGCCCTAGAAATTAATTGGTGCTGGAGAACTGCATTGAGCGGCCGCTAACTAGCTTTCGGTTGTGGGTTCCCCCACGGAGAAACTTAACAGCACCAGAGGCCCAAGGCATTGACCGTTATTCGAAGGCCATTTCACACTCGCTGTCACGTGCTGTGCCACCGTGGAACACACAAAGGCAAGTATCAAAGTCTGAGACAGTTCCAGTTTTATTTTGGGGGCGTGGGGGGCACTGCAAAGGGAGTTCCACAAGGCAAGGGTTGGGTCAGGGGTTAGGTCGCAGAATTGGGACCAGGGGGCCTGGGTGGACAGAGTTGGGAGATGGAAATTGGTGGGGTGGTGCTGGTACTATAGTAGGGTGGGAAGAAGGTAGTTGGGATCTCCTTGGGGAATAGTGCTTTTCAAACATCATAGTTCTGAGCGAGCCCAGTGATGGGCACACCACAGAACAATGTGACCTAATTTCCTGAGTAACACCCGAAAGGAACATTGTGTGGAGAATGATGCCCCTCCATGTGTATCTCGCATGGAAATCATGTCATGGGAACTGGCACAATCTACAACCGGAAGTGCTCGGTTACGAATTTCAGGAATGGCAGCATTCAGTTGCAAACTAACTGCTTTTCATGTATGTGACACTGGAAAATAAAATGCTGTGTGTGAGAAAGTATAAGCCAGGGATTTTCCTCTTTACATGTGTGGCCAGTGAAGCCAGCATTAGACAGTTGTTATTTAGGATCACGCGTCAGTAATAAAAGTAATTTGATTATTAATGCGATTCACAATGTAATGAAAAAAATCCTGGTAAAATCACAGTACATCAGCACAGTTAGACACAGCTGAAAAATGGGCAAAAAGAAGAAAGCTGGTGATTTCCCACTCAATCTTTTGCAGGGGTGGACATTTGATAACCTAAAGGGGTTTGTCGTGCCAATCCTGAACTAAGGCTGTATGTAGCTTTAAAAGGGAAAATATCTCCTAGTTAACTGCATGGTTCCTCGGCAACTACACTTGTGATTTCCTCTAAGAACAGCAGAGAGAAAGGACACAGATCATTTTAGCATGTCAGTGTCAGCACTGCCAATAAAACAAACACAAACACACACGCACACACCCACACACACACTATCTCCAAGAGAAATGGATGCTTGAGTGCTTCCTCTGCTGTTGACATCTTGCAGGGTTAAAGATCATTCCACTGTTGCCATGGCTGCTTGCTGTCATGGATTTAACAGGTCCCAGTTGATAGCATATGCAAAGCTGTAACATGGTATTCAACCTGCACTAAAGTTACCAATATCACTGCCCCAAAACAGGAGTTGTTTCAACACAAGAGATGGGGGAGATCTTAAATGAAATGTTTACATCAGTAATTACTCTGGAGATAGACACAGAGACTATAGAACTGAAGCAAAAGAGTAGTGAGGTCATAGACCGCATCCGGATTACGGAAGAGGAGAGGTGCTTACTGTCTTGAGGCGAACGAAGGTGGATAAATCCCCAGGGCCAGACAAGGTGTCCCTTTGAACCTTGTGGGAGGCTAGTGCAGAAATTGCAGGGGCCCTGGCAGAGATATTTAAAACGTCCTTAGCCACAGGTGCAGTGCCAGAGGATAGCCAATGTTGTTCTGTTGTTCATGAAAGGCTCTTAAAAAACTGGGGATTTATAGGCCGGTGAGCTTGACATCAGTCGTGGGTAAATTATTGGAAGGTATTCTAAGGGACAGGATATATAAGTATTTGGATAAACAGGGTCTGATTAAGGATAGTCAACGTGGCTGTATATGTGGTAGGTCATGTCTAACCAATCTTATAGAGTTCTTCGAGTAAGTTACCAAGAAGGTCAATGAGGGAGAGGCAGTGGATGTTGTCGACATGGACCTTAGCAGCCTTTGACAAAGTCCCGCATGGCAGGCTGCTCCAGAAGGTTAAGTCACTTGGCATTCAGGATGAAGTAGCCAATTGGATTCAACATTGGCTTAGCAGGAGAAGCCAGAGAGTGGTAGTAGATGGTTCTCTCTCTGACTGGAGGCCTGCGACTAGTGGTGTACCACAAGGATCGGTGCTGGGTCCATTGTTGTTTATCATCTATATTAATGATTTAGATGATAATGTGATAAACTGGATCAGCAGGTTTGCGGATCACACCAAGATTGGGGACGTTGTGGACAACGTGATCTTGACCAGCTAGGAAAATGGGCTGAAAAATGGCGGATGGAATTTAATGCAGACAAGTGTGAAGTGTTGTACTTTGGGAGGACAAACCAGGATAAGACTTATACAGTGAATGGTAGGGCATTGAGATGTGTGGTGGAACAAAGGGACCTGGGAATACAGATCCATAATTCCCTGAAAGTGGCATCACAGTTAGATAGGGTCGTAAAGAGAGCTTTTGGCACTTTGGCCTTCATAAATCGGGGCATTGAGTACAGGAGTTGGGATGTTATGTTGAAGTTGTATAAGACGTTGGTGAGGCCAAATTTAGAGTATTTTGTGCAGTTCTGGTCACCTACCTACAGGAAAGATATCAATAAGCTTGAAAGAGTGCAGAGAAAATTTACACGGATGTTGCTGGGACTTGAAGACCTGAGTTATAGGGAAAGGTTGAATAGGTTAGGACTTTATTCCCTGGAGCGCAGGAGAATGAGAGGAGATCTAAAAGAGGAATACAAAATTATGAAGGGAATGCATGCAGGCTTTTCCCCCTCAGGTTGGGTGAGACTAGAACTAGAGGACATAGGTTTAGGGTGAAAGGTGAAATATATAAGGGGAATCTGAGAGGGAACACATACAGAGCGTAGTGTGAGTGTGGAACAAGCTGCCAGTGGAGATGTTAGATGCGGGTTCAATTGTAACATTTAAGAGAGGTTTGGATAGGTACATGGATGGGAGGGGTTTGGAGTGATATGGTCTGGGTGCAGGTAGATGGGACTAGGCAGAAGATCAGGTTGGTAATGGATTAGTTGGGCTGAAGGGTCTGTTTCTGTGCTGTAGTGCTCTATGACTTTATTTCAGATGCATAATCTAGGAGTTATGAAGAGTTTGGGTTGGGTATGTTTTCCCAGTTTTTTCAACGTTTTGACTTTTACCAAAACTGTTTCTTTCCAAAAGCTTATTTGGAGTACTGGGAACTGTTGGCAAAAGTTCTCGTTTGAATTGTTCTTTCTCATTCCATCTCCCCCCTCCCTCCCCACTATGTTAGAGAGAATTTTCCTGCTTGTTCTTGCTATTTTACCTCAATATCAAAGTGTGCAATGAGCAATGATGTTGTCCACTCTTCAGATTGGAGTTGCTATCTGTGAATGTATGTGGAGCCAAAATATTGGATCTGTGAAGAAATTTACAATTAAGGATGAAAACAATAGAGAGCATGCAAGAATTTAAACCGTATTGAACAAAGGTAGCAGATAAACTGTGTAAAATTTCTAACTGGCATAGAACAAATTTAGGGCTCGTAGGACTTGGAGGTCGTTGCTTTTAGGCATTCATGACCCTGTTGGATGTTGTGATGGAATTTAGGTGTTAGGGGATGTAATTTTTCTTTTTGGATAAATAGATCAAAAGTTTGTGGACTTAGGCCAGAAAGAGAGGACCTGTACTCCAAACATCCTGGGTGCTCCATTTTCTGGTTTGGACACAGTTGGAGATCAATAACCTGAGTTGAATGGATGAACAGAATATCCTCACTTGGTGCACCTTGAGTCTGTTAGTCATAGTTTATCCTTGTGGATGGATGCAAATAGTGTGCTTTGGTGGCAGACTCATACTAGCTTTTCTTTGAATAAGTTAAAGTAAAAAAAATGTATAGCATTTTCATGACTTCAGGGCATCCTAAAGCATTTTGTAGCTGGGCTTTTGAAGTGCTCAGATGTGAGAAGCATGACAGCCTTGCCTTTTTTGATCCTCGTCTTTTTTGATCCTCAAGTGATAAATATTGACCAGGATACTAGCAATAACTACTCCACCCTGCTCTTCCTTGGAATGGTAGCATGTGACCTTTCACAATATCCATGTTATTCAAAAGGCCAATGTTCTCATTGACCAATACATGGCTGTATATAAATATGATGGAAACAATTATTTGAGGATTTGTTTCTCTTTGTTTCTTTCTGCAGAAATTGTGGATGGTAATGCAAAAATGACACTTGGTATGATCTGGACAATCATCCTTCGATTTGCCATTCAGGATATCTCAGTGGAGGGTAAGTAAGAATTATTTTGAAACCCTTTTGTAGCCAAGGACAAAGGAAATGCAGCAGCTCTTTGCTGCAGTCAAAGTTTTGTTCTTAGATCGTGGGACCATCTGAAAACATGGTTGTCTTAATTGTGACCATTTCCCGTCAATTAATTGAATTGGAGAAGAGCAAATCTAATTAAATGCTGTTGGCCATAAAACTCATGGTAAATTTTGAAGTTACCTGTTGGGAGACCTAATCAGTTTCTATCCATTGTTGCCAATAAATTTCAGTCTACTTTTCATCTATGTTACACAATGCTCATGAATTTAAGTATTGTGTTTCCACAATGATTTTTTCAGGTGCTAATTAGAATTGCATGGCATTCAGCAGAGGTGCATGAATTATAATGGAAATTTTTTTCTATTCTCTCTCCACCAAGAGAACAAATAGCCTTGCCATTTTGTCACAGAACTTAGAATATAATGAATGGCAAAGAAAAGTACAATAGAAAATCCTTGCAATGGATCAAATGCTGCCAAAGGGAATAGCATCTAAATGTTTTGTAGAAGCTTTTAATGGTTTTTAAAGTTATGAATTTTTGTAAGGTTTTCAAAATAAACACAATGATCTCTAATACAAACTTAATTGCAGAATTCTAAGTCACTAAATCTTGGGTCTGATGATATATTCATACTGAAAGCTCCTCTTTTGCAAGGAACTTCCCATATTACATGATTATTTAAGAAGTGGATCATGTATTTCAGAAGGAAACTGGTAACTCTAACCTCTGCCCTGCTTGTTATTCCCCATAGCAAGGAACTTGGGTTTGAAACAACAAACAATTAGCTATGGGAGAGTGAAGGTTCATTTCTTTCCATTCCCTCCCATGAGGAGCTATTACAGTGAAATGAAGTAGTAAATAAATTGCAGTATTCCTCATGAGTCTGTCCTGAATTGGCTGGGGTTCTTCTGAGCGAAGAACCCTTCTTGCCACATAATTGCAAACCAGAGCCACACCATCATCAGTCGATTGTAAAGTAGATATGGACCCAATGAGCCAGGTCTCCAGTGGGCTGATTTTCATCTTCAATGATGTAACTACAATTTGAAAAGCCTTTCAGCAGTATTAACATGAAAGTGCCTAAAGTTTTTTTTTACTTCTTGGAATTTAGTTTGCTTTTAATAAAACGCTGCAAAACAACAAATTTCATGTCATATAAGTGAGTGATAATAAATCTGATTCTGAAGGAAATATGATTTTAACTGAGACAGAATATCCAGAAAAATGGTTAGCTTTATATTTCTAAGGCAATGATCTTACAATTCATGTTGGGGATATAAGATGAGATAAGATATCTTTATTAGTCACATGTACAGCGAAACACACAGTGAAATACATCTTTTGCATCGAGTGTTCTGGGGGCAGCCTGCAAGTGTCGCCTTGCTTCCGGCACCAACATAGCATGCCCACAACTTCCTAACCCGTACGTCTTTGGAATGTGGGAGGAAACCGGAGCACCTGGAGGAAACCCACGCAGACACGGGGAGAACGTACAAACTCCTTACAGACAGCAGCAGGAATTGAACCTGGGTTGCTGGCTCTGTAATAACGTTATACTTACCGCTACACTATCATGCCTGCCCTAGTATGTATGGACATTTGCTGTTACTGGGTTTAATCCTGGTCTGTTATTAGCATGATCCCTTCTTCTGATTACTTAAGCCCATTTCCTTGCTATTTCTACTTAACCAGAAGGGCACACTGTTCTATATTGTGACCTTCTTTGTGACCATCTCCATCCTACTTGGTAATGTCACAAGGGAATGATTGAGGAACAGTGTGGTCCTCCCGAAGAGTTGATTTTATTAGTTTACTAATCTGGTTGCTGCTGCTTTTGAGAGACAAGTAAAAATTTCTATAATATTGATATTTAAAACAAGATGCTGCTTTCAGCCCAGAATGTACTCTGATCCCTGCTGAACATACTGTTTTACCATTGCTTGTGGTGGGTGGGGCTTGCCTTGCCTTATCTGGAAGGTTTCTACCCAGTGGTTCCCAGAAGACCCTGCAAGGCAAGTTTGAATTTATTTTGGAGATCGGCTGTGAGCTAATGGCATTTGCCCCCGACTGCAAAATCCAGGTCGTTGAGCCTTTGGGAAAATGTTATCCCAGGACATTAAGCTCAGGACCAACCTGGGATAGAGAGCACCACATAGTGATTTTGTAAGGGGCAGCCAATTCTCCGTTTATCTACGGGGTATCCCTTGCAATGCTGATAGTCAGTATTTGTCAACCCTATCCTCCCCTGATTTTGGTTCTGGGAAATAAATCATTTCTGGTGTGAACCTCCAGCAGTTCTTTGGTTAAAGTCTCGGTCCATTTGAGACTGAGATATCCACCTGTATGACCGATGGAGAAGAGTTTCTCTGTGAGCCATTGAAACAGGCCATTTTCCCTCACAAATCTTTGTTGCCCTCCACACAGGCAACTAGTTGTAGCTGCACTTGCCCACCTTGCTCCTACTTCTGTGCTGTTTCTTCAATTCACACAGGTGATCTAATCTTGAGTGCTGAAATGGTTCTTGCCTCAACCTTTAACCCTGGAAGCCCCTCATATCTCGATGTGATGAATAATATTATCAGTGGTACCTCATTCTAGAGCTCTCACTGATTTTAAACAGTCTGTTCTCATCTATCCTGTCCCGTCCTTTCATTATTTTAATCATTTTTATCCTATCTCTCTGCACTCTGTGTACTAATGACAAAAGCCTTCACCTTTCTACATTTTTGAACTTTCCCATGTAAATGCCTAAAACCTCATCATCTGCCCTGTGGTTTGGAGTCTATTACTGCACAAGCCCATGTTGCCATCCCCGACATTACAACCTGACTGCACTCCAAAATATTTCCATGTCTATAAAGCACTTTCAGACATTCCGATGTGCTGAAGGTGTTATATAAATTCAAGCTTTCTTTGTTCTTTAAAACTGTGATTTTTAAAGTATTCCCTTGACTTATTTTGGATCATGATAAAACCCCACAATTCCATTTCCTCTTGGCAACACAGTGAGGCAGCTTGTAGAGCCACTGCCTCACAGTGCCAGAGACCTGTCTTCAATCCTGACTCTGGGTGCTGTCTGTGTGGAGCTCGCACATTCTCCCCTGTTACTGCATGGGTTTTCTCCAGGTGCTCTGGTTTCCTCCCACCGTCCCAAAGACGTGCAAGTTGGAAGGTTAATTGGCCACTGTAGATTGTGTAGGTGAGTGGTAAACTCTGGGGGGGGGGGGGGGGTGGAGTTGACAGGAATGTGAGTAGAATTAAAGAATGGGATTAATGTGGGATTAGTGTAAATGAATTAGTGATGGTTGGCATAGACTCGGTGGACCGAAAGGCCCTGTTTCTGTGCTGTATCTTTCAATGGCTGTATTTTTATACTGAAGATCCTGTCTTCAATGGTCAATTTGTTCCCCCAGCTCCCAATGTACTAGTGAAAATGTTGTTCCTCTATCCTTGTAGAATGATGCTATTCTAAAATTTGCCTCTGGTTTTCATAGAGACATCTGCAAAGGAGGGGCTGCTACTCTGGTGTCAACGCAAGACTGCTCCTTACAAGAATGTCAACATTCAGAACTTTCACATCAGGTAACCTAGTCTAAATCATAGTCCTTTGTTAAGATTTTCAGGAGGAAACTTTAAGGCTACCTGGTGAAAATGGTAATTAAATGTTAGAGAGTTAAAGCCAGTGAGTTAATTGGTAATTACTTAACATAAAAAAGAACCATGCCAATCACAGAAAATTCAAAGCAAAAATAAATGAAACTAGTGTGGCAAAAGGTAAGCATGAGAAAAGATTGGCAGCAAGCAGAAAGTAAATAGAAAAATAAACACGTGAACAGGGAAAGGGAAGGAGAGGTGGTGGGACTGGGGTGATCTGAGACCAAAAAGGAAATCTCCTCGTGGGGGCAGAGGCCATGGCGGAGATACTACCTGAGAACTTTATTGCATCCTCACCAGGAAGATGCTGCTGGAATCTCACCAAATAAAGATGTAGCAGAGATTCTGGATGGGCTGAAAAATGATTAAGAGGGGGAAGTGGGGGGGGGGGGGTGTCCTGGAGAGGCTAGCTCCACTTAGTGGATGTCATCTGGCCCATCTGGCCCAACTGGTGTGTATCCTGGGTGACTGTGGAACTTAAAGGAGAAAATTACATAAGCCCTGGCCATAATCTTGCAAACAATTGTGGAATCATGTGTGGTACCTGAGGACGGGAAACTTGCAAAGATCACACTGTTAGTCAAATAAGAGGGGGTGGGGATAGATCCAGGCCAGTCAGTTTGACCTCTGTGGTTTGAAAGTTCTAGACACAATAATCAGAGACAGAATTAGCAGTCACTTGGGCCAATATGAAAATAAAATAATACTGCATATGCTGGAAATATGAGACAAAAACAGGAAAAACTGATAAACACTCAGCAGGTCAGGCAGCATATGAGGAAAGAGAAACCAAGTTAACGCTTCAGGCTGTAAACCTGTCATCAGGATCTTTGGCCTGAGACGTTCGCTGTTTCTCTTTCCACAGATGCTGCCTGACCTGCTGAGTGTTTCCAGCATACCCTGTTTTCAACTTGGACCAGTGTGGATTGATTAGGGAAAACAAGTATGGATTTGTCGAAGACAAAATGTGGCTAACTAACTGAATAGACTTTTTTGATGATATAATAGAGATCCTGTGAATGTGGTTTATATCAAATTCCAAAGTTGATAAGGTGTCACATAACAGACATTATCAAATTATAGACCATGGAATAATAGGAGTTATTGCATAGGTTAAGCAGCAGGAAATGGAAAATAGGAAAGAAGGTTGTTTTTCCAACTGGAGGGAAGTGTACAGTAGAGTTCCCTGGGATTTAGCATTAGGAACACTGTTTTTCTTAATACATATTAATGATTTGGGATTGGATGTTCGGGCAGAATTTCCAAATCTGCAGATAACACGAATGTGAGAGTGTAGAATATGAGAGGAGGATGGTAACAGACTTCAAGGCAGGCTTATGGAATAGGTAGGTAGTTTTTAGATAAAGGTTAATACTGAGAAATTCAAAGTCTTGTATTTTAGTAGGAAGAATGAGGAGAGGAAGAAAATAAAGAGCATAATTCTGAAAGGGTTACAAGAACAGAGATATGGAGGTATGGGCTTATAGTTCATTGAAAGTGGCAGAGCAAGTCAAGAAAGTGGCTAAAAACATATAGGGTACTGGAGCTTATATAAAAAACGAGGCATGCCTGACAGGCCTTTATAATAAAACTGATTCATCCACACATGGAGTATTGTGTCCCATTTCCATCGCACTTTAGGAAGGATGTAAAAGGCTTTGGAGAGGTGCAGAAGAGTTTTACTGGAGTGATTCCAGGGATAAGGGATTGTGTGATGTGAATAGACTGGAGAAAATGGGGTTGTTCTTCTTGGAATACAGGAGGATGTGCGCAGATCTGATGGATGTATTTAAAATCATGAAGGGAACAAAGAGATTAGATAGGGAGAAGCTGTTCCCATTGGTGAGGAGTCACAACTAGGGGACATAGAATGAAAGTTATTGACAGAAAATCCAAGAGGGACGTGAATAAAAATTCTGTTATACAATGAGGGGGTGGGGTTTGGAATACACTGCCAGGAGCAGCAGTGGAAGAGATTCAAATGCAGTGTTCAAAATAGCATAGGATAAATATCCAAAAGGATAGAATTGGTAGGGTTCTGGGGAGAGGGTGGGAATGGAGCTAGCTGGATTGCTCTTGTACAAAGCCAGTATGGTCTTGTTATGCTGAGTGGCCTTATTCCAAGCTATCAACATTCTGTCAATGTGTGCAATTCTGTTTTCTTGGTATCTCTCAGCTGCTCCTACGTTCAAAAATCTCTTCACGGTTCCCATCATAATTGGTTTGAAAACATCGTGGAATTAATATTTCTGGCAATCCATCATTCCAATCAGATTTAATTAGGCATCTTTTGAAATGCAGGTAGACAGCCCTTTCACTGGAGGAAAATTTTGGCTGATTTCTTGTGTATGGATTTTCTGTTTTCTGGTGTAAAATCTGATGACACATTTAATGTCCCTGCAAATGAGTTTGTTGTGCAGCAATGTGCAGTTTCAATCCATTTTCATGCACTAACTCTCAAGCAAGATATTAGGAATCCCTTTTTGAAGGCCAACAATGGCGTTTTCAGCCATGACTGTAATGCGACAACATTACATCTGTTTAAATGTGGAGAGACGGTGCATGTTTTCCATCAGTTTCAGATGGCCATATGGTTAACATCAGATCACATCTCCCTGCCTTGAACACCTGGGAGAACAACTCCCACTCCAGTAAATTATTTATTGTAAGCTTCAAACAAGGATCTAGTTTTGTTTCCAGTGATGACTGACTTCTCCTGCTTCTGTTTATCAATCCACCCAGGTCAGGCGACCATTCCCTGATCTGATACCATCCTGCATGCAAATGTGATCAGCCTCAAGTGTACCACAGCACTGTCAGACTGAGAATAAAATAACATTTTCTGTGGATGACATTAGTTGGTACTTCCTTTTAATATTGGTGGAGGTTTATATATTATGGACTATATTGTTGTATAATATTTCAGTGTGGATCTCTATGATAACCTGAACTTCTTGAAAGATGATTCATTTGGTCAAAGAGTATATATTGACAGCTCTTCATACATTGCACCTCAAATAAACTGTTTATTGAATAAATCACATTCTTGCAGAAGTTTCTGCACAACATCATCTTATACTTTGCTTGAACACTCCCATGGAGAGCTGACCATTTGATGTAAAGCTGGACAAAAGAATCAATGCATATGTCATCCCAGGAGATGAAGAGAGGTTTATCAAAACATGTTGGTGAATTGATGCATCAAGGTGTAATTTTCTTATATATTCTGTTTTCAGTTGGAAGGATGGCCTTGGATTCTGCGCCCTTATCCATAGACATCGGCCAGAGCTCATTGACTATGCAAAACTGCGAAAGGTCAGGATTCCTGTTTCTGTATTTGTTTTTCTTTTCTTTTTCAATCTTTTTATTAATTTTCAAATTAATACAGATTAATATATAACATCAGTGTTTGTACATGTAATACAAAGAGATCAGGAGAGCAATCATGGCATAGATAATCATAAAGAACAATAAAATATAAAAAAAATCTGTAGATCCCATGATCTCTTAGTAAATGAATATAATATAAAAGGAAAGAAAAAGATTATACATATATATATATAAAAAAAAGAAAGAAAAAAATCCCCAAATCAATAAGAAAAATTACAAACAATATATCAAACCAAACTAAACAGAAAAATTTCAAAAAAAAGAAAAAAAAAGACTGGACTGAAATTTCTCAGTAGAAACAGAGCAATATTATGTCATCAACTCCGTTCCTCTAAATTGGAAAGTTATTGAAAGGGGATCTATATCATGTGAAAATATTGAATAAATGGACTCCAAATATCTTCAAATTTAAGCAAAGGATCAACAGTACCACTCCTAATTTTTTCCAAGTTTAAACATGATATAGTTTGAGAGAACCATTGAAAAGTAGTAGGGGGTATTGGATCCTTCCATTTAAGCAAAATGGATCATTTGGCCATTAATGTAACAAAGGCAATCATACGGTTAGCGGAAGCAGATAAATGGCCAGACTCTATCCTTGGTAATCCAAAAATTGCAGTGATAGGATGAGGTTGTAAATCAATATTCAATACATTTGAGATAATGTTAAAAATGTCTTTCCAATATTTTTCCAAAAGAGGACAGGACCAAAACATATGTGTCAAAGAAGCCACATTTGATTATTGTTTTTTTTATGCAAGTTAGGACTATTCGATATTGAATTTATATGTTTTAACAACTGACTAGTATTTATAAAGTCTATACCTGTACTTTGACATGAGAAATAATCCCCTGTTAATGTATGGAATGATAAGGTTGATCTGACAAATGATAAGAACCATTACAAAAAGTAATCCTTTCTTCCTGCATCGTATTATCTGTTCTCTGGGCAACTCCAGCAAAGCCTCTGATTTTGCAGTTAGTTAATATCTTCCTGTTCACAAGCCAGTTATTGTGAATTCACAAGTCAGAATAATCAGCTAAATGCTCCTGGACTTAAAAGGCTGAGACTTTGACCTAACCACCACCAAATGATTCTTTCACTCATAACCATCTTAACCCACTCATTATCACCCTCTTCCACCTCTACCAACCCTTGCCTACCTCCGGATCTGCGGAAGGTGTGGCAGTAAAATGTAGTCACATTTTGGCTGCTAGCCTGCCTCTTCACATCTCCCCACAAAACCATTTCCAGGTGCTTCAGATCGTAAATAAGAGATCTGCCTTCTTGTACGACAACTGAACAGCAAATAAGGGAACCATGGACCTGTTATGTACTTTGGACACATGGTGCCCTGTAAGGTAAAGGCAGCTGGTGGTTCGGGACCACTGTGATGTTTTTTATTTATTTGGTCACCGGGTGTGGACTGCAATGGCAATGCCAGCACTTATCGTTCATCCCTAATTACCCCTGAACTGAGGAGGCATTTAAAAGCCCATCCTGTTCTGACCTACGTCTGGGCAGCTTGTGTATGATCATACCTTGATCAAAGTATGATCAGTTTGAGATGGCCATATGGTGACCATCAGATCACATTTCACCACATTGAACACCATCGATCAACTCTCAGTCCAAAATGTTTTCTTTCCAGTTGGCCCCTGTGCTGTGCAGACTCTCACACAGCACCATACTGCTGCACACTGAAGAGAAAGCAGCAGCATTACAGAGAAACACTTCCATTTTTACAAACACTGATTCATTCCCCTGCTGAATGACATGTAACCACTAAACTCTGTGTTTAAATAACCCAAAGGCTGGAACAGAAGAATTTAAATAAAAGCATTTTTTTTAATGGCTTCACATCAGGCAAGAATCTGCAGCAAGTAAAAATTGGTTTGATCCAATTAAACCTGCATGATTCTTGGAAATGGAGCTGCCAACCTGTGCTAACATGGATTGTAAAAGTTGTTACCAGTACTAAATTGCACGAAACAAGCATGGTGCTCTGTAAATTTTTTAATCATCTCACTGAAGAGGATATACATGGAGGCGTTCAGCTAATTTCGTTGGTGCTGCCAATACCAATACCAATTTTGTTTAGTTTTCACCTTACAAAATGCGTGAAATGTGCAAGAACAAATTCTGCCATCTGATGAGATGGTGGTTTGATAATTAGATTTTACATTCAGTTTCCTTTGTAGCAATCTTGAGATGTAGTTTTATGCAGCTTTTAAAAACCAGTGCACAGTATAACACCACATCTGCTCCAGGAGATGGTTCAGTTCAGCCTGTGTTGGTAAGCGATGCACTGCCCACACTTGGTGTTCCATTGTGCACACTTGTCAGTTACTTCCTCCCCACATGCACTCCTCTGCTCACCACTCATTATTCCCCTGCCCATACTCTAAACCATCCCTGCTTCCCCTGCCCACACTCTCCGCTCCCCTGTTCCCTCGACTGCGCTTGGCACTTCCCACCAGCAGTCAGTACTCCACAGCTCCCCGCCCACCTTTGTCTCTCCACTGCCCACACTTATCTTGTGGAACACGAGGCCTCCTCCAAAACTGTAGGCCCTGCCCAGAAATGCCTGGGCAGACATTTAGGCCCTGCCCTCAGATTTCCTGGCTTTCAAAACACCCAAAAGACCCAATGGCTGTGCATGATCATTGACAAATATTAAATAATCATTAAAAAAAAGTACTGTTAAACAAATAAATTATTAAATTGATAAAGGGAGTGAAAATAGCAATACATTTAAAGCAGTCAAAAATATTAAACAATTAAGTAATCAACAATGAACTGCAGTTAAATTAACTTAGATGATCAAAAAGATATAAATTACCTGAAACTTGCTGATCTCCCTTGAGCCACTTCTCTCCATTAAAATTAATAGAATCAATGAATTGCATCAGTTCAAGTTTATTGTCATGGGCATACATGCCCAGGGTATAAATGCCATAAAAATTAGCTTTTTGCAGCAGAAACACAGTACATTACAAACATGACAAACATAAGTTACATAAACTTAAATTAATATAAATTATACATAACTTACATGACACAATAAACAAAAAAAACAGAACAACATTAGTATAAATTGAAGGAAATGTAATCTGAAGTAGAATTAAGGTTTTTCAGGTTGGTTCAAGAACCTGACAGCAGTGGGGAAGAAGCTGTTGTTGAACCTGCAGGTGTGGGTCTTCAGGCTCCTGTACCTCCTGCCTGATGGCAGTAATGAGAAGAGGGCAAGGCCTGGATGGTGGGGGTCCTTGATAATGTATGTTGCCTTCCCGAGACATCGCCTCTTGTAGGTGTCCTCGATGGTGGGGAGAGCTGTACATGTGATGGAACTGGCTGAATCCACCACTCTTTGTAGCCTCTTGCATTCCTCTGCAATGGAGTTTCCATACCAGGCCATGATGCAACCAGTCAGGCCTTGTGATTATAAAAGTTATTGAAATATAGTTTCAACAAGATCATGATTTTTTGCAGTAAGCATACAATTGAGAACGAAAGTTCTAGTGGTCATGGCTCTTAACAGCTATGAACACTGAGCTGAATCAGACTTGGCCTCTTTCCTTGACAACGAATTCTCCACCACCAGTTACCTGATCCAAACTCCTGAAGTATCAAGCTGCATCCACCAAGCCAACAGTCCTAATATAGGGAGCCGTAATTTGATAGGACCATCACCAACTCCACACCAGCCACGGATTCAAAAATAGACAACGTGATAAGAAAAAGTGAATGAGAAATCACGAGCTAACTAATGGCAGTGTATGAAAGCTCCTACGGTACCTGGGAATGTGTTCACAAGTTGAGACAACTAATCTCATTCCAATATCAAACAGCTATGAATACAGCCAAAGGTGAAACACTGAAAGTACAATGGGAACTGTGCTGTCAGGTCCCGAGTGTGGAAACTGGATCAGCAATGATGCATTTTCAATCTGGTTTTATCCACTTTTCTAATAAATGCAGAAGGGGTGGCCAGAATATATTGCCTATATCTAGTTAAGAAGCTGTTCTGCTTTGAAGACTTCTTAACT